>NC_135659.1:80068697-80368697 GCF_964188315.1 Podarcis muralis
CCCAGTTTTAACCCACAAATATCCACCGGTTTCTGTCCACCAGCTTCCAGATATGAATGTCAACCAGCTTACATCCACAAACACCAACCTGCTTCAGCCTCGGAGCATCCACTGGTTCCCAATGTGATCTCCACCAGTTTCCACCCGCCAACACCTGCCAGCTTTTGCTAGGTCCATCGCTAGACATCAGCCAGCTTGCAACTGTGAATAGCAGCTGCCTTAGGCTGTGATCCCACTCAGGAAGTAGACTTGCTTTATGGTCACACCATAGCACCTCACAGCCAGGTGACTGCCTCCATCTACCTGCCACTTCTCCTCCAGGTGGAAGAAGACTTGGCAGTGCTGAATGTCAGAGCTGTTGTCCACTGTGTTCTGTTGGGGGAGAGGAACACCTTTATAGCCACTCAGCTGCCATGTACTTTTGTGACATCACAGGTAGTCCGTAGCCAATGGCAACAGCTGGGGAGGCATCATCATCATCTCCTCGGGCCTCACAATTGTGGGAGCATCTCAGCAGTAATTGATACGTGTGCTTGTTTATTATTTAAAACGTGGACTGATACCAGGGAGGGCACACCATAAAAGTGTTATAGGGGACCTTTTTCAGCAAAAGGGCCGCATTCCCCTTCAGAGAAACACCCCCCCCCCCCAGGATTGCATGCCAGTAGTGGTGGTGGGGTCACAGGTGGAGGGGACCAGCCAATATGTCTCTTATCTTGTGCAGTAGGCTCCATTTCAACTATGCGGAAGTCAGAGGTTTCTACGGGCCCCGCCAGCTCATCTTTCAATCCCCTTAAACAAGAAGCATTATGAAAGTTCAAGGAAACATTCCAAACAAGCAAAAGCACTTGAGGGTGTGGAGTACAGCTGGTGAGGGGTTTGACTTGGAGAGAGGGCTGCACTTGACTCATGGGCTAGAAGTTACTTACCCCTGTCACAAAACCCAGGGCTTATATCCTACATTAGTTCTATTCAAAGTATTCTTCTTTCTTCTTCATAGCCGAGTAAGATTGTCTTCCATAAACACGGTTTTAACAGTGAGTCCGTAGGTGACTGTGGAGGCCAGTTCTGGATCCACACGTCCTTCCACAGTGGGGACATAGGTTTCTGGGCAGGAGTTGATCACGGTGTGGATCTGCCAAGCGTGCCTTCCTCTTAGCACATTTCTCCCTTTTACCTTTTCTATTCAAAGTAGGCCTATTGAATCAATAGTACTTGTACTTGAATCCATATATTTTGATGGGTCTGCTCAGAGCATTTGGACATCATTCCAATTATTACAAACACCAGCATACAAAGACAAGAAGAAAACTAAACAGAGGAGGAGGCTAAAATGCTAGTTTCACATTAAAAACAAACTAAAAAGCCTGAAGGCACATCTGAATAGGATTGTCAGGTCAGGAGTATCCCAGACTCTGAGGTTTTAGGCCACAAACCTCAGTGATGTCATGGGGCAGGTCCCTGTGATGTCACAGGGACAGGCTCTGATGATGTCATTAAGCATGACACATTAAGCATTAACCACAGCATAGCACCTGAAAATGAAGAGCAGACTTTTCAACCTCTGCCTGTTGTGAATTGTTGTTGTGAGGGAAACATGAGATACTTCTGGTCTTATCTAATGGATCTCAAATGATCCCAGGGAGGGGGACCTCCAGGGATTAACCAGAAGGTCTGTGTGGATTTGGAATTTCTGGATCCATGATCCAAATCTGTATCTCGATTAAAGGGTTGTTGAACTTTACTTAGACACCCTGAGCTTTCAGGCAAGCAAACCTGGGTATCAGCAGAAGCACTTGGCTTCATCAAAAGAGCCCTGGCATTGTGGGTGCAAGGCAGAGCAGGTCTGGCATCAAATCACATAAGTGACTGGGCATGAAAACACATTCAATTCCTGCAAATGGAGAAAATTGGGAGCATTTAACTTACAGAACGGAGAGCAGGGGGGAAAACACAGCGGGCATTGCTTCAAAACTGCTTTGGCAGGGAAGACTGGGTCAAGGAGACAGATGACACCATGGATTTTCTTAATGTAGGGTAATTACTCACCAAGGAAGGCATAGGATGACAGCTACTTTACCCTTGAGATGCCAACCATCCAACCATCATAGCATGCTAACCACTGGTCTTCTGGGGGACAGTACCAGGCGTCTGCAAGTAAGCCTATAACTATGCTTGCTTTGAAGTAATTCCAGTTTAAATCAATTGTGTTTACTCAGGAGTAAACATGGTTAGGTCGGAGCTGAAAGTGCACAGTGTAAATATGTATAACTGTTTCTTAAAGCAGATGTATTATATGTGGGTGGTTCCTAAGAACAATAAGTAAATATATTGAAGGTGGAATTTACTTGCAATTCATTAAGTACCATTTCAAGTCATTGCCAGGATTTCTAGCTGCTTGCCTCTTTAAAAAGTGGTTTTGTGTAATACGTGAAGTGGAGATGTTCAGATCTCGCATGTAGTGAGATGCACAAGCAACATGTGCCTCCAGAACTCATCTGTTTCACTACAAGAGCGCAAGGAAGAAGTCTGTGCCTCTCAGGGTTCCCCTTTTGCTTGCAAGAGATGAGAGAGAGAGCAGAGGTTTATTCAGTTTCATTCATGAACTTTCCAAGGGGCTCAGCACAAGTCCCTCTCTCCCTCTCTCAAGTCCCCATCCTTTAAGCAAGATTAAGTGTGGTGACCTTTCTCCCAGAGCAGTTTGGAGAATGGATGGAAAGAGATGGCAGCAGTGTTGGTAACTGACTAAAATTAATAAGTGGCCTTTGTACCCTCTGGAGGGCAGAAAGCAACACGAGGAAGCTAACTTTCATGAGGTGGCGATGGGGTGAAGGAGTATATATGTAGATAATACGCAACACAGACTGCTTGGGCATCTCTTGTGAGTCCAAGCATCTGCTTTCTCATGTTAGCTGTGCAAAATTTGAAGAGCAGGCATGTTGGAGAGTTCCCACAGCTGGAGCAGACTTTGGCTCTCCACATCTCTGTATCTTGCCAGCATTCTAGTGCATATTTTATTCCTAATACACACTTTTTAATGCAATTTTGCCTAATATAAATATTTTTGCAAGTATTTTCCCCTAATATAGTGCATTTTATCTGTTATCTCCACTAATACATTTATTTATGAGCACTTTCCCATAGAATATACCTTTTTTAGCACACATTACTTGGTTGGAGAACTTCACTGCAAAATTTGGAGTAGTGCACATTTTGAAAGATGGCTGCGCTTCAAGTTTGCACATGGTCTTAAGAAGCATCAGGTAGGCAAATTCGCCTTTAAATGTGAACTGAATCAAATTTGTCCTCCACCCTTACTTTGTATGTGTGTGAGAGAGTGCTTGAGACATAAAGTACAGCCCCTCACAAACGTCTTGAGCTGACAAATCAATTCTTATAAAAGGGCCATGTCCTTGTGGCCAGCTGGAATGTAGAAGGAGGCATTTGGAACGGGGAGTGCAATTCTGGGAGCAGCTGTCCTAATAATCTGATCTATTTCTGAGGCTGAGAAGTGTAGCAAATCCCTCATGCTGTCTACTTGAGATAAACATTTCTTTTAAATAACTGATGGTATCAGTTTCCTCACTGCCTGGCCCATATCCTCAGTCCCATTGAACCTGGGAGTTTGCTCCAGCTGGGATCTCATCCAGTTCCTGCCTGTTGACCGGCCAATTTATCTTTGTGGTCAAGTGCACAGGATTATGGCTATATTGATGGCTGTTTTGTGGCAGGCATTCCACCCCCAGATTGAAAGCCCAAATCTAGAAAATTCAAATGTCATGCTTGAGTGATCCTGGCCCCAATATTTGAAATTTTGAAATGCAGTTTAAAAAATGAATAAATTCTGGCAGGGAGCAGGATGGTGGCAGGTGGAGAACTATGGCTATGAGAGAGGTCATAGAACTACGTACCACCACTTACCAAATGTGGCTAGAAACCATAAGGCAGGAATTGGTAGCCATATTGGGCATCAAAGGTCCAACCCTTTCCCATTGAAATCCATGTAGAAATGGGAGGAGACAGACTTAGTCTCGCCCCCAGGTAGAACTGGGATGGAAACGATCATAATAGGCCCGGTCCATCCCTATTAATACATGAATAGAGATTAATAATAATAATAATAATAATAATAATAATAATAATAAATTTTATTTATATCCCGCCCTCCCCAGCCTTAGCCGGGCTCAGGGCGGCTAACAACAATAAAACAGTACAAAAGTACAGCATAAACAACACTCTAAAATCATTCATTCTAAAATTAATTAATTCAAAGCACTGGCAGCCATTGGGCCAGAGCTCCGCGAAGATTGCCGAAGGAGGGAGTCAGGCTGTGCCCTTGCCAAAGGCCTGGTGGAACAGCTCTGTCTTGCAGGCCCTGCGGAAAGATGTCAAGTCCCGCAGGGCCCTGGTCTCTTGTGACAGAGTGTTCCACCAGATCGGAGCCACAGCCGAAAAAGCCCTGGCTCTCGTTGAGGCCAGCCTAACTTCTCTGTGGCCTGGGACCTTCAAGATGTTTTTATTTGAAGACCGTAAGTTTCTCTGTGGGGCATACCAGGAGAGGCGGTCCCGTAGGTACGAGGGTCCTAAGCCGTATAGGGCTTTAAAGGTTAAAACCAGCACCTTAAACCTGATCCTGTACTCCACCGGGAGCCAGTGCAGCTGGTATAGCACCGGGTGAATGTGATCTCGCAGCGAAGACCTCGTAAGGAGTCTCGCTGCAGCATTCTGCACCCGCTGGAGTTTCTGGGTCAGTCTCAAGGGCAGCCCCACGTAGAGCGAGTTACAATAATCCAGTCTGGAGGTGACCGTCGCGTGGATCACAGTGGCTAGGTCAGGGCGAGAGAGGTAAGGAGCCAACTGCTTAGCTTGGCGGAGATGGAAAAATGCCGCCTTTGTTATAGCTGCAATCTGCACCTCCATGGAAAGGGAGGTGTCGAAGATTACACCCAAACTCTTAACGGACGGTGTTGGCACTAATTGCGCCCCCGCAAGAGATGGGAGTTGCCCCCCCAATCCCATATCGCCCCGCCCCAGCCACAGGACCTCTGTCTTCGAAGGATTTAGCTTCAACCGGCTCCCACGTAACCATCCAGCCACAGCTTCGAAACATCTGGTCAGTGTGTCTGGGGCCGAGTCAGGATGGCCATCCATCAACAGATAGAGTTGGGTGTCATCAGCATACTGATGGCAACCCAGCCCAAAACTCCGAACAAGCTGGGCGAGGGGGCGCATAAAGATGTTGAAAAGCATCGGGGAGAGTATCACACCCTGAGGTACTCCACATACCAAGGAGTGGCGCGATGACAATTCCCCCCCAAGCACCACCCTCTGTCCCCGACCAGAGAGAAACGAGCGCAGCCATTGAAGGACTGTGCCCTGGATCCCCACGTCGGCAAGGCGGTGGTCCAGAAGTTCATGATCAACCATGTCGAAAGCTGCTGACAGATCTAGAAGAATCAGCAGCCCCGACCCGCCTCGATCCAGCTGTCTACGAAGATCATCTGTTAGGGCAACCAGAGCCGTCTCGGTCCCATGACCAGCGCGGAAGCCGGACTGGAATGGATTAAGTTGCTTCTGGAAGCAAATCCCACTGAATAGGTAAAAGGTAAAGGTAAAGGATCCCTAGACGGTTAAGTCCAGTCAAAGGCGACTTTGGGGTTGCAGCACTCATCTCGCTTTCAGGCCGAGGGAGCCAGCGCTTGTCCACAGACAGCTTTCTGGGTCATGTGGCCAGCATGACTAAACTGCTTCTGGCACAGCGGAACACCGTGAGGGAAACCAGAGCACACGGAAACACCGTTTACCTTCCCGCCACAGTTGCACCTATTTATCTACTTGCACTGGTGTCCTTTCAAACTGCTAGGTTGGCAGGAGCTGGGAAAGAGCAACAGGAGCTCACTCTGTTGCGGGGATTCGAACCGCTGACCTTCCGATCAGCAAGTTCAAGAGGCTCAGTGGTTTAGACCACCCTCCTTGTCCCTACTGAATATTCTCTCTGTGATAAAAGTATTTTTTTTGTCCTGAATCTCCATCATTTAGCTTCATTGGACAACTCCAGATTCTAGTAGTATATGAGAGAAAGAGGCAGAGAGAGAGAGACAAATCACTTCTCTGCATCCACTTCCTGCTCACTGGTTTTGTGAAGATGAGGAGCTGCTTCTAAGCACTCTCTGAACAGAAAACTTAGGATGCCCTCAAGTACGTGCTGATTGAGGAGCTCCAGGGGTTCTTTCAAAACATGAATTGCAAAATAAACAAACAACTTTTGACAAATTGCATTAATATGATGATGGGAGGTGGGCAGGAGCTCAGCACTGCAGGATTCCACCTCTTCATATTTGCTGGATGTCCCTGACTCTGTAGCAATTTACCTTTCCCACTAATTGCCGTTCTGCACTAATTAGTGGGGAGAGTCCTGAGATTCAGGGTGGAAGAGCAAAACAGATTGAACTGGAAACTGGTTTATATCAATCCCATCTACAGCCCCTCAGCAACTCTCAACTTACTATGACTTTTACAGTGCAATCTTCTCAGAAGGAAGAAAATGAGGATAGGATTGTGGCCTTTATATATTTTATGCAAAAAAAACCCAAAAAGCGTAATAGAGTCATACCTTTCTTTTTGATAATGTCTTGCTTCCTTTTCAGGAAGTCTTTAAAAATGAGATTCATGTTTCATTTATATTCTCTCTCTGTCTTTCTGAATAGTAGCCATTCTGTGACATTTCCAATTGCAAAGTCTTATTAAATCTGAGGCTGTTGCCCTAGGGTAGGAATGAAAAACACCTTATTGCAAGGGGAGGAGATGTACTGCTATGACACAAACTCGATCACCTCCTCTGTCATTAAGGGAATTTTGGAAGCCTGAGCTGATCTATATCCTGAATTTCAAGCATTTTTAATAGGTAACATTCCACATTTGCTGAAATGATTTGGTGAGGACTAGTTTTAGAAGGGTTTTGAGAATTACATTTTAAATGTGAGTTTTAAAACTGCCCGTATTCAAATATAGAATATGTTGGCCAAATTTAAAATTTGTAAATAAATATTTTATATGTAACATTTAACCTCAAGCGTTTTAGAAACTCTTGATTGGTGGTGTTTACAATTCACAGGATAGAAACTGTCTTGGCTAAAATGGGGTGGCACGGGCAGGTTTTCAATTATCTAACTTTTCGCTCTGAAATTTCTTCAAGTTTCTAGGGTGGAATCTGCACACATGTTAAAAATGCTTGTGAAAATGATTTTTTTATAATCGTTTTGAAAAATGTATTGAATTTGCTATAGGTCACAGTTGCCATCTAGTGTCGCAATTGTATATTGCACATTACAACACATTCAAAACGTTTCATTTGCAGCTGTATAGCTGAGTCCTAGATCTCATTGTTGGTGAGAAAAACTTGACAAGGTGTGGCCAGCATTTTGCTCATATATCTCTCCATTCTGTGGTATGGATGTGCCCACTTTCCCTTGCCAAAACCAAAAGCACAACAGTGACGCCTCCAGGCTTCTTGCATTGCATCCCCTATCAGCCCAATCCTTACCAAACGACTTGCAACAAATGTCGCCTTGTATCTTCGCTTCCTTAGCAGAGAGCTCTTGTTCAGCAACATTCCATAGCTACTGATCATACTGTCCTAATTGCATTGGTTTCTGAAACACCTTTACCCTCTTCAAAGGGTTCTTTAAAATATTTGTTTTGTTCTTCTGCAAACTCCAGAACTCCCTCAGCATGCTGACACCTTCCTCTTGATTCCCAGGGGTTCTGTTCGGGATCCATTCTTTTGGCACTGACCGCTTGAATTCCCTATTATTTGAAAAAAGATACCTTGCAAGTTGCTTTTATAAAACTGGGTGCCTCTTTCCTTCCCATAGCTTACACTTCTTGCAGGTCTGACGTTTGCCGGTTGCTCAGTCTAAGGATGTCTATTATAGAGCTCAGGATACAAACTTCATAAAGTTGAATTAGCAAATTTAGTTGCCACCCCCCAACCCACAGTGCTGGAAATAACCCAAGGCACCTGTTTCAGCTAAGCTAAAATCTTTCCATTAACTTCAACATAGACTGTGATGAGACCTCATTTTGTATATTTCAGATACCCAATTGACTTGCATGGAAGCTTGATTACAGCAAAGATGGGTAATGCTCTGGCATGAATTAAACATAACTAAGAACTGAAAATACATGTAATATTCCCACATTAGTGTGATTAACAAAACAGAGTATCTTTCATTTATGTTGTCAGTTGCTCCGATAAAAATGCCAAAGCTATCAGCAAGCCTTCTGTTTATAGCATTTTGCTGATCTCCATACCGTATCTATACAAACCATAAGTGGGAGCTATACTTGAGCCGTGTATCAGCAATCCTGGATCTCCGCCTTGCAATTCCAAATGATGCCTCATCTGCATGTATCTCAGGGAGACAGCTGCCTTCAAAAGCACAGGATGGGTAGAACATATTACATCAAACAGAACATTACCTGCAGGTTCTGAAATATTATCTATATGTCATGGAATGCAAAAAAAAAATGGGATGCCAGACACTTTAGGTAGGTAAAACTGCAGGTAACCCACACACGTTAAAAAACACAAATCGGGAGTTTGGGGTGAAATAAAGTAAAAAGTGAAGCAAACAATTTAATTCTGAGAACTACCGGCTGGCTGACTTATCAGTACAGTGGTACCTCGGGTTACAGACGCTTCAGGTTACAGACGCTTCAGGTTACAGACTCCGCTAACCCAGAAATAGTACCTCGGGTTAAGAACTTTGCTTCAGGATGAGAACAGAACTTGTGTGGCGGCGGCACAGCGGCAGCAGGAGGCCCCATTAGCTAAAGTGGTGCTTCAGGTTAAGAACAGTTTCAGGTTAAGAACAGACCTCCAGGACGAATTAAGTTCTTAACCTGAGGTACCACTGTAGTTGCTACAGAGATGCCAACAGATCCAACAATGTTAACAAACAGAGAACTTCTGAATGTACTCACTGCATGGCCTCAACCAACATCACTTGGCTTCAGCAAATAAAGGCTCTGTAACTGCCACCTTGGAAACAACAGAATCACATTTTTATTGGAGCAACTGATGATGCTGCAAGCCGAAATGTTTTGCAGCATGGGGAAAAGATAGTCTGTTTTGTTCATCACAGAAATGTATGTGCTGTTTTAATGATTAATTGAATAAGGCAGAAGAACAATTGCTTGGATGTTGAAATAGAGAGAAGAGTCATTGCTGCCAGAGTGGGAGGGGAGATGTAAGGAAAGAGTTAATCTGATATATGAACAGGAAGAAATTGGACATTGTGGTTCTTAGAGAGAAATGATGGGGAGCTAGGCAATTATTCAGTACTGATCTGCCCTGTGATAATAAATGTGCTGCAATAGGGAAAGTGTATTATTCACAGTTTATCTTTTAAGGGGGGAAAAACACCCTTATTCTTGACTCCGTGTCAGTCTAAGCAATCACCTTTCCCGCAAGGACCCACCAGTGTACTAAGTCCTTCTGCTCAGTCCCTCAGCACTTGCGCTTTAGAGTTCCATGGGAGTCCCACCATGTCCCCTATTTTTTATTATTATTATTATTATTATTATTATTATTATTATTATTATTATTATTATTTTGCTGTCCCCTATACTTTTTAATATCCATAGAAAGCCACTGGGTGAGGTCCCCTGGGGATTTGGTGTGAGGAATCATCAATATGCTGGTGATGGTTTTATTTATCCTTGTCTTCATAGTCAGATGAGGCTGCCGAATTTCTGAACTGGTGTCTGGATTTGATCATGGGCTGAACGATGGCCAATAAACTGAAGCTCAGTACTAACAAGACAAAGGTCAGAAGCAGATTTAGGGGAGCGTGACTGGTTCCCCCATACTGGGTGCTGAGCTGAGAGGGTGCCGCAGGAACTGCTGCAACAATGATGGACAACAGAAGGCGGGAGGTGGGGCTGAATTTAGGTGTCGCACAGAGCACTGCTGAAATATTACAGCCCAAAGCCTGCCGTGTGCCATGGGTAAATGGTTTTCTTGTTCAGAAAAAGGATGTTCAACCAGTTCTCAACAGAGTGACGCTCCACCTGAAAATGAAGGGTGTTTTTTTTAGCATGTGGCTCCTCCTGGGTTCAAGTGGCTATATAGCACAGAGTTTCTTCCACAACTACGTATAACTTTGTTTGCCAGCTGTGGTCACTCCTGAATAGGCACAGTGTGGCCATAGTTAGCCATGGTAAACTCCCATTTTGATTGCTGCAATGTAATACATGTGGGGCTTCCTTTGAAGGAGGCTTGGAAGTTTCAGTCAATGCAGAATGCAGCTGCCAGAATTTTGTATGGGAGCAGTTCATTTGGATCACCTCCCACCTGGTTTAAAAAGTGCCTCACTGACTGCCTACACATTTCACAGCCTAGTTCTAAGTGTTGGCACTTACCTTTAAAATCGCTGCTGGCTTGGGATCCAAATACCTAACAAATACCTACCCATCTGCGTACTGTCCTGCCCACATTCTGAGGGCCACTGTTGATGCCCTTCTCAGAGTGCCTCTTCTATCTGAAGTGAGATTCATGCCAACTAGAGTGGCAGTGAGATATAATAATAATAATAATAATAATAATAATAATAATAATAATAATAATAATTTATTATTTCTACCCCGCCCATCTGGCTGGGTTTCCCGAGCCACTCTGGGCAGCTTTCAACAGAACATTAAAAATAGAATAAAACTTCAAACATTAAAAACTTCCCTAAAGAGGGCTGCCTTCAGATGTCTTCTAAAAGCCAGATAGATGTTTATCTCCTTGATATCTGATGGGAGGGCGTTCCACAGGATGGGTGCCACTACCGAGAAGGCCCTCTGCCTGGTTCCCTGTAACCTCACTTCTCACAGTGAGTGAACCACCAGAAGGCCCTCAGAGCTGGATTTCAGTGTCCGGGCAGAATGATGGGGGTGGAGATGCTCCTTCAGGTATACTGGGCCGAGGCCGTACTGGGCAGCCTTTTGAGGGTCACAAGCCAGTAGCGGGCAGAGCAGAGACAAAAGTGAGATGAACAATGAGTGGAACATGTTGCCTTTGTACAGGACGTTAATAGCCAACAAACATCCATCAGTACTATGTATCCAGGCCAGAGTTATTATCAGAGTTCAAGGGCACATTCTATCCAGACAATAACAGTCAAGAAGGATATGAAGCAAGGCCAGTGAGGGGGTGTGTCCTGGGGGAAGGGGTGTGACCTGGGCAGAGTCCAAGGGCATGAAAGAGAAGACTGCAGTTCTGCATTTGGCCTTGGGTCTAAGGTTCTCCACCCTGAAACAGAGAGAGGGCTTTTTCAGCTCCAGCTGTGGAACATCTACCCAAGAGGGCTTACCTGGCACCAATAAACCAGGCTAAATCTGTCTTGCTGCAGCAGGCATTTTACATATTTTTGCTTTTCTTTGTTGTTGCTTTTGTTTTGCTGCTCATCAGCCATGGTTTTGTGCACTGTATTGTCACCTGGCTGTTGTGTGTAATTATTGCACGCCACCCTGGAATCTGTTCTGATAGTTTCTTCTATATTCTGAATAGTTTAAAAAAGCAGTTGGAGGAAGAGTCACACCTCACCAGCAATTACCTTCAATGCATTGAAGGGGACATTTGGGTGACACATCAGCTGAGGTTACAACAGCCCATTAAGGCAGCAGTCTTAAGGTCTTCTTCTTTGGTGATCACTCAAAGCCGAGTAAGATTGTCTTCCATAAACAAGGTTTTAACAATGAGTCCATAAGTGACTGTGGAGGCCAATTCTGGACCCACACGTCCTTCCACAGTCGGGACATTGGTTCCCAGGTGAGAGTTGATCACGGTGTGGATTTGCCAAGCGTGCCTTCTTCTTAGCAAGTTTCTCCCTTGCGTTCTGAGTTCGAGTCTTAAGGTAGTGCTCCTATGGAAACACACTGCGTGGGAATCAAAGGGATCACTGTCAAAGTTTAATACGATGGTGATGTTAGTCACATTTCCCAAGCATTTGTGATCATTTCTGAAGATCAGAAGGTGGAGGTAAATAAAGCCTTGTCTTTAAGAAACCAGAGCAAACTTTTAGCACCTCTCTGACTGTTTCATAAGGAGATACATCAGGATCTGTACTCCAACGGAGACACTAATGGGCTCATTGCTTATCAGGAGTTTCAAGCATAGAAGCCATTTCAAATGGCTCCTGATTTAATCCACTGTCTGTATCACCTGCATGCATATTGTACAGACTGTCATTGCTTCCACACACACTGACAATGAGGGACAGGAGGAGGAATTCAGTCCAGTTAAGATTTCAACATGAGCCTACTTAATTCTCACTTCTTGAAACAAGATGTGAACCAAAACACGGCCATCCGTCAAAATTCGTGTTTCTCTAAATGTTGTGATACAGTTGTCCAAGCAAATATTTTGCAAAATAAATAAATAAAGTGTAGAAAAATGCGCGTATTAGGGGGGAATATCCATATGTGAAAGTGCACCTTGCTTGCAAAAATGTTGTTTGTTAGGCAAAATTGCAAAGACAAATGTGTGTATTAGGTGAAATTCGCACTAAGCTGATGGTGATCTTTTTGCGAGGAGCTTGTAAGAAAATCCATAATCACATCTGATGCAAAAACGGAGGACTGAAGTTAATATAGAAAAAAACGAGAAACTGAGAGAAACTGTAATTGACATATTCACTCCACCCTACTGATAACTGCCTGCTTTCAGCAGCCTAATGAGCATCTTCAAGACCAAAAATTGCACAGCGCTTTTAAAGGTGAACAGAAGCAGGGCCGCTACTGTCTTCTGCATTCTGTGTTTCTAGCATTTAACAACAAAGAACTTTGACAAACGGAAATGGCATCAGTTCACCAAAGTTAGATCTGTGCAGCAGATTTTCTGCCTGTGCGGCGCACACCTGCTGTGCATTTGACCTTCAAAACAGCCTCCACAGCCCCCACCGTTCACACGCCTCACGTTCAGCTGCGCTGCAGGTGGGACTGCATGTTCAGTCAGCATAGCAGAGGAAGGCACGGACAACGGCAGTCTAAAGCTGGTCTGTGGTTCTACATCTCCCCTGCTGCAAAAGAGGCTTCTCAGCGTGCCGTCGTTCGCTTGGCTTCAGCTAGAGCCAGGAGTGCCACGGTAGCAATATGACTTATTGCAGGCAATCAGCAGTGCCACATGATGCTCACTAATTACAGTTTTGGAATGGAAAACAACTTTGGATTTTTTTTTTCTCCAATTCTCCCCAAAATAACAATGATTGAAAAGTATGCCCTTTTCTAAACCTACTCACTGCCATAGTTTCCCCTGGTGTTGACACCACGCTACTAGGAGATTCCAGAGAAAAAACGTGGGACCTTCCAACTGCCAAGAAGATGCTCTTTTGGTGAGCTATGACCCTTCGCAGCCATTTCCCAATTCTACCATGATTAGATAACCATGGATCAGTCATCATTTCGCAGCCTCGCCTAGTACACGCGTGAACTTTCCTAGGGTGGTCTTATCTACCTACAGTAGCACCTCCACCCCCATCGTTCAGCCCAGACACTGAGATCCAGCTCTGAGGGCCTTCTGGCAGTTTCCTCATTATGAGATTACAGGGAACCAAGCAGACGGCCTTCTCAGTAGTCGCGCCCACCCTGGCCCTCACATCAGATGTCAAGGAAATGAAACAACTATCTGACTTTTAGAAGACATCTGAAGGCAGCCCTGTGTAGGGAAGTCTTTAATGTTCAATGTTTTACTGTGTTCGATGTTTTAATTTGTTGGAAGCTGCCCAGAGTAGCTGGGGGAAATCCAGTCATATGGGTGGCATATAAATAATAATTTATTATTACTATTATTAAGTGGGTCTTCTAAGTAATCCAACACTTCATTCCTAGTCCTACCATGGGGCCACACTGGCTTTTGACAAATGAGGCCTCAGTGGCCACAGATTTCCTTTTAAAAAAGTTGGGAAATACTCATGTCTGAAAAGAGCCACTGTCACGCAGTGTGGATATTACTGAGATGTATGGGCCAATGCTCTGATTTGGTATAAGGGAGCTTCCTACATTTCATGAAGGTCAGTACAGTAGTTGACTTGGACCGCTATGTCACAACCTAACCTACCTCACAGGGCAACAGTGAGGGTAAAAAATGGAGGTGAGGAGAGAACGGTGTATATCAGTCGATGTAGACAATATTGAACTAATTGGACTACTGGAGGAAAGGCAGGATACAAACATCATGAACCATAGGTAAGCAATGGGGTGTCCTCCAGATATTTTGGACTACAACACCTCTCATCACTGGCCATTGACTATGCTGGCTACAGCTGTATTCCACAAACATCTGGCAAGCACTACGTTGGCTACAAATGCAATAAACCAATAAACAGTAACAACTGCGAAACGTGCTTCATTTTACAACTGGAACGCAGATCGGTCAATTTACATTTCACGGTGATAGATTCAATAAATGATACAAACTGGAGTACTTCCCCCCCCCCAAAGCACATCAAGCCACCACAGTTGCAAATATTTACAATTTACAGGTGTGCACCAGGAAGACCTTTTATCCATCGCTGGTATGGCTGCCTGCGCAGAAAAAAATAACAACGGACAGCAACCCACCCATACAGTGACGACACACCCAGCAGTGCAGGACCAAAATATATGCTTATTCCGAAGGAAATATACTGCAGAGAAACTAAAACAGCTGACAAATCAGCTGCAACAATGAGGATAGCAGCTAGGTAAAATCTTAAGGGAATGTCTTTACTACTGCTGAGTGATTTAAGCCTTAAAAAAAAAAAGAAGTCTTGTGCTAAAGGAGCTACCCTGATGCTGTCATATGGGTCATTAACCTTGTAGCTTGAGATTTATTATAAATGACACATGCTACAGTGGTCGTGCATCAAGGTCACATGGCCCAAACTGATGGCACCCTGACAGACCTTTCTCCCTGATCACACCAAAGCCATGCAGGGAAGGACCACAAAGAAATAAGAGAATGCGTGTGTTTTTTTAATGCAGAAGGCTTTACCACTGGCACCCCCAATTGAAATGGCTTCTCTGGTATAGAAGGACTGGAAAGACGTCTCTGCTGAAAACAATGGAGAGCCACTGCCGGTCAGAACAGACGGCACTGAGCAAAATAGACTCAATTTGCTTAATGTAATGACCGCTCCCCGCTTAAAACGGGGGGTGCCCTTTGCGTGGACGCGTGCAGCCCCTAGATCTGGAGCGGCTCCAACAGCATAGGCTTGGCCTTGCCTTCCCTCAGGTGGGATACCTGGAGGTCTCCGCCTACCTCAGTCAGTTGTCCAATCCCACCTGGGGGAAGCGTTGCCAAGGAGACCAGGCCAGGTAGGGGAGGGATTACCTGTCCACACAATAGAGGGAGGATCTTACCTGGGAATCCTCACTTGGCTCCAGAGCTTCTCCCACCCTACCCACCCTCAGTTAATGTCTTATTTTGCAGGTTAACTTTTCTTCACAGGTTTTGCAGGTTAACTTTTCTTCACAGGTATGCGGGCGCTGCTACGTTAAGGTCGCTGTTAAAGGGCTGGAAAGGAATTTCCCTGCATTGGCAGGTTTCGCCTTTCCCGTAGCAAAACGTCACAACTTTGGCGGTATCAGGCCTTGGGCGGAATCCTTTAGTCCATCTTCCTCTTTGCGGCGGCGATACCAGGGTTCCCCGTTAATGGGGTTTCTGAAGGGAGGCTTTGACCGTACGCTGAAAGGTCGTCATTGCTCTCCCCTGCGGCGGCGTCGTAACGGGGGCAGCTATCTCTGCTTGAACATATGTTCTCCAGAGCCGGCCCATCCCCCCCACACACACACTGGATAACCCTGATGCTCCCTAGGTCCCCGGCTGGGGACTGGGGAGGGAGAATGCCCAATGCCTGAGCCAAGGTCTACCCACATTTGAAATTTAATAAAGTTGTGGCCAATTTAATCCCATAGCATGTTGTCTTGAGTCGTTATTCCACATGACGGGGGGACCGCGCAGGATCTGGGGACTCCGCCTGTCCACGCAATGGGATAAAATGAGTTACAGTAACTTGGATATTCTACTAGCTCTTTCTGAAGTCTTCATGGTAACTATTGTGGGGCCTAAATGCTCAGTGAAAGCTGCTGCTGCAGGTAACAACCAAGCGTAACACAACTGCAAGTATTAGCTTTATTTTGGCATTCGCTCCCATGTGATTACACTCGTGTGAAGGGGAGAGTGGGGCCATATATGTTGGCCACGTTCTCTCAATCACATCCCTATTGGCCTAGCCCTCCCCTGCAAGGGGAGGTTGGAAGAGGAGGACCTGCTTCCCCCTTCAGACCATTCCCTCCAACGTGTGGACAGCAGTGGGGCCAGGCCAACGGGGAGGGTTGGGGTATGCGAACACTGCCCTCAGTCTCCCCTGACACAATTGTAATTGCACGTTGGGCGCAATTAGGAGACACATACGTCACAGGAAATTCCATCGCACCACAACAATCTTTACGGAACGCCTAATAATCCAAAATGCTGACCAAGGTTGACCCGAAGTTAACATTAAAGCACAAAACAAACTGGTTGGCCTTGTATAACTATTATGTACAAATGGCAAGAGGGAAGCATCAGGCCTGTGGCATGCTGTTCACA
The DNA here is from genome assembly GCF_964188315.1 of Podarcis muralis. Taxonomy (NCBI): domain Eukaryota; kingdom Metazoa; phylum Chordata; class Lepidosauria; order Squamata; family Lacertidae; genus Podarcis; species Podarcis muralis. The sequence goes on from NC_135659.1 coordinate 80,085,316, forward strand.
CATTCTTGGAACTACTTGAGTAGGTGGCTGCCATTACTAAAGCTGGTATTGTGTGATGCGTTTATTTGGACGGTTTACTCCTCCTTGCTGATGATGGGTAGCCATTGAGATCTTCTTGTTCTGTGATGTTGTGCTCAGAACTGTCATGGGAATAGTCTTTCATGGTGCTGTAGAAGACAGGAGCATTGTACTGAGTGGCAATCTCTGTCCTCTTCCCCCCACATTTGCATAGCTTTTTGAAGGCAGCTCTAAACTTCTGAGACATCACATTGTAAATGATGGGGTTGATGGCGCTGTTCAGGTAGATGCAGAGCCTACAGAAGAGGACGAACCAGATGTTCAGGTAAGGAGGGTCCATGAAGGAGTTGACCACCACCAAGGTGCGGTACGGCATCCACAGGAGGGCAAAGAGGATCACCACCACCGCTAGCATCTTCGTCACCTTGGAGGTTGCAAGCAGAAAAACAAAGTGAGTGAGTTTACATCTTTGTCAATAACATTAAGATTTACTTAATAATCTGTGGTGGAAGGAAGAGGAGAAAATTCACTGCCACGTCATCTAATAGAAAGTTCAGAATATGGCACAGATTACATTTTAGTTTAGGATGCCTAAACTAACCCTGAACACTCTTAAATGGATGGAAAGTTCTAGACTTCTCCAGCCAGGCCCCCTAACTGGTGTATTTTCCAAGTGGTGCCAGTTTTTAATGAAATCTTACCAGCTCTGTCTCTTTAGATAGACTTATAATGAGTCTCAGTTAATTTTGGGTATTGCCTTCTACCTGGTCGTTTGCTGTCGCTCTGTTCATTTTCAACTAGTGTTACAAAGTTTATTTCTTTTCTGAGATTTCATCTTTGACAATTGGAATAAGCAACACATAATCTTTCGTCAGTCACTACAATGGAGGTTCCCAGAGCATTGAGCATTCATCCTGATTTGTCTACGGGGAGATTAGGCAACGATGGCTCTTAAAACCAAACTTCATCCTGATTTTTTTGCTGGGAGGCTGGATGCTGCTGCATCAAGCAACTGTCACCCCACCCTTTCCACTGCACTTCCCTTATCACAAAAAGTTCAGTTTGGAGGGAAGTGGGCTTGCTATGCAACAGCTCTAAATCAAATTTATTTGTGCACCCTGAATTTGCTAGTATGTGATTTGATCCTACCTGAAAATAGCAACAATCTGGAAGCGCCCCATAAGATAACTTACTATCAACTGAACAAGGACAGGTAAAGTCCATCAGCCCAAACCTATGTAGAGTTAGGGGCATTTAAGCCCACTCATTTTAATGGGCTCAGGTGTGGTTGACTATGTAGCATTAAGCTACATATGCACAATGCCAAGCACTTACCTTGAGACAAGAATCATTAGCATTCAGCACCGGTAAATAGTAAATCAGGATTAAATGACAACCATATGTCAGGAGTGCTCTGATGGTGTTTCCTGCTTGGCAGGGGGTTGGACTCGATGGCCCTTGTGGTCTATTCCAACTCTATGATTCTATGAGAATATAACATGGGGTGGCATTTTGCCCAGGATGATGTTGTGTGAACACTGCTCAAAATCTGCATGCAGGAACAGCACCAAGGCAATGATGAACTGCCACATGGAAGCGTCCACTGTTTCTACAGATGATGGAAGGGAATTTGAGCCAGTCTTGTAAAACACAAGCAGAGCATTTTCCTGAGCACATTTTTCCCTTTAGAGAAGGTTGGGAACTGGGGATGAAGGCCAGCAGAAGTCAACATTCATTTTCGGCAAATGCAATTTTGAAAACTCTTATCTCCCTCCTCTCTGCCCAATAGAAATAGAAAGGGCTCTGGTGGTAATACTGTAAACAAGGATGCTTGTTTTGCCTTAACTTTGAAGGTGCCGTAATTTCTCTCCTCCAATTTTTCTCTATAGTTTTTGAGCGTTTTTCCATTCTGTGGAAGCCTTGTAGAATCAAATACATCTACCGGTGGTTAGTATTAAGCATTCCCAGACACAAGCATGAATTCCAGATCTGGCCTGACAAAAGAACCTCTCCGCTCTTCTTCTTTCTTTAATATACAGCACGGCTAATGAATACACATATCAAGACTGTAACAGTACCCTGAGAACAATGAAGTGCTGTGAGTTAAATTGTACACTACTGTTCATCTCACTTGTGCATTCGACTCCCCCTTTCTTCTTAATGCATTCCCCTAGTATTGAAAGTTGATAATCATTGTAATCTTTACAAAGAGCTGTTCAGGGGATGGTTGATTATCCTCCCCCTCAGCATGTAATTCATTGAATTCAAAGGGGTGCACTCCCCCTTTTAGGAAGAAAAAAATGCTACAGTATATGCATGCTGAAAGGACATACACTCTTAAACATAAAAGGGGAGTTAATACATTTGCCAGAAAACCGACTTTTGTGCTGTAACTTGAAACACAATTACTAGGGATTAAGCTCCATTGAACTCAGTGAGATTCACTTCCATGAAAACATGAAAAAGAAGACTAGGCTGCTTGTCTTATTTCAAGCTCATATTCCCTTTCTGTCATGCTTGCTCTGCGGTTTAAGGCTGGAGGCAAGGAGCTGCTAAGTGCCCTTCAGGAGACATATGGTAGCTCAAAGATGGTAAGCTTAATAAAGATGTCGCACTTGAGAGCCTGGAGCAAGAAAATGACTTTCTAACAGACCTCTATGGCCAGCTATTATATAGGCAAGAGAATGAGGGGACAAGGACACTTTCTTCCCACCATGAAGGACTGCACTGTGAGTCATAGTTACAGCTAAGAACAAAGCAGACCTGCCATTTGGGAACTGCATGTCAAAACTTCAGTGATGGAGAATTAAGCATGAAAGGATAGACTATAATAGTAGATAAAGAACATCATTCAGATCCTAGCTCAGTCACAGATCCAACCTGTGGCCGGGTATCATGTCTTAGCTGTGGTGATGTGGCAGCCTCAGATAAGGGGCAGAAAGGCCTCAGGTTTGAATCAATGATTCCTCTGAAAACAAAAATGAGAGGTGTGAGGGAGGCTGCTCTTGCCTCACCTGTCAGAAAACAGGGGACAGAAGATTCCTCTCAAGGCATTAGATCCCAACTGACCTAAAAGATAACACTTTCTAAGAACAACAACAAATCATGTGCAATATATACAGCCCTCGTTTGCATGTCGCAGTAAGACATAAACGGCTTTTTGTAAATGAGCAGATAGCCTCCGCCTTGCTCTTCCCCTAGCATGGTTGGAAGCAACAAGCCATGAAGTTTGGCTTGTTGTGATGTGCAAACACACAATATGGTTTGTTTCCCTCACATATGCCATGATCGATAAACCAACAAATGGCTTCATGTTGTTCCAGGGGAGAAACAAACCATGATCTTGCATTCACATGTGACAACAAGCTGGTCGTTCCCACTTAAGCTAGGAGATGAGCAAAGAGGGATGTGGGAACACAGGAGATGCCAGGAGTTGAACTTCAGCGTACAACCCATGTGCTTTGCCACTGAGCCACGGTCCTTCTCCTGATTGTGAATAAGCAGAGTGGCATGCTAATGTCCACATGCAAATGTGGCTGTAATGCAATTCACCCAAATCCACAGCATTATGTGATTGCATAACATTTAACGAATGCATTTTAAGTTAATGTAGCATGAGCTTATAGGCTAAGATATTGAATGCATGAAATGTCATCTCAGATGTTTGTGATTACCACTGTTGGAGGCTGGGAGACGTAAGATGACTTGCTGGTGAAGATGGTTTCTCAGTTACCAGAAAAGATGCAGGTGACAGTCTGGCTATTGCAACTAACAATGGCAATGATGGTGAAGCTTGGATGCCAAGGATGTTTTGATGGTGAAAGAGAGAGAAAAAGAGAAATAATGAGTGCACACAGACATAATAGAAACAATTAATTGGAGTAAAAAACTGATCACAATGGAGATGAAACCTCATTATAGAACATTAGCAGTCAGCATTTTGAAAAGAGCACAGTGCTGTTGTGAACATGTAGTCGGGATGAAATCAGGCGAGATAGCATGTGCCATGAGCCAAGAAGTTCTTGGTTCAACTCTGATCTTTGCCAAGAGCTCATTCACTGGAAGATGGAAAGCTACCTTGTACCAAATAAGATCTAGCTCAGTATACCCTACACAGATGAGCTGCGGCTCTCCAGGAAGATTCAGGCAAGTCTTTCCCAGAGATGCTGGAGATGCTGAAAACTGGACTTGGGGCTCCCTGAGTGCAAGGCAGATGCTCTGCTGCTGAGTCTTTGTTGCTGTTAAAAGTTGACCCAGCACACCAGCCATATACAGTAGCCCACCGGGGTCCCATTGCGTTCCACAAAGGTAAACTCTTGCACTGATAGGGCACTTTAGTTGGGAACTGCCCAGGATGCTGTATGAGACTGGTCATTGGTCGGATCCAGAAGGGCTCTTTTTATGTTCTTAATCCAAATTGAACTCTGATTTTATCATGTGTGTGCTGAGCACATTTTGTGCTATTTTGAAGTAGGGCTAAATCACAAAATTAAGTGCCACCTTCAAATATCTAAAGGGCTGCCACATGGAAGATGGAGCAAGCTTGTTTTCTCCTTCTCTGGAGGGTAGGACATGAACCAATGGCTTCATGTTACAAGAAAGGAGATTCCGACTGAACATCGGAAAGAAATTTCTGACAGTAAGGCCTATCAGTAAGACAGTGGAACAGTCTCCCTCAGGAGGTTGTGGACTCTCCTTCCTTGGAGGTTTTTAAACAGAGATTGGATAGCCACCTGTCATGTATGATTTTTAAAACACCTCTCTCTCTCTCTCTCTCTCTCTCTCTCTCTCTCTCTCTCTCTCTCTCTTATCCTGGCCACTTCCATGTTGAAATAAAACTAACCCCACAGGCCCCTGGCCAAGAATATGCTTCTGTTCCAGTCTGAGGCCCTTCACACATTTCCTGCTAAAAACCACCCCCCACCCCTGGCAATTTTGACAGAAAACTAGTTCAGGGTCTACAACGTAGCCTTTAGTTTGGCTCTTCAAAAACACAGGAAGACAGAATGAATCAAAAGTGCTACTGCATGTGATAATTTGGGGATTCTGTTTCTCAAGCTGCATTCATCAGTGAGAAAGATTCTTTGTGGCCTTTTTATCTTTTGAAGAAAGTAGGCACACACCCGTCAGCCCTCCTTTGAAATAGCTTCGTGGAAAAATAAACACCACACCTCTGAACATCGAGCAAACTTCCTTGTAAATATCTGCAAAGTCTACAACAGTTTCCTCACTGAGCCGGAAACTATTTGCCATTTTGTCATATTGGCAAAACAGAGTTTCATTGGGTTGCTTTCTGCTGACTCGAGAGGTTTTCATTTCTATGTAAATGCCAAGAGGTTGAATTTTGAGCAAAACGACATAGCGATACTGAATGAAATTTGCTGAAAGAGGCAGCAATCATATTGTGCCTTTAAGGCGGACCTTAAAGGCTGTTTGAATAGATTCCTCAACTTTCAATATCATGGAATTCAAAATAGAACGAAATCAGCTCAACCAGCTCGAGTCAGGTAACAGCTTTTAAGAGAGCTGAAAGCAACAAATAATTGTTTTTGCCCCATTACCATCTCTAGTCCAACAGTGTTTCCTTGCCCCCTTTCAAAAACCCTTTTAAAACTTTTAACTTCAGTTTTTGAAAAGAATACAGAAACCTGTTTGCCAGAGGTGACAGAGAAATGAGAACAGAAACTAAGAGTGCACATTTTTGAACTAACTGCCACATGTCTCCACCCTTCATTGGACAACAGCCAGAACTCAGCAGATAGGACAATATCCACCAGGTTACCATTTATAACCCACTAAACGGAGGTAGACGACTGGTGGAGAACAGTCCAAAAGTGTTTACTGGCTTATCTACCTGAAGTAGCGCCTCCACCCCCATCCTTCACTCGGACACTGAGATTGAGCTCCGAGGGCCTTCTAGCAGTTCCCTCATTATGAGGTTACAGGGAACCAGGCAGAGGACCCTCTTGGTAGTGGCACCCGCCCTGTGGACCACCCTCCCACCAGATGTCAAGGAAATATACAACTACAGTCGTACCTCATGTTACGTTTGCTTCATGTTACGTTCTTTCAGGTTACGTCCTGCAGTGACCCGGAAGTACCGGAAAGGGTTACTTCTGGGTTTTGCCACACACGCATGAGCAGAAGCACAAAATGACGTCATGTGCATGTGCAGAAGCGGCAAATCGCAACCCACGTATGCGCAGACGCGCCGCTGTGGGTTGCGCTCTTTTCATGTTGAAAATGGGCCTCTGGAACGGATCCCGTTCGCAACCAGAGGTACCACTGTACCTGACTTTTAGAAGACATCTGAAGGCAGCCCTGTTTAGGGAAGTTTTTAATGTTTGATGTTTTATCGTGTTTTTAATATCCTGTTGGAAGCTGCCCAGAGTGGCTGGGGTGGTCTGGCCAGATGGGTGGGGTATAAGTAATAAATTATTATTATTATTAGATTATTATTCCCTTCCCCACCAGCTAGTGGAGGCTAACGCCAGAATAACTGCCCTGAGACCCCCAGGTATAGGGCGGTATATAAATTCAAACAACAACAACAACAACAACAACAACAGCAAGCAGAGCACCTCCTGCCTGATCTTAATTGGTGGGTAAAGCAATACTGGGGAAGGCACTCCTGGAAAATGGCAGTTTACTCTATTCCTGCGATATAATTAGTACCTGTCTGAGAGAGCACCAAGGGTTGGAACAGATGTGATGGAAGCACTTGCCATGAAGTGCGCTCCATCATGTATAAAAGCATTTACCGTATGAGCAAGACCATTCCTGTATAAAGGTAGTACAAGCAATTGAGTATACTCTGTGGGCATGCTTCACCTGTTCACTAGCTCTGCGTTGTGAATGGGTCAGCTCACAAAGGGTTTTTTTTTTTAATATACGATGAGGCACATCCAAAATCACTATGCATGCAAGCACTTGCCCTGTGGCTGCTGTTGTAACTGCTTAGGGGGAAGGGCTGTGGCTCAGCAGTAGAGCATCTGCTTTGCACGCAGAAGGTCCCTTAGGGTCAGACTCTGGCATCTCCAGGTAGGGCTGGGACAGAGACCTTTCTGAAATTGTGGAGACAACGCTGAGCTAGAGGGACCAATGGTTTGACTTGGTAAAAGCCATCTCCCTATGTTCTTAGATTTTGACCATAACGTTGCAAAGAAAGGAAAGCATTTAAACCCAAATGTCAAACTCTGGATAAGATGAGATGTGGACTGCATAAACATCTACACACACACACACTGTGAAAATCTGCTGGTGTGCACATACCCTAAAATACAATCAGTGCATCTAATCTACATTAGCAAATGCTAATCTACATTAGCAAACACAGCATGGGATTCTTTTCTTCCGTGACCCCCCCAGCCCATCAGTGAAATAAATGCCCCGTAAGATCACGACTGAATTCCTTCTAATAAAATGATGTGAGTTTTGGAGTACAGCCCGCCGGTGACAGGGGTGCTGTTTTTTCCATTTGACTTCAGTGTCCTTTAGATTATTCAATTACATCCAGCAGTACTTCAATTAGAAAAAAACAAAGTAGACCAATATTGCCAAAGTACATATATAAGCAGTTGCTCTAATCATGGCAAAAGATTAGCCTCTAAGGGCAATTTTGCTCATTGCTTTTGCTATCAGATCAGACAGTTTCAGCTCCAACAACTGTATGGTATAGACTAGTGAAAACAGCCTGTGAAACATGTTATCAGCTGCATCACTTCAAATATGGGTGTTGTGACTATGTGTATTTCTTGCTAGCTTAGCTGGAGAAGGTGACCTTGCTGTGGATGGCTGCTCCGATACAACCCTAATGGTATAACTCAGGAAAATTTTGTTGGGAAAAATTAAAAGAGGAACGAAGATTGCAAATACACGAATACTTACCAGATAGAAGGCAAGATTGGGGGTGGGGTGGGGTGGAGAGGGTGTCACGGTTATGATTAGTTGTCTAGTTGTATTTTGTTATACATCTATGAAAACCAATTAAAACTGCTTTTTTAAAAAAAGTCAATTTGCATGATGTCTCCATTTACAGACACAATGGTGACTTTCACACCGTGACTGGGTCCACCTGTCACATGAAACCATAGTTTAAAAACATGTACGGGACGCGGGTGGCGCTGTGGGTAAAACCTCAGCGCCTAGGGCTTGCCGATCGCATGGTCAGCAGTTCGAATCCCTGCAGCGGGGTGAGCTCCCGTCTTTCGGTCCCAGCTCCTGCAGTTCGAAAGCACCCCTAAGTGCGAGTAGATAAATTGGTACAGCTTTATAGCGGGAAGGTAAACGGCGTTTCTGTGTGCTGCGCTGGTGCTGGCTCGCCAGAGCAGCTTTGTCACGCTGGCCACGTGACCCGGAAGTGTCTCCGGACAGCGCTGGCCCCTGGCCTCTTAAGTGAGATGGGCGCACAACCCTAGAGTTGGACACGACTGGCACGTACGGGCAGAGGTACCTTTACCTTTACCTTTATGGTTTTGCAAGGGTCCAGGAATCAGATTCCTCTTCATCAAGAGATAGAGCTAAAGATTCTAAACCAAAAGGGGAAAGACACACAAAGCCAGCGCCAGAAGCAAGGCTAACAGATGAGCCTATGGGCCTCAGATTGTGACACTGCCCTCCCATACGCGGACTCCATTGCAGAAGCTCCAGTGAGCCCAGAGGCTCCTCACTCCATTACAGCAGGAGATTCCCTTTTAATTAAAGCAGCACCTTCCAGTGTGGGTGGGGCTAAACATTAGGATGCAGCTCCTCCTCCTATGATATAGGGCTCAGTTTGAGATTATTTTTGGGTGAAGCAACACCAGAGCTCCATGTTCACAGAGCCCTGCCCCATAACCTTCCCTTGCACCTAGCAGGGGCCTTGCCTTACCACACAGCAGGGTAAAGTTTCATGTGAGTGCAAAATACACTGCTGAATGGTTCTCACTATACTCTTCCCCCCTTCCTGTTTGAACCCGGGCATGTGGTGGTTTATTTGGATAGACAGGAATGACAAGCTCAGGTTCAAGTGCCATGACAAGTCAGATTGGCATAACAGTTGTGGGGCAGCCGGGAGCAGAGTGGATCAGCGTGGAGCAAAGACTTTTCAGCAGCATGCACTGGCATGATGCAAATTCACATTAAACCATAGTTTGGTTTTAACAACAGCATCTGAATGTGGTGTGTGAACCAGGCATTTGTGCTCTCAGTGGTATATTATAAGGAAACGCCAGCAAATACAAGGCACAAAGAAGCTTTAATTTTTAGTTAAAGTTTGGTGCCATCTCTTCATGACTAGGTCAAGGAAGCAGTTGCTGAATTTGGGGTTAGGGGTCTGTTCATAGCTCTCTGTCTTGCTAGTACAGTAGAAAACCTTGGATGGGTTAATCTGCAATTGGAGTTGTCTGAAATCTTGCCTAGGATCAAGGAACTGTTACATACAGGCATTAAAACTCAATGGGATTTACTTCCCTGTAAATTTACATAGAAATTAGGCTGCAAGTCATCTAGCTGTTTTTGGCTTCTTACAAAAATTGAGTTTTAAAAAGCTACACAACAGATAGTGGCAATTGTTTTTTTCTACCACAGCTTACTGTGGAGTAGATGTCACCTTTGAAGGCTTCGAGTTCTGTTTGATCTCTCCCTAAACTCTCTTGCCTACCAGGCAAGAAAAAATTTGACAGCCACTTTTGGTATTTCAGGGTTGTGGGTAAAACAGAACCTTCAAACAGTCTTACAAACTGGTTCTTCTGGCAGATTTCCAATAAATTTCAGTGAGGCAGTCAAACATGGGAATGGAAGAGGGGCAGGCTAATGAAATAAAACTGATGCATTGGATCTGAACCATTTCAAATTCATCGGAGTCTATTAAATTAATATTTTGCCTCAAGACTTCAGTGACTGAATGAGCAAAGAACTGTGCTTTTATTCACTTCTGCCTTCCCTCTGGGAACCTCTTATGGAATCCAAAACATATACTCAACTCAGTAATAAGAAAGAGAAATTACCAATTTCAAGAGGCCCTTTCTATTACTATAGGTTTATCAGGATTATAAAACAATGATGCAGGTTTTCACTTAACACTAGTGCAGAGATGGGGAACCTGTGCCCTGCAGATGCTGTCTGGCTTCAATTCGCGTCATCTCTTCTGGCTGGGATTGCAGTAAAAGAAGAAAGTTTGCCACATGGTCAATGAAAGATAAAGTAAATTTGCTCTGGGGAACAGCTGAGGAAAAAATGTGGTTCCTTTTTGTTTTTGTGTGAATACTGGAAAACCACGTAAAACATTATTAACGTGTCTCCATTCTTCACCCAGAAGAGCAATAAAAACGTTCTTCTGGAGAATAGATGGGAATAGGCGAAAATGGGATTAGCCTTTTGTGCTCTTGGGGACCATCTGATTCTTTAGGTCAGGGGTAAGCAAACTTTTTCAGCAGGGGCCCGTTCCACTGTCCCTCAGACCTTGTGGGGGGGGGCGGACTATATTTTGGAAAAAAATATGAATGAATTCCTATATCCCCACAAAAACCCAGAGATGCATTTTAAATAAAAGCACACATTCTACTCATGTAAAAACACCAGGCAGGCCCCACAAATAACCCAGAGATGCATTTTTTTAAAAAAAGTGTACATTCTACTCATGTAAAAACATGCTGATTCCTGGACCGTCCGGGGGCTGGATTTAGAAGGCGAATGGGCTAGATCCGGCCCCTGGGCCTTAGTTTGCCTACTCCTGCTTTAGGTGGTCTGTGTTTGCAGTATAAAGGTAAATGTAAAGGGACCCCTGACCATTAGGTCCAGTCGTGGATGACTCTGGGGTTGTGGCACTCATCTCGCTCTATAGGCTAAGGGAGCCGGCGTTTGTCCGTGGACAGCTTCCGGCTCATGTGGCCAGCATGACTAAGCCACTTCTGGCGAACCAGAGCAGTGCACGGAAACACCGTTTACCTTCCTGCCAGAGCGGTACCTATTTATCTACTTGCACTTTGATGAGCTTTCGAACTGCTAGGTTGGCAGGACCAGGGACTGAGCAACAGGAGCTCACCCCGTCGCGGGGATTTGACCCGCCGACCTTCTGATCGGCAAGTCCTAGGCTCTGTGGTTTAACCCACAGCGCCACCCGCGTCCTGTGTTTGCAGTATAATTGGCAATAAACCAGGATCCTCACTGACAGTTGGGCTCCCTTGTAGGCCTCTCTACACCAGATGCTGGAAATCTCAAGTGGGGAAGAGGGCTGTTGCACTCAGTCACCCATAGACATCTGACTGGCCACTGTAAAAACAGGCTGTTGGATAAGATGGGCCTTTGGGTTCTTATGTTCTGCAATAAAGTTAGAACTACATAATAGTCAGGACTATGTACCATTATGGAGCACAAGCAGACATGGCTGATGTGGTGTAGTGGTTAAGAGTGTTGGACCTGAGAGACCTGGGTTCAAATCACCACTCAGACATGACACTCACTGGGTGACCTTGTGCCCATCTCTCAGTCTAACATACAGGTGAAACTCGGAAAATTAGAATATCGTGGAAAAGTTCATTTATTTCAGTAATTCAACTTAAAAAGTGAAGCTAATATATGAGATAGACTCATGACATGCAAAGAATATTAAATGAAATCAGCAAAACAAGGACTGCAAATAGAGCAATATTGGACCTCTGAGAAGTAGAAGCATGCATATGTACTCAGTACCTGGTTTGGGCACATCTCAGCAGTGCCACAGGCTGATAGCATTCATGCCACGCCACATTGAGGCAGTAATTTGCTCTATTTGCAGTCCTTGTTTTGCTGATTTCATTTAATATTCTAATTTTCTGAGATTGTTAATTTGGGGTTTTCATCAGCTGTACGCCATGAACATCACAATTATAACAAATAAAGGCTTGACATATCTCGCTTTGCATGTCATGAGTCTATCTCATATATTAGTTTCACCTTTTAAGTTGAATTACTGAAATAAATGAACTTTTCCACGAAATTCTACTTTTCCGAGTTTCACCTGTACCTCTCGGCGTTGTTGTAAAGATAAAATGGGGAGAAATAAGTACGATGCCCTGAGCTCCTTAGAAGGATCTCATACACATTTTAATGAACCATGCACATATGTATGTGAGCATGAATTTTACATGTAAAATCTTCAAAATGTGGCACATATTTTTTGCAACTTAAGAACAGCTCCTGGAACAGAAAAACGTCTTTGCCAAAGACACTTCTGGCCATTGCCTTCACTATAAAAAATGTTGAGAAGGTTATGTAGCAAAGGCATTTTTCTGTTCCTTGAAAAGGTGTTTGGCTATATATTCTGGTATGGTTGAGAATAAAAAAGTTGTTTTCATATGCAAGGGGCTATAAACATTTTTAATGATTGGTTTACTGCCACTATTCTTGCAGTACTTGCAGATAATATCATTTTTAATCTGGGACTGAGAGCTCATAATGTACTCAGAGCAATACTTATGAATGAGAAAAGTGTGTCTATGTTCCATTGAAAGCTAAGGGTACACTATGGAATTAAAGATTTTTTCAATAATAGCATAATGAACAATCTAAATGGAAATAGGATTTGGGTTCTGAAAACCCAAGGAAAGTATAAAATGGCTTTGGATTAGAAGATCTACATTTTTTGAAGTACAAAATTAAATTAAAATATTTTAAAATGCTGTGCAATTGATACTGGAATTTAAAATGCATGGCACAATTATATACTGTTGCAAGTTGTGGAGATGGGAACTTCTTTAAAAGGGTCCTCCACCTGCCCCATAGATGTCTTAGAATTGCCTTATTCAAAAATGCCTGGAAGACATTTGGAGAATCATTTCAATAACTGTGGATTGTAAATTACAGCTTCTTTTACCAGAAATAAATAAGGGTTTGGTTCCCAGTGAGGACGCAGAGTTCATATTAAACCTTTTCATAGCTGCAAGGTCAATTATTGCTAAACATTTATATCCCAAAAGGCAACTTTTCGTCTGGGGAATGTCTGGAATACGTCTGTTCCACATTGTCCTGCCCTGGCTGTTCCGAGCTCAAGTAACTTCCTATCATTCAACTCCTACACATTATCCCTTTCTTTGCATTATGTTTTTGCTCAGCTCTTCCTTAAGTCTCATTTAATTTCTGTTGTTTTCCTCTTTCTCCCAGGCAGGGGTGTCGCAAGGGGTGGGGGTGGGGTGCAGTCCGCCTCAGGTGTCATGTTTGGGGTGTGTGTGACAAAATCCCCCCCGGGTGGATTAGCATGGCGGCGCTTGCACCCCGGCTGGCGGATTTTCGTGATTGGCGTGATCGTCATTGCCGAGGCGTAGCAAGGTCAAGTGGTAAAGGTAAAGGTAAAGGGACCCCTGACCATTAGGTCGAGTCATGACCGACTCTGGGATTGCAGCGCTCATCTCGCTTTATTGGCCGAGAGAGTTGGCGTACAGCTTCCGGGTCATGTGGCCAGCATGACTAAGCCGCTTCTGGCGAACCAGAGCAGCGCACGGAAACACCGTTTACCTTCCTGCCGGAGCGGTACCTATTTATCTACTTGCACTTTGATGAGCTTTCGAACTGCTAGGTTGGCAGGAGCAGGGACTGAGCAACAGGAGCTCACCCTGTTGCGGGAATTCGAACCGCCGACCTTCTGATCGGCAAGTGCTAGGCTCTGTGATTTAACCCACAGCGCCACCCGCGTCCCTTCAGGTCAGGTGGTACCCGACAGCAAAACAGCTAAAACCGTGCCAAGTGCCGCTCACTGGGCAGATTTGTGCGAAAATCAGTGCTCATATCCCCGGCGGGCGGATTTCCACAATTGGTGTGATAGCCGTCATAAAAATCCGCCTGCTGAACGCACAAATATGCCTGGTTTGGCATTCCTGGCATCGCAGATCTAGCTTACACTGAGAAGTCACCTAGCATTATTTCTGCCATCATGGTAGAACATGGCATCATCTTTGTAGCTGCGCAGTTCCCCTCTTCTGTAATTGCTTTGTTTTTGCAGGTCTTTTGGTTGACGTATCGGTAAACAAGCTCTGTCTGGTATTTTGGGAGGGAGAGATGGCTTCCCACTACCTCATCATTCATGACCACAATTACTGGCTTGCCCTTCCACAGCAAAAGACTCTCACACAGTGAAACATCAAATAACAAGAACGATAGGCCAGCTTCTAGAAAACGAAGGGTTTCCTATGACATTTCCACTCGATTTTTGGCAGACCTTTGGCTGGTCTTAAGAAAGAAAGGAGCAACAGAAAGCAGGCTGCCCTTAGCTGCCTTAATGAGCCCCACGAAATCCTCTACTGGAGAAGGGCAGACAGGGTGCACATCTTAAATATTTAATTGCACTGGAGGAGGGAGGAGTTATCAGCCTCAAAGGAAGTCAATAAACGCATTAAACCTTTTCTTGAGGAGGAGAAAGGAATGTTCTGCTCCTCACGAGTGATTTCCCAATACCTGTCCAGCTTGGAAAGGTGACATTCCATTCAATATAGGCGACCCCCAACTTACAAGGGGGTTACGTTCCAGGCACAGCACACAAAGCCAAAATTGCATACAGTCATACCTTGGGTTACAGACGCTTCGGGTTGTGTGATTTCGGGTTGCGCACTGTGCTGAACCTGGAAGTACTGGAACAGGTTACTTCCGGGTTTCGGCGCTTGCGCATGCGCAGAAGTGCTAAATCACACTTTGCACATGCACAGAAGCTCTGAATCACAACCAGCGCGTGCGCAGACGCGGTGCTGCGGGTTGCGAATGTGCTTCCCGCACGGATCAAGTTCGCAACCCAAGTGTACACTGTATAGTCAAGACACACTGTGTGCAATGGCAGGTGGGATTGCCAAAGTATTGATTTTGATTTTTTCTAAAAGCATCTTGATGATTGCTGATAGAACAGGGACTATCAAAAGTACACAGTTAATAAGAAAAGATGAGTCATAATTATATCATCAGCTTTTACAGCTCAACCACTCTTAAAAACCTTTGCATCAGAGTTCTTCATTATAGCTAATGATCACACAATTATCCTTGTTATTATCTTAATATCACGCCGTATCTTAACATCACAGTGTAAAAAGATGAAATACATAACATAATATCACCAACATAATAAATAACACCCCTTTTTTCTATATGTTAAGTGATATGTACCTAGAATTCTCTGATCACTGTGTTTCTTGAAGATAGTATTTTATTAGCATAGTTAACTGTTCCTTCAGGGCAGTATCTTCTTCTTCTAATGTAATCCGATGTGGTTACTAGCGCTGTGGCTGTCAATTCAAATGGACACAAATTTCCCTTTTCCTCAGTCCTGGATACTTGAGAAGCTCTTAAAACTGCAGTGCTTAATTTCATAATTTTTGGAAGGGTTATTGATCCCACTTCTGTTCTTCGTACAAGTTGTTCTCATTTTCACAAGAACCAAATGCAAATTTGACCATTACAGTTTTGTCGGGGAAGAATAATACGAAAGCTCTGGGGATTCCTACAGCTCAGGAAAGGTCTGAACGAGAGTGTTTTAATGGCAGTTTCCTCTAGAAAATGAGTATGTCCTCAAATCTCATGACAACTCTTCTTTATGCAAGAATGTCAGTCATTAAAATAGGCACGAGGGTTTCCAGGTCTCCTACTTTACATGCAACAATATTTCAAGGACTGTAGAAGACAATCCTTTATTTAAAGGGGTGTCTAGTCCAAGTCTGATTCAAGGATCAAGGATCCTAAGAAGGGAGAGAGCAGAGGGCCTTGAAGTTGCTACCAGCAGTTAGTACACAGACAAGAGACAGATCAGGCACAGGGGCTACCAGTTCCCAGTGTGCTGTAGTGGTTAGAGTGCTGGACCAGGGTTCAAATCCCCATTCAGCCATGAAGCTCGCTGGGCAACCATTGGCCGGTCACTGCCTCTCAACCTACCTCACAGGGTTGTTGTGGGAATAGAATGGGGAGAAGTTACGTACATCACATTGAGCTCCTTGGAGGAAAGGCAGGACATAAATGTAATTAATAAATAATAAGTAAATAACATGGCAAAATGTGCTGTATTTATATCTTAATCACAATAATTATTTCTAAATTTGCAAAGACATAAATTAACAGATTAATAATGCCATGTAAATATGTGGATAAGTGGCTGATCTAGCAGAATGAGTGTATCACAGGCATATGGAATAGTGATCTGTTCTCTTTTCTTAATAATAATAATAATTGCAAGTTGCTTTACAGTGTTTTTAACATTGTGTTTTAATTGCTGCAACTCCCACTGGGACCTTAGGTTGAAGGGCAGATAAATAATAATAATAATAATAATAATAATAATAATAATAATAATAATAATACTGAGAATTTACATTTTCATTGCCTTGGACTCAAAAGTAACATAAAGGAAAAAGACAGTCTTATCATAAACACAAAGAAAATTGAGGAGAGCTTACATTTGCATCTCTCCTTTTTGAGTTCATCAGTAAAGAAAGGCTTATTGAAACATGCTTTATTTATTCAGCAATGTTTTGCACCTTGTTATTTCAGTCTTATAGTTTGTGCTGTTGTTTCCACCCCCCCAATGTTTTCTCTTGCAATTTAATTTGACCTGAAAATAGTAACATGATTTTCAAATGGCAAATAATATTACTACTCTCAAGTTTTAACAGTTATCTAAAACATTGTACGTGCTGTCTGTGATTTTCAAAATTAAGCTAGAGGAAAACAAGTAAATCAGACACGGTTAATAAAAGAGTAATACCCAAGGCTGTATGTGTGGCAATTCAGGTTACTCATGCACCCCTGAGTGGTTTGATCAAAAGTCTTGGGGTTTTTTTTAATGGAAATAAAGGCATAAAGCAATATTAAGTTCCCTAATTCTGAATGTGATCAATGCATCCGTCTCTGTTTTCCTGCATGAGCTACTCTCCAATAAATGTAATGTGATCTAACCAATTTGTCTTCAGAGCCAAACACTGTCTGATTTAGGTAAAACATCAACAACAACAACAACCACCCACAAGTATCCAGGGAATTGCCTAATGAACAAAGTATTGGAAACGCAGACTGGATATGCATTGGGTTGTATTGTGCAATTCTAAGAAACAGAACCCTTCTGTCTCCTTGAATTAGATTAACTACCGGTATATGAGGTGTAGCCAATGTAGTCCCCTCCAGACACTCGTGGACTACAAATCCCATCATCCCTGGCCCCTGGCTATGAAGGTAAAGGCTGTTGGGAGTTGGAGTCTAACAACAGCTAGACTATATTGTATCATTTTGAGGACCTTACTCTGTTCTCAGTGGACTTTCAGTTATCTAAATATATTGCTTTTAGGCTCTAAAGTAAAGAAACTGAAATCTGTTCGGGTGTCTCTGTGATGTAACTCCTTGAAAAATGTACTTTATGGAACAATACCATTTACCTTAATATCTGGGCTGCTAAACCTCATTCTTCAGCCTTCGACAGGTTTGCCTCTCTGGGGAAGTAGCAATGATGGAAGGTTTCCTTCAAGTGGTCTTTGTTCAGTGCAGCCTACTTGAACAGATGGTTCTGCCTGTCTAGACCAGGGCATTGAAGCTTAACCTGAATTGAAAGGTGTTTTCCTGCTCATTGCTTCCAGGTTGAAAGTTCTCGTTTCACTTTTTCAATAAGGAGAGATTGATTTTGCCCTTGAGTTTGTGTTTTCCTTATGAACTGGATTCCCTTGGTACTAGCAATCTAAGACATTCGCTTGCATCTCGCTTACCGCAAGCCAACAATCAGGCTTGGACCTGAGGCACAAACGACGTCTAACATCTTTTATTTTGCTAGCTAGCCAACTGAACAAAGTCTAGCTGGGGACTTTTTCTTGTCATTAAATTCGGCTCGAGCAAAATGTGCCACTGGAGTGCTTCGTAACAAACGCCTCACGCATCATGGCGATCAAACCACATGTCAACGAGGAAATTCCCCAAATTGACATGTTGAGAGAGATGTCCAAGCTCTGTGGTATTAAGCAGCAATCCTTCTGACAGGCTGTTGATTTCGTCTGTGAGGCAGAAAACTCAAAACAATGACTACCGGCGATAAGTTTGCCAATCCCACAAGGGCGAAGGATTTTATAACGGCAACTGGCTAGGCTCCACCGACTGCCAGGAGTACAGCTCACTTCTGCTTCTTGCCTTCTATCTTGTTGGCTCCAAGAAAAAACAAAAAGCTCACAGAATATGAACCCCAGGAGGCAGGCTGTCTGACATCAAACTCCTCAACAGCCCCCAAGCAGCCATCTAAACGCAGTGCCTGCTCAGATTCCAAAGCAAAAGGCCTTATTCAAACTACATGCCAGCCATTTGAGAAGATCTAGGATAGCTCTTAGTGATGTATGGAAGTGAGAGCTGGACCATAAAGACGTCTGATCGCCGAAGAATTGATGCTTTTGAATTATGGTGCTGGAGGAGACTCTTGAGAGTCCCATGGACTGCAAGAAGATCAATCCTATCCATTCTTAAGGAAATCAGTCCTGAGTGCTCACTGGAAGGACAGATCCTGAAGCTGAGACTTTGGCCACCTCATGAGAAGAGAAGACTCCCTGGAAAAGACCCTGACGACAGAGGACGAGATGGTTGGACAGTGTTCTCGAAGCTACCAGCATGAGTTTGACTAAATGCGGGAGGCAGTGGAAGACAGGAGTGCCTTCATGGGGTCACGAAGAGTCGGACATGACTAAATGACTAAACAACAACAACAAAGGATAGCTCTCCCCAACATGGAGCCCTCCAGATATTTTGGACTCCAACAGCCATGCTGTTTGAGGAGGTGTAGCATCTGCAGACCACCAGTTTGGGGAATCGAGCACATTTCATCCATCAAGTGAGCACACTGAAGATTTACAACAAGGAAGAGGGAACTTGTGAACACCAGATGTTGCTGGACTGCAATGGCCATCAGCCACAGCCAGCATGGCCAGTGGCCTGGGATGATGGGAATTGTAGTCCAACAACATCTGGAGGGCCACAAGTCTCCCCAGCCCTGTTTGGTTGGCATCTGTCTGTCTTGGGAGACAATGCAAGAGTA
Source organism: Podarcis muralis (assembly GCF_964188315.1). NCBI lineage: Eukaryota > Metazoa > Chordata > Lepidosauria > Squamata > Lacertidae > Podarcis > Podarcis muralis. Next base: position 80,104,319 of record NC_135659.1, read on the forward strand.
TGCCTTCAGGAGGGGAAGGCAAACCATTGCAGAGTTACAGCGCCTGCCGTGGCTGTAGAGACCGATATGGGAGAGACATGTTGAAAGAGGTGAAGACATCTGCTAGGGCTGGTGCAGGTGTTTCTTCATTCTGCCCTCCTCCCAGCTGTCATTTCTCCTCTGGTCATACTGGACTGTGCTGTGCATGTTCTCATGGAAGGACACGACCATCTTCTGCACATCCTATCTTGTTGGGCAGTGTGATGAGTCATTTTCAGCTGCAAGGTCCAAGGCCTTCAACAGGTCTATGAAGGGGATGAACAAGGGGCACCTCTGCTCTCAGTATCTCTCCTGCAACTGATGTAGTGAGAAAACCATGTTGACTGTTGACCTCTAATCTCTAATGCTGCATTGTAACTCAGAATATACCCTGCTGGTGAGTGACCGTAATCTGTTGAGAACTACATGAACAAAGGCCTTCCCCACAGTACTCAGCAGGGGAATTCCAGTCAGGACTGCCACCATTTTTCTTGTAAAAGGTAAAGGTAAAGGGACCCCTGACAATTAGGTCCAGTCGTGACTGACTCTGGGGTTGCAGCGCTCATCTCGCTTTATTGGCCGAGGGAGCCGGCGTACAGCTTCCGGGTCATGTGGCCAGCATGACTAAGCCGCTTCTGGCGAACCAGAGCAGCGCATGGAAACGCCGTTTACCTTCCTGCCGGAGTGGTACCTATTTATCTACTTGCACTTTGACGTGCTTTCGAACTGCTAGGTTGGCAGGAGCAGGGACCGAGCAACGGGAGCTCACCCCGTCGCGGGGATTCGAACTGCCGACCTTCTGATCGGCAAGTCCTAGGCTCTGTGGTTTAACCCACAGCGCCACCCGCATTTTTTCTTGTAGAGGGTCACAAAGCCGGAGTCACCCATGTCTTGTGGCACGGATCCTGTTTCTCAACACTGCAAGAGAAGGCCATGGATGTGCATCATGAGGGAGGAGTTCAGGCCGGCTTTCAGCACTTCTGTTGGGGTCCTGTCCTGTCCTGGGGCTTCAACACATGCCTGGGATTTGATGGCATTCTTCTGCTCATCAAGGGAGGCAGGGACATCCAGCTCTTCTAAGACAGGCAGAGTCTGAACACTGAGCACAGGGACCACGTTTTCCCGCAATTACAGTTCTTGATAGCGTTCTGCCCATCGCTTCATCTGCTTGCTGTGGTCTGTGATGATCTCTCCAGGCAAGGTTTTCAGGGGTGCAGTTTTCCTGACTGCTGGTCCAAAGGCTGTCTTCATGCCTTTGTGCATTTTGCATGTGTTGCCGCTGTCAGCAGCGAGCGGAATGTATCGTAATACTATCATCAACAGTGCCATTTCATGCAGCGCAGCTGCAGTTAAAGCAAATATAAAATCCCATCATTTTAAATCTGCAACAAATGTTCTATTTGCAGCTTCCATTCAAAAAAAAGGTGATTTACAGACCCCTTAAAGAAGAACCCAGCGTGGGGCAATTTAAATCCATCAGGTACTGTATTTCCAACTCAACTGTAGTAAAATGAACATTGTCTTAATTGTGGGTCTTACGGACTGTAGCCCAAAGGACAGAAAACTCAGATGTAGCTTGAGTTTATGGCATAAAAAAATTACTTCTTGCCATACTAAACACATTTTTGTTTTGCAAGCTGCCCTTTAGAACTGGTAATTTGGGGTGGGATATAACGAGGAATATAGAACCAGGACAAAGATGCTAAGAGAAAGCGGAAGGCTTCCCCCTACTGGCTAAAAACTGCCATTATTACCATTCAGAGATTCAGTTGGGCACCTGCAAGTGAAAAGTATAAACTAGTATTACTTGTATGCCACTTTCGTTTTTAGGGGCTTTCTGCACAAATGTATCCCAACTATATTTCAGCCTTTGCAAGACTCTCCTGCAAGCTTCTTTGATATGGGATCAATGCTAAAACACTGTTTAGGTAGTAGGCCTGAACTGGCCATTCCCAGCAAAACCACCTGCTCCATCCCAGCTTTCCATCTTTTAAAATCACTAAGAATCTGCAACCTGATTAGAAACCCACAATAATAAGGCTCACAGATTACGCTGCCTTTGAAAACTATTTCCAGAATCACGGACGAATAAAATGTTTATGTCATGTCCACATCATACATATAAAGTACACGACTTCCCCTGAAGTTTGTTAAGGATTCTGGAATTTGCAGCTCTGTGAGGGGTAAACAAACATCTGCCAGGTTTCTTTTGGGGAAGCCATGACTGTTGAAGCGCTATAAATGTGCTTTAAATGTATAGTATGGGTGTACTGTAGAGGCAGTGAAGAAAATAGCCTTGCCCCTGCCCCCCCCTGAAAACAGACAATGTGATAACAGCAGTATATTCTTGAGAAAGAGACTTAACCATCAGATAACCGTCTGGAAAGGCCTTCTGAAAATCAAGCTCTTCTGCTGTTCCTCTGGGTTATTTATTTATTTTTCCTGCCTCAGCAATGATCCCAAATTAGAGGAGTTAATTAAACATGATCTCAGCTCGGAGAGAGCCACTCTGGTAAGCAATGTGTGATCTAACACTCTCCTAATCAGGCGCATAATTAGCAATTACACGGCAACAATAATTGCCGCTGCTCACACACACTTTCCCCCCTTTTCTTTCTTCTTCTTTTTCTTTTAAGGAAAGCACCACTTCTCCTCTTTGACCATGAGCTGCAGAAAATCCATGTCCCTTTTGACTGCAGGCCTGCGACGTGTTCAGCCTTAGCAGGATTTTGACCGGGGCGGGTATAGTGACTGCAATCTTGCGCAGACTGCAACATTTTGTTGCAGGGCAACACGTTTTATCCATGCAGCTCAGAATGGTGTACGTAATCTCTCTCCCGCACCTCTCATCACAATAATCCTGTAAGGTAGGGTAGGTTAACCAAAAATGACTGGCCCAAGGCCACCGAGCGAGTAATTTTAATCCAGCAGAGGCTTACTAGTTTAGAAGAGCAGGTAATAGCAGCTGCAAACTAGGAATTCCAGAGTTTAAAAACCCACTTCTGCTCATTAGGAGGCCTAGAGAAGACTCAGTTACTTCCTCAGACTTCACAATCTGCAACATGGGATGATGATAATAATAATAATAATAATAATAATAATAATAATAATAATAATAGGTAAAGGTAAAGGTACCCCTGCCCGTACGGGCCAGTCGTGACTGACTCTGGGGTTGCGTGCTCATCTCGCTTAAGAGACCGGGAGCCAGCGCTGTCCGAAGACACTTCCGGGTCACGTGGCCAGCGTGACGAAGCTGCTCTGGTGAGCCAGCACCAGCGCAGCGCATGGAAACCCCGTTTACCTTCCCGCTATAAAGCGGTACCTATTTATCTACTTGCACTTAGGGGTGCTTTCGAACTGCTAGGTGGGCAGGAGCTGGGACCGAACGACGGGAGCTCACCCCGCCGCAGGGATTCGAACCGCCGACCATATGATCGGCAAGTCCTAGGCGCTGAGGTTTTACCCACAGCGCCACCCGCATCCCGATAATAATAATAGCAATAACCTATTTAGAGGGTATTGCAACCACGATGACTAAGATAAAACTTTACAGAGATGTCGCAAGGATAACAGCATTTCACATAAATTATATCCCTATTATTATTACTTCCTATCTGTTTAAGAATCCTGTCATTTTAACAGGAAGTGGTATATAAATACAATCTTTTGCTATTTTATTACTATTAAGGAGACCTCCACCAATCAGAAAACCTTACCCCTACAAGGTTTGCACATGTTCAGAGGCTATCTTTTAGCCAGGTGGGCAGTGCCAGGTCTGCCATTTTATATATATTATGGATGCGTTTTTAGGCTTTCATTTTGTTCTATTTTTATATACTAGGTCATTTATGTTTTTGTCCGTTGTGAGTCGTTTTGGAAAACTTTTCATGGGGGGGAGGGGAACTAATAAACGCAATAAACAAAGAAAGAAAGAATACAGTTTTTAAACTCTAGCTTTCTAAATGCACTTTCAGAGTTGAACCCTGCCATTTCAGTGGAGTCCAGGGCTCATGTCAAGTCCTTAATTATATTTAAATGACTGACAATGGAAGTGAGCAGAGGAGTGCATCTTCATAGGGTCTTCCTATAGTTGCTTACTTGGAAGGAAATCCCATGGTGCTCAATGGGGCTTTTTTCCTAGTGAATGGGAAGAGGTGTAGTTCAGTGGTAGAGAATTGGCTTTCTGTGCAAGAACTGCCAGGTGTAATCCTCAGCATCTTCAGGTAGCGCTGGAAGAGGCACCTGCCTAAAACCCTCGAGAGCCACTGCCAGGTAGACCAATATAAGCAGCTTCCGCAACCTCGTTCAGTTTTTTAACCAGAAAATGACCTGGTTGGCCGGTGTTAACTGGAACAGTAATGGCATCTCAATGGCCTTTTCATCCAGCTTCCCTAAGACAGGCAATATAAATCATCCTGAGATAATGACACTGCTTTGAAGTCAATGAAGGCTATAACCAGGAAAAATCGTCCACGGTCTAAAAGAAGCAAGACTGAACTGATCAAATCTAGAGAACTGCTCATTTTTATATTTAAAAATAAACCCGGGGAATCAGTCATGGCATCCTTGTTTATCTCCTAGGCTTTTCCTTAGGATGTTGCTATTTTCATTGGAGAAATGTTGCAGGACATGGAGTTATATGTTTAATATTTTATTATGTTTTTATATATGTTGGGAGGGGTCCAGAGTGGCTGGGGCACTATTATTATTATTATTATTATTATTATTATTGACTAGGACATCCCTATTTCCATTGGAGAAGTGTTGGAATGCTAACACTGCACCAGATACCAACCAATGATTCTGAAGTCCTGGGATACAGCTGCCTCCGCCTCACTATCCCTGCCACACACCTCTTCCATTTGCAACCACCCCTGAAGAACATTAAGAAGAAAGACCTGTTTCCTGGAGCTGAGAGCACCCTTGTTCCCCCGGCAGGAGAGTTTCATGGAGCTGGAGGTGCTGATAGAGCCACCATGTTTGCTCGGCCGGCCAGCGTGCTGCGGGGTGGCAGGCAGAGGGTTCATGAAGAGGATGCGGGCAATGAGGCCGTAGAGGACAGTGGCCAAGCCCAGGGGGATGATGTAGAAGACAGTGAAGTCCAGGAAGTAGATGGGCATGTAGAGGTTCCTGGAGACCCGGTAGCCGCACTTGACTTGCGTGCCGTCGGCGAACAGGACTTGTGACGTGTCCACCAGGAAGAACCACATGAGGCAGTAGAGAGAGGTGAACAGCCACACGCAGGCGATGATGCGCTTGGCCCGGGCCACGGTGCAGAGCAGCTGCGCCTTGATGGAGTGGCAAATGGCGATGTAGCGCTCCACCGTGAAGGCCGTGATGGAGCAGGCTGAGATGTTGATGCCAAGATACTGCAGGTAGGTGATGCACAGGCAGCCGGCGTAGCCGTACACCCAGGAGGCCACCACTTCCGAGATGTTGGGCAGCCCCGCGGCCAGCAGCACAATCAGGTCGGCCACGGCCAAGCTCACCAGGTAGCAGTTGGTGGGGGTCACCATGTGCTTGGTACGAAGGACCACCAGCACCACCATGACGTTGCCGGCGATGCCCACCCCGCAGATCAGCAGCACCAGCAAGATGGTCACCACTTGCACTTCCAGGGGCAGCTGAGGCATCTTGTCCAGAAGAGTCTGGTTGGCGCTGGCATTGCCCACCGGAGCCCCAAAGAAGTCCCAAGACTGGTTCTCCATGGGTGGGTCCCGGTTGGGTTGTTTTCCTTGATGCTGATGGTGACTGAGCCTGATTAGGGCTCCCAAGCCAAGAGGAACTTCAGCAGGTATCCTGAGCCGGAAATGGGGGTGGGAGAAAAAGGAAGGTTAGTTGGTTAGACCAGAGTCTAATAGTTAGAAGAGGGATATTTAACTGGGAGTTTGGGTTCAGGTTACAGCTCAGCTTGGAGCTCATTGGGCAGTCTTAGGCAAGCTATTACATCTCAGCCTCTCTCCCACCCTTCTTATATGGAAAGAACAACAGTGGCCTACTGTACAGGACTGTTGTAAAGATTATGGACTCGATAGTTTCTTGCAAATCATCTTAAGACTTGGACAGGTGTATACTCAGATTAGGCCCACTGACTTCAATTGAATAATGAGAGATCCTTTCCAGCTTGATTTCAGTGGATCTAGAATCACAGAATTGCAGAGTCGGAAGGGAACATGAGGATCATCTAGTTCAACCCCCTGCAATGCAGAAATCTTTTGCCCAACGTGGGGCTCAAACCCATAACCCTCAGGTTAAGAGTCTCCTGCTCTACCAGCTGAGCTGGCAGACAACAGTAATACACTGTATATGACTAAATCACATTATAATCAACAGCCACGATTTCTGTGATTCCATTCCGAAATGGTTCTACTCTGGGTGTGATTTTGTCAGATACAACAACCATTATAATTATAATTGATATTAATATTAATTTATATTGGCAAGTTCTAAAACCCAACAAGAAGACAGAACACTGATCTCTAGGGATTAATCTGACCCTGGGAAGTGTGCCTCTGAGCATGGACAGACTGCATTTACCTCAGCACAAAGTAATTACAGCTTACCACACCCACATCTGGAATAAGGGCACAGGCTTCCAATATCAGAATGTGTGATCCCCATGGACATTTCACACACACACAAACACACAGTTTTTGACGGTGGCGACAGCATCTCCTTACTGCCACAGACTAACACAGCTTCTCTTGAAGATAGACAGCGAAGCTTCCGTTACTCCATTGTAAACTAAAATAAGAAATGATCCTGTCTCCACCAGCAGCACTGTCCAGCTCTAAAATCAATGCTAGAAAGTGTGTTTATTATCACTTGCACATTCTCTGTGAATGATTTCTGTTAACAACTGTAATTGTCACTGTCTGTACCTTCTGCACTTCCTTGCCTTCTGATCTCACTTTCACAACACTCCACCCAGCTTTGTATTTATGCACCTGAAATTCAGGGAAACATTTAATTGATCTGATGGAAGTGGACTAGAGTTCTCAAAAGCTTATGCTGTAATAAATTTGTTGGTCTTTATGGTGACACAAGACAATGTTGATTTTGCTGCAGTTACTAACTCTACTTACTTGGGAATCCTAACCCCCTCTTAGCCCCATTGTACTGAACAGGGTTTACTCTGAGTAGACATGGTTAGGGCTGCAGCTTTATACAGCAGCTGTCTCTGTGAAAATTGCTCCATCCTAGTTGAAGAATCCTTCCCTGTCCTGCACCCTTGAAGAATTTCTTTAGCTCTATCTGTAGCCAACAGAATCTCCCGGACCCTTTAAAAAGTGCGTCCAGAGTGCTGTAGCACCAGCAAATTTTTGGTGATGTTACGTTTCGTAAGGAAGACCCCGCATCCATCAGAGGCTGACACATGTTGGCAAGGATCTTCCCTGCCTGTAGGGCATGGGAAAGAGCCATTGCGCAGTGACAGAGCACGGGAGGTCCGAAGTTCAGTCCTCAGCATCTCCTCTGCAATGATCAGGGAAGTCAGTGACAGAAAAGATCCTCTCCCTGAGATCCTTGGAGAGCGACTTTGCTAGTCAGAACAGATCAGTGATCTTCAACGAATGAGCCGGGACCCATTGCCAAACCTATAGTCTAATCTATGGTGGGTCATTATTAATTACTTACTTAAATTTATATACCGCCTGTTGTCCATAGATCCCAGGGCAGTTCACATCATAAAATTACAATATTACAAAAACACAAAATATGTAATTAAACAACAACAACCAACCAACCAACCAACCAACAATTCCTCCTTATAACAGCAGCACTACTCCCACTTTGCAAATATATGGTTTATGCGTATATATCTGTGTATGTACAGAGAGGCTGGGAGAGAGAATGAAAGGAATCGGCCCCCCCCCTTTTCCTAAAAAAACGTTTAAGGGTACTCTCATTTTCCTACTCATATCGAAATACTGCCCCTCAGTGAGGCCAAACTTAGATTCGCAAAATGTTTAGGGGTATGCGTACCACTGCGTCCCCCAGAAAAAAACCACTTGGTATGTCTAGGTTCAAGTTGGGTCTGAAAAGGCTGGGGGCAGCTGTAACAGACAACGGACCAATGGCTCAAATCAACAGAAGGCAAAAGCTCACGATGTGCCCCGTAGTTCTCACGTCACTCGACTTGTGTCAGCCTCGAGGGTGCCACAGAGCTCTTCTTGGGCTGCAGGAGGTCGCGTCGGGGGTCTGGCGGGGCGCGAGCTGGTTTGGGGACTGGCGCGCACATGGGCGCACGACGGAGGGGAGGACGCGCGTACCTGGGAGAGACCTTGGCGCGCGACGCGCCTCGCTCGCCGCAGCCCGGAACCAAACTTGAGAGTCCCAGATGCGCACAGAGGAATGCGAGCAAGTAAATCCAAGCGAGGAGAGGGAGAGAATTGGGGATGGGAGAGAGAGAGAAAGAAAGAAAGAAAGGAATGAGATGTGGGAGGGGATAGAGAGAAAGAAAAGGGATCAGACAGGAGAAGGAATCCAGGAAAAGTGAAACTTTACCATTGGAAGGCAGCGGCACCGGCGCGGGCATCCGAGGGCGCGTCTGCGTCTTGGAGCGACTTCCTACCTCCCCAAGTCGCGTCCTTCTGCCTGTCCGCCCGCCTTTCCCTGGCTTCGGGTATTTACAGCGACCCGGAGCTGCCGCAGTCTGCTCAGCATCTGCCTGCCAGCCATGGGTGGGCACCCAGGCACCTTTGCCAGCAGCGGGGTCCTAGCGCCCCCTCGATGCGTTTGGGGGCGGCGGCGAAGGATGATGATCCGGGGCGAGGGGAAGATCCTCCAGTGGAGATCCTGTTGGTCTTCCCTCCGTGGCTGAACCCACCTACCCACCCGCGCCTCCGCCTCCTCCTACCCCAGGGCGCAAGACCAGCCCGTCTGGCCATTCAGCGCCGCCGTAGCTAGCAGGGGGTCGTGCGCCTCTAACAACCGCAGTGCAGGCAGATGTGCAACAGGGAAGGCTTCCCTCTGTCTCTCCAAACGAGGCAGAAACTTCACCTGTTGATTTTCGGCCTATTTTTTAGCTGATAAGGGCGCAAGTGTGTGGGGGAAAGAGAGGTAACCTCACACTTGTGGCAATGTGGCATTTTGGCTAGGCTTAAGTAGGTCTGGACGTGTTGCGTGTGCCCTGATGGGAGACTACCTGCTAGATAGTACCTGCCTTGTACCGAGTCAGGCCGTTGGTCCATCTGGCTCAGGGCTTCAGGTGGGGGGACATTCCCAGCCCGGGTTAGGGATTGAACCTGGGAACTGCAGCATGAAAAGCATACGCTGTACCCCAGCCCTTGTCTTGCCTCCTCCTTGAAAACATGGACATACTCCCTTGAGTTCCTCAGAAGAAAGGTAGGAGCTGAACATAAGGAAGGTGGGGATCTCCCAACAGCAGTTAGCTGACTTATCACAGACCCTTAATCCATCTAGCTCAGGGCTGTCTACTCAGACAGGCAGTGGTTTCAAGCAGGAGTTTTTCCAGCCCCAAGTGGAGACACTAGCAGTTGAATCTGGAACCTCCAGTCTGCAAGGCTTTGCCACTGAGCCGCAGTCCATTTCCTTTGTTAAATCCAGGGTGGTTTTTATCAATGGGCACTTATGGTTTCAACAGGGGTTGGCAACCTGCTCCCTTGAGGGTACATGCAGCTTGGGGCCTGGTTATTTGGCGAGAACTCCAACATATTGACGAGGCAGAACTTGTTTTGTAGAAGCCATGCTCATTCATCCTCCACAAAGCTTGTTCTTATATGCTTAACAGGTCAAGCTTCAATATGGTAATGTTTTTCATCAAATGACAGAACAGTGCAGAATTTATTAGGCGTGTGAGTCTGAGGTGTACATGAGAAATGGCTTTTCCAGAAAGGTTTGCGTTATGATGACATCTCAAAATCCAAGCTCCTGGGCACAGCTAAGTTTGACAAAGCGTATGAGCAGCTCGCCCAACATGTTTATTGAATGCAGGAAGGAAGGAGTGGCAGAACTTCTGCTGATCTTGCTGGCATCAGCAGACCTGCTGGTTGCCTTCCTCACCCCGCTGTAAGGTGCTAGACACATAGAAGCATGCATGGTCTCCAAGCTGTCAGAAACTCTGCAAAACTGGGACTCCTGGTGGCATGAAGGAGCCTCCCTGTGTTGAATAGTTTCATGTTCGCACTAAGCACACAGAGGTTGGGGTGGACCCAGTAGGTGCACCAGTGCTAATGGTTGTGCCGCTGCAATGAAGGTGGGTGTTGCGGGGGGGGGGGGGGCAATTGTCCAGAGCTGAGATTTTGTTTTTTGAGTTTTGTTTGGTTTTTTAAGTTTTTATTTATACTTTTCATGTTTATACATATCATTAATTTTACAATCATTTTCACATTTCAAAGCTTGACTTCCTCCCCCCCCCCTTTCCGCAGAGGCAGACCAGGCAGAGGGCCTTCTCGGTGGTGGCGCCCGCCCTGTGGAATGCCCTCCCATCAGATGTCAAGGAGATAAACAACTATCTGACTTTAGAAGACATCTGAAGCCAGTCCTGTTTAGGGAAATTTTTAATGACTGATGTTTTAATGTACTTTTAATCTTTTGTTGGAAACCGCCCAGAGTGGCTGGGGAAACCCAGCCAGATGGGCGGGGTATAAATAAAATATTATTATTATTATTATTATTATTATTATTATTATTATTATTCCTTAAATTATTTTTAATATCTTCTGCATATCCAAATTCATTTAATTTGCTCATTTAATTATCTACTTTGAATATATACTCTTACAAAACTGCAGATTATTGCAATAATCCTGCCAATGTTTTTATCTGTCTGCAATTTATCTGTAAATATTCAATAAACCATTTCCATTCTTTTATGAAAAGTTTGCTATCTTGATTTCTTATTCTTCCAGTAAGTTTCGCCATGTTTCCATATTCCATAAGTTTTTGTACCCATTCTTTCTTTGCTGGGACTTCTGCTTCTTTCCGTTTTGGGGCGAGTAGCATTCTTGGTCGTTGAATCCCTATAATTCCCAAAGGAAAAGTTTCTGTGTTGTTGTTGTTGTTGTTGTTTTTTTACAAAGGTTATTTTGACCATCCTTTTCAATTCCTTAACCTTACTACAAGACCATCACATATGATAAAAAGAACTTTCTTTCTCTTCACATTTCCAACACTTGTTTGATTTAGATTTACAGTGGTACTTCGGGTTACATACGCTTCAGGTTACAGACTCCGCTAACCCAGAAATATTACCTCGGGTTAAGAACTTTGCTTCAGGATGAGAACAGAAATCGTGCTCCGGTGGCGCGGCGGCAGCAGGAGGCCCCATCAGCTAAAGTGGTGCTTCAGGTTAAGAACAGTTTCAGGTTAAGAATGGACCTCCAGAACGAATGACGTACTTAACCCGAGGTACCACTGTATACATTTGGCAAAAACGGCAGAACTGAGATTTTGGTCACCTAAAGCAGGAGTGTGGAGCCCTTCTTATCTTGATGGCCACATCACGGGGGCAGCCACATGCCAGTGCTAGATAGAAATGGAAGAGTTGATTCAAGCAGAACTGTTCCCCAGGCTGAGTTTTGTCTATTCTGCACACCTCATTTTTTGTCAAAAAAAATCTGCATAGTGATTCTTTATCCTTTAGGAAGCTGTCAGCTAGCAGTTTTGGTCCTATCCACAAGGAATCAATTTTTCATTAAACAATAACTATGTTTGCCTCTCTTTCCCCCCCAAGCACAGCTTTCGATAACAAACAGGATTTGTCTAAAATTAGTTTAAGCGAGGTTTTTGGTTTTTTGTCTAAACAAAAGGTATACATGACAATTTAATTTGGAGTGTAGTTTCCCTCCCACCACACACATAGAAAATTACACAGTTGCATTAAGAACCGCCTACTAAATCATCAAAGGTAATTGAAATTGCAAATGCCACAGACTCAGTCTTTGTGGCAACCTTCTCAAGTATAAAACATGAAGCACTCTTTGAAGAGTCTTGTCCTTTCTTTGACTTAAACAATTTATGAAATCTAATTAGGTTGGTTTTCATTACTGAAATTGGAAGTGTTTGCTTCTTTTAACTGTAACTCGTACCCATAGAATCTGGTAATGAAACCCTTTTTTTTATATCTGTTGTTAAGTTGTGGGTGAACATATCAGACGACACAGCGATTCTTCAAACAGCTCTTGTTTATTCACAGGCCAGAACAGAACTGAACTGAAGGGTTCAGTCAGCCTGCTTATATAGAGCTCCAGTAAAACATAACTGTAACAATTTTCTAAAACTATCCAATCACTGAACGTCACTTTCACCTTATTTGCATAACTATCTACAGTATCCCCCTGCTGGCCCAGGATGAGAACTTCAGTACATAACATCTGTGATGAGTTCATCCTTCCCAGTGGCGTAGCGTGGGGGGTGCAGGGGGGCCCAGCCGCACCGGGTGCAACATCTGGGGTTAGGGCAAATCCATGGGTTAGGGGGCGCAAATCCACAGGTTAGGGGGCGCAAATTACCTGCCTTGCCCCGGGTGCTGACAACCCACGCTACGCCGCTGATCCTTCCTAGTCTTCTTGGTTTTCATTCCTGCTGCCCAAAGAGAAATCTGCTGTACTTAGTAGGTGAGGAGATCATCATGATAATCCTGGCATGTTCAAAACAATGAACAAGGAAAAACAAAACTCAGGCATCATCTGTATATGAAATGCCACCTATTTCAATAAGGTGCAATCTGAAAGCATGTCGCTGATCCATGAAGTAATCTCCCATCATTTTATTCTTTCTTAAAAGGTGGTACACAAAGTCACAAAACTCTTTTGTGATAAAAAAAATACCCCTGCCTATCTCATGCTGATAAAATTGCTAGACTTATTATGAAGTATTCATTCTAACAGGCACAAAAATATTGTAAGTACACTGGTTTTGAGGGGAGGTCAATATAATTTGAATATAGATTAAAACATGTGCCTTTAAGACTCTGCCACATTCCATATGGGTCTTTCATTTCCGTAACTTTGAGTACCTTTTGGTCCTGGAAACATGCCATTATTCTTCCCCTCACATAAGTTTATTGCCTTTCAGACAATAGTAGGATCCCAAAGCAAGGAAGGCAATTTTCTCTTGCTGTTTTCTGTTGTTGCACACCCTCCAATACTATCCATTTACCCAAGTCAATATCAGTTTTGGAGATGTGGTGCTGTGCAAATGGGTACATATTTGAAATAAGGCTGGGCACCACATAGTGCAGAGACTGGGAACCCGATGCAAAATAAGGAATAGTCATCAAAAAATGAACACGTATCTCATACCTGCCAAGTGTCCCAGAGGGAAAAGAGACGTCCTGTTTTTTCGCCTGATAATGCTGTAGCAATTTTGGGTGCTGCACTCTCGCGCTGCAACTTCGCCCCCCAAAAAGCACATGGGTCACGTGATTTGCCCGGGAGCACGTCCTGGAAGACGTCCTGGTATTTGATCTGAAAAAGTTGAACACTATGATATCTACATCCTGGCAACCAGGAAGAGAGCCTTTTCTGTTGTGGCTCTAACAGAATACCCCACCTACCTGCCCCCCCCCCAAGAGATATCATAGAATCATTGAATTGTAGAGTTAGACAGCTCCACAACGGTTGTCTAATCCAGCCCCCTGCAATGCAGGGATCTTTCACCCATTGTGGGGATCAAACCCACAACCCTGAGATTAAGAGACTCGTGCTCTACCAGCTGAACTAGAACAGCAGCACGTATGACAAATGACATTGTATGATGTCTTTTGCCTTCTTATTCCTTTGGTCAAGGCTGATTTGAATACCTGGCTCTTGTGAGTATGTCCTATTATTATGTACTGTGGTTTGTTGTATTGACAATTCTGAGTTGTCCTTTGGTACATAGGTAGGCCAATTCAATGCACTGGCTTTGATGCAGATGAAAAACCATTTCATTTAGTCAAACTCACCCAGATGTGCACTTTTATTATCTTCAGAGTTTTGTTTTGTTTTTTAATCCATTGATTTTGGGTTGCATATCCAGGACTGTGCTTGTACTTACACAACAAACTTCTATTTCTGCAACACAACTTCCTCCTCCTCTGCTTTCCCCAGCCGCCCATCGCACACCATCAAAATTTGTTCCAGAGCATTGAGATGAGGATCTGAGAGTGCACAGGGAGAGGAAGTCCTGTTGTGCAAGCAGAAAACCACTCATGCAACATTGGATCCTCCCCATTATCTAGATTTTTTATATTTTTTTATGTCCACTGCTTAAAAATCAGCTTTTATTGCTACAGTGGTACCTCAGGTTAAGTACTTAATTCATTCCGGAGGTCTGTTCTTAACCTGAAACTATTCTTAACCTGAAGCACCACTTTAGCTAATGGGGCCTCCTGCTGCTGCCGCACTGCCGGAGCACGATTTCTGTTCTTATCCTGAAGCAAAGTTCTTAACCTGAAGCACTATTTCTGGGTTGGCGGAGTCTGTAACCTGAAGCGTATGTAACCTGAAGCGTATGTAACCCGAGGTACCACTGTATTTTTAATTTCGCACCACTTTCTGTAATCCAGTTAGAATTCTTTGATTAAGCGGTATATATCTCTTACTGACATAGGAACCAACTCAAGAGGGCTGGGTGCCTGGGCACCCACACTAATATAATTGTGGAGATCTGGCACATGTGTGGGTGTGACTTCAGCCAAAGCATGGCTCAAGTTTGGTCAGAAACACACAAATCTAGGGGAGAAGAAAGAATTGACTCACAAAATGAGAAAAGCCAGCAGGCAGCAGTGGCCCTGCCTCTGAGAGAGAACCAGTTCAGCTCCACCCTCCGCAGCCTGCTAGCAGGGCACCATTTCTAGGGGGCTGCCTCGGACATGGTGGCAGGGTCGTTCTGCCTCCGAGTCTGAGCTCCTCCCCACAGAAAAGGGTGCCTTGCTGGCTGTGGAGAGGAGGAGGAAGAGGAGCTGTCGTTGGCCGCCACAATGCAGACGTACGACTTCACATGCAGACGTCTGCATTGCGGTGGCGGGCACCCACAATCCTGAGGGCAAGATGGCACCCCTGCTTACTGATTCCTTAATTTGAATGTGTTTTGTAAACTGTCCTGGATTTTGATAGCGGAGTGGCTGCCGGGACCACATAACACTGGTCTTGAGAGATCTGCATTGGCTCCCAATACGTTTCTGAGCACAATTCAAAGTGTTGGTGCTGACCTTTAAAGCCCTAAACGGCCTCGGCCCAGTATACCTGAAGGAGCGTCTCCACCCCCATCTTTCAGCCCGGACACTGAGATCCAGTGCTGAGGGCCTTCTGGTGGTTCCCTCACTGTGAGAAGTGAGGTTACAGGGAACCAGGCAGAGGGCCTTCTCTGTAGTGGCGCCCACCCTGTGGAACACCCTCCCTTCAGATGTGAAGGAAATAAGCAGCTATCCTATCTTTAAAAGACACCTGAAGGCAGCCCTGTTTAGGGAAGTTTTTAAAATTTAATGCTGTATTGTTTTAGCACTTGATTGGGAGGCACCCAGAGTGGCTGGGGAGACTCAGCCAGATGGGTGGGGTATAAATAATAATAATAAATAATAATAATAATAATAATAATAATAATAATAATAATAATAATAATAACATATAATAATAAGATAATTAAACAGGGAGAGCTGGAAACTGACACTGGGAACTTTTTAACACTCAGTAAACAGAAAAGCCAGAGTCAATTCTTTCTTCTCCCCTAGATTTGTGTGTGTCTGACCAAACTTGAGCCGTGCTTTGGCTGAAGTCACACCCACACCATGCATTTAAAACCCATGGCTCCCCACAAAGAATCTTGGGATCTGTAGTTTGTTAAGGGGGCTGGGAATTGTAGTTCTGCAAGGGGTAAACTACAGTTCCCAGGACTGGGGGGGGGAAGCCATGTGCTTTAAATATGTGTTAGATGCGTAGTCTGGATGTACCTGGTACGGGAGCAGCATGCAGCTTTTCCATTTACTTCAATCATAATTTGAAGGCATATCTTACTGCTTGCTGTTCAGGCTCTCGGTCCTGGTTCTATGTACCTGGGAGTAAAGAGGCCAGGCATATTCAAAGAAGCTCTCTCCCATTTTGCAGAGCAATTTCCCTGGGCACATAAATGTGTTTACAAATAGGAATTGCTATCAGTGAATTGCTAACATTGAGTGGGAGTGAAAAGGGCAAAGGGGGAAAACAGATTTGTTTCACTGAGACATTTCAACATACATTTTAAAAATGCTTTGTTAAATGGGAAGGCTATCTAGCAACTCAAATGCAACATGCATCCATAGATTCAGTATGTTTTGAAGCATGTGCCTTATTAGCGCCGCAGGATTGTTCAACACATTAAGGGAAGAAGACTTGCTAATTTAGGAGTTACTGTGCTATTGTGTACTTATAATTCTACACATACAGATACTTGGGACTTATTTTTCTGTAAAGATTTTGAAGATTGGCTGACTGTATGTATGCTTTCTCTCAGAAAGGCCTTTTCTGTACAGTAATTATTATTTTTTTTTAAAAAAAATTAAGCTCCACCTGTGTGAATGACGCAGTTAACAACGTCCAAGATCACAGGGCCCTGCCCCAATGAGCTTACAACCCACAATCTGAAACAGGGAAGGTGGCAGTGGAAGGACAGGGAAAAGGGGACAGGTATAAATGGCAAGATCATGCATTTGGAATTGAAAACTGTACAGTGACGGATCCTGCCTAATGTCAATAGGCAGGGAGTTCCAAAGCTTAAGCGACCCCACACTGAAAGAGCAATTCCTAGGAAATGCAGAACAAATATTATGTGGCTCTTGTACAAGTGCCATTTCTGCAGATCAAAGTGGTCAAATAGGTCCTTGTGGGGCAAGCCGATCCTTCAAGTAGACTGCTCCCAAGCTGTTAAAGTCTTTATATACTGTTAGTAAAATCTTCAGCATCTTAAAAAGCAGAGACATCACCTTGCCAACAAAGGTCCGTATAGTTAAAGCCATGGTTTTCCCAGTAGTGATGTATGGAAGTGAGAGCTGGACCATAAAGAAGGCTGATCGCCAAAAATTGATGCTTTTGAATTATGGTGCTGGAGGAGGCTCTTGAGAGTCCCACGGACTGCAAGAAGATCAACCCTATCCATTCTTAAGGAAATCAGCCCTGAGTGCTCACTGGAAGGACAGACCGTGAAGCTGAGGCTCCAATACTTTGGCCACCTCATGAGAAGAGAAGACTCCCTGGAAAAGACCCTGATGTTGGGAAAGATGGAGGGTACAAGGAGAAGGGGACGACAGAGGACGAGATGGTTGGACAGTGTTCTCGAAGCTACCAGCATGAGTTTGACCAAACTGCGGGAGACAGTGGAAGACAGGAGGGCCTGGCGTGCTCTGGTCCATGGGGTCACACAACTAAACAATTAAAATCTTAAGCTTGTCATCAGTGGCTTTGTCTAATAAGGGTCTCTGAGTCAAACTTCCTTTTTCTCCCCACCTTCCCATGCTCCTCATATGTCAAGGAGTCAAAGATGCATGGAGTTTTCTGCACTTTGGATGCCCAAAATCTTGTCTTAGGAGAAGATGCTAGTTTAAAACAATCCAGAGTGTCAAAAATACTGAAGGAGGTGGAGCCAGGGGTAGGCGGGTGGAAATGAATGTCAAGTCTTGTCACACCAGAGCCTGTAACAGCACCTGAAATGGTGAATAATTAACTTTGAGAAATATCTACCAAGCTAGTCATATACCCTCTTGCTTGTTTTGAACTTATTCCTCCTTCTGACACATTGCAAAGGAAGTATACACAGAAACTGAGAAATTCCATTGTGAAGTGTGACTAGCTGAGGAAGGCAGGAAAACAAGGGGGGAGGAAGAAATTACTTAGGAAATACAGAGACAACAGTTAAATTGCAGCGTTCAGCAAGAAAATAAAATTTTAGAATAACATGCATGGAAGACTGGGATGTGAAGCAGCTGGTGGAACCATATTTACCAAGCTGCCCATAAGGAATGTGAGAAGAGGAGGCACTGGAAAGTGTGGGCTAATGCTTGTCTTTCACTTATTTGAACTTCATAAAATGTCCCTGCCATCTTAGACAAATAGCTTGGACCATTAAGAAGTGCTTAAAGGTAAAGGTAAAGGGACCCCTGACCATTAGGTCCAGTCGTGACTGACTCTGGGGTTGCGGCGCTCATCTCGCTTTATTGGCCGAGGGAGCCGGTGCACAGTTTCCGGGTCATGTGGCCAGCATGATTAAGCCGCTTCTGGCGAACCAGAGCAGCGCAGGGAAATGCTGTTTACCTTCCCGCCGGAGCGGTACCTATTTATCTACTTGCTTGCAAACTGCTAGGTTGGCAGGAGCAGGGACCGAGAACGGGAGTTCACCCCGTCGTGGGGATTCGAACCGCCGACCTTCTGATCGGCAAGTCCGAGGCTCTGTGGTTTAACCCACAGCGCCACCCTATTAGGCCCTATTTAAACATTACACATAAGCAAACCTGGGCTGGCCTTCAAGTGCACCATCAACAGACATGCTTAGAAACATGATGATGTGGGAGAGAGATTTTATTTAGTTTGCATTTGAAGCTGAATATATCAAATTTGCACTTTCCCAAACCTTCTGAGAACCAGGTAGGTAGCCATGTTGGTCTGATGCAGTTGAAATATAATAAATAAATAAATTGTCCAGTAGCACCTTAGAGACCAACTAAATTTGTTCTTGGTATAAACTTTCGTGTGCATGCACACTTCTTCAGATACCATGAGCTACTTATGAGAACCAAAATGCAGCCATCCTTTGAAATTCACGCTTATCCATATTTTACAATGCACTTCTCCAACCAACCAACATGCACAACAAATGTGTATACTAGGGGGAAATGTGCATAAAAATGAATTTATTTGTGAAAATACCATGCAATAATAAAGAAATAAAAATTCCAAGGGAAATGGCTTGGGGTAAAATGCATACATTAGCCAAACTTGCATATAAAAATGTGTTTATTTGGAGAAATGTGCACTACAATGCTGAATAAAGTGGAGGGCTGGATTTAAACTGGGGGAAAATAGGAAAGTCTCCCTTTCAGATCTACCAAGGCTGAATTCATCTTGCAGTCAGGAACCTTAGTGACTGTGAAATCCCCGACAACAGTTTTGCTAATTTCTTTGAACTGCTTGAACACTGACTGTTTAATTTTCTGTATCAGAGCAATGAAAGTACCCGAGCAAGCATGATTCTTTCATTCCCTCTTAATTACTGCAATACAGCAGAACGAGCAATGTGAATAAAAATTAATTTTAGATTGTGTTTTTGCTGTCAAACTGTTTCTGCCTCATTACACATAATAGCCTCTCATTGGCCCGCCCTCCTGGAAACTACTGAGTGTCACATCAACAAAGAGCAGATTGCACACATGACTATCTTGGCCGCCTGGTCTTAGTGACCGCAAGCATGAATCCAGCTAGCAGAATATAAATGTTCTTGTATCAGGAGGTGCAGCATTCCACTGCCTGCAAGAGATACAGCTGAGGCAGCCTACAAAAGCAGGAGGGAAGAAGGCAAGATATATTTCAGTCAATAAGGGTCACAACCTAACCAGTGTAGCGTAGCAGTTAGAGTTTCAGACTAGCACCTGGGAGACAAAGGTTCAAATCCCCACTAGTGAAGGGAGAGAAATTCAGGTCACTTTTCATTTAAAGATAATTTGTTTCAAAAGTGGGAATTTCGCCACCGTTTCGTAGATGCAGCGAAAGGTCTGGTGAACTTTGGGCAGAAGGGACAGGGAACTGGGGGTTGCTTGGCATGGAAAACTCCGCTTGCAACCACTCAGCGCCACATACACAAGAGTCACGGTTATGGAGAAAGGCTGGATTTGACCCATATCTTGCACACCGCCATGTTTACCTGGGGAAAACTGGAAGCAAAACTCTTTCAGCCTCCTAAGAGTTTGCATCACCTATAGATCCTGGATTTTGTGTGTGTGTGTGTGTGTGACAGTGCTTTATAATACTACATTTAATAGTAGATTTTCATAGTTGTACTTAAAAAAATTTGTAACCTGCCCTGGGGCCTTAGGGTGAAGGGCAGGTAATAAAATAAACCACCACCTCAACAACCACATGGATGCTTTAGTTGAGATTCTAGCGTTGCAGGGGGTTGGACTAAATAACCTTAGGGTCTCTTCCAACTCCACAATAGGATTCTAACCAAAAGTTTCTAATTAGAATTAGCTGTCTCTGGGGTTCTGCCCAAGCTGCTCTTTGAAGAAGAAGAGTTTGGATTTGATACCCCACTTTATCACTACCCTAAGGAGTCTCAAAGCAGCTAACATTCTCCTTTCCCTTCCTCCCCCACAACAAATGCTCTGTGAGGTGAGTGGGGCTAAGAGACTTCAGAGAAGTGTGACTAGCCCAAGGTCACCCAGCAGCTGCATGTGGAGGAGCGGAGACACGAACCCAGTTCACCAGATTACGAGACTACCGCTCTTAACCACTACACCGCACTGGCTGAGGACTCTTGGTCTTAAAAGAATGCCAGTTGGGCTCCGTTCACCCTCTGCCAATATATTTAGAAACAAAACAAATAGGACAAAGTCACCACTAGTCTGCAGCGCTCTCTCACCCAAAGGAAAAGAAACCCGTCAAGGCTGCTCCTGGAATATCTCACAGAAGCATGCAATGACCAAGTTGCCAGCCAGTGCGCTACACAAGCTAGTTTGAGTGACTCGAACAATAGAGCACCTCAAGTACAGAGCAGACGTGGGCACTGAGATGCATCATGCCACAGATTCTTGCAGGACAAAGAACACATTGCGCAAACCCCACATTCATTCAAGTAAGTGATGCCATGTACAGCTGCAAGAGAGACAGGCGGCGAGGGGGAGGTTGATAGCCAGTCTAGTTGGAAAGAAATTGCACCCCGATCCCATGTCTTTTTCAATTTTGAGCATGAATATTCTCAGGCTGGGAGGGGTCTACCCTACAGATTCATACCTCACAGCTCTTTTTTATTGTAATTTTATTTTGACAAAGTAATAATCACAAATAAATAAGAATAAAAATGTGTGCCCCACCACCAAGACCATTCCAGTGTAACTATCCGACCTCCTAAAATTTCAACACCTCTTGCGATGGTTTGGTCCCTTTCCATTTTAACAGTACAAATTCTACAAACACCGTCCATATCTCCTCCTTTCCTGCATATTCCCCATCTTACCTTAATGGCACATGTTAATTTATCATTAATAGCTATATCCCACACCTCTTTATACCATTCTTCCATTTTATATTCTGCTCACTCCTTGAACTTCCTAGCTATCATGATTTGTGAAGCTGTCAATAAATGTGTGAGCAAGTCCTTCATAGCCTGCAAACCTTCCACCCCATCGTAAATTGATAATCATGCTACCTCTGGGCTTTCGGTCAGCTTTAAAACAGTGGTTTCTGTTATCTCGTCTCACAGCTCTTCTTGCCTTACTCTGCCTCATGGTAGGACTGACCCAGGACAAGAGAACAGCATGGTCCTTTTTGGCTTCCTTTGTTGTATTCTCCTAAAATGGATTAATATTTGTGTATTTGTAAAGTCCTGAGGGGTGGTGGTGGGGAACATAGCAATTGGTAAGGTAAATGGACCCCTGACCATTAGGTCCAGTCGTGGCCGACTCCGGAGTTGCGGCGCTCATCTCACTTTATTGGCCGGGGGAGCCGGAGTACAGTTTCCGGGTCATGTGGCCAGCATGACTGGCAAACCAGAGCAGCACACCGAAACGCTGTTTACCTTCCCGCCGGAGCGGTATTTATCTACTGGTACTTGCACTTTGACGTGCTTTCGAACTGCTAGGTTGGCAGGAGCAGGGACCAAGCAACCGGAGCTCACCCCATCGCGGGGATTCGAACCGCCAACCTTCTGATCAGCAAGTCCTAGGCTCTGTGGTTTAACCCACAGCACAAAACTGCCTATAGCACATGTGGTTCCATTGCAGAAGGCAATCCCCATCTACACCCTTGCAACCACAATTCCTTGGGCCCTTGTAGGTCTCTGATTGGACTAAGTATCTTTGTTGCTTCTCCTGGAATGGTACTGCTATCGCTACTAGAATTTTAACTTTTATGCATGTAGGACTGATTGCATACCCTCCAACATTTTCTGATGAAAATAGGGACACCCTATTCCAAAGTGGGACATTCCAGGATAAAATCAGAAACTGGGATGGCTTCTGTAAATCCAGGACTGTCCCTTGAAAATAGGGACACTTGGAGGGTCTGTGATAGTGTTCTACGCTCCTAGGAAAGATGCAAAAATTCATATTCAGAGCAAATATGCAGTGCCCTTTTGTGTGGATAGATGGCATTTCACGCTGTTTTTTTATTACTTTGCTTTTATCATCATGTTCTTTTGTGTTTTTCTTTCTGGCTGTTTTACTTGGATGATTATTTCAGATCAATACTTAGCTGCTCCCTCAAGTCTCTTCACTTTCCCAACAAACCTCCCCTCAAGCCCAGGCTCTTTGGCCTGCCTCCTTCCCACTTTGTGCTTTTTCTTAATTCTGATAACAGCAAGCAACTGCCCCTGATTTCTTCAGTGGGTAATAAGCTGTAAACATTGCCACAAATTGAAGTCAGGAGGTCGACAGTTGGGTTGTCCCTCCCACCTGTCAAAGTTGGCCCTCAGGAATGGTAGGGAGGTACTGTCCAGGCAGGATTGAACTCTGCACACATCATTTGAAATCCTGATTTCGGCGGGGCTTGGGTGCAGTTCCCCTGGGAACTGGCTGGTTTGCCCAAACCAAGCAAGACTGAACATCACATGCTTCAGCTGATGGGCATGGGGCTCAACCTCACAGGGTTGTTGTGAGGATAAAATGGGAAGAGGGAGAATCATGTTTGTGTTAGAATATTCCGTTCCACCTTAAGAGGAACAGACATGGCTGTTGTGTGTCACATGCCTGTTTACACTCCAGCACAGCTTGCTGGGAACTTCCGTTTTGTGTATAGCTTTGCTTATGCTGCTTGCTCTTGGACACGAAGGAGAGAAGACATGTTTTTCCTTTGTCCTGATGTATGCTGAAATATACTCAGAGTCGAGAGTGGATTTCATGCTCTTTATTCAGCTCATAGTGGTGACGAGGAATGAAAGTCCCCTCAAATTATCTGCTTTATATACATTATATACATGTGCTCCTTCTATGTTTAATTGATCTAGGAAATATACTCATTATATTGCTACAAGCTGTAAAAATCTGTGTTTTGCACATACTGTATGCTCTAACTCTTCCCCAGCCCTAGTCCTCCAGATATTTATTATCACTAGTACTTGTACTATTTCCATCCCTTCATCCTAAGGTCCCAGGATGGGTTACAACTATTTAAAACTCAGTTTAAAATGGTTTTGAAACTTGCAATTAAAAAAAAATACTCTGAATATTGTGAACTACAATTTCCGTTGGCCCCGTACAATACAGCTACTAGTCAGGGATAATGGGAGTTGTAGTCCATCCAAAACATCTGCAGGGCACCAGGTTGGGTAAGGCCACTCTAGGTCTTTCTTTCTCTCTCTCTCTCTCCCTACACATGATTTGCAAGCACAACCAGATGTTGAGCATTTTATGGCAGAGAGCCTAGAGCTATGGATGTATGCTTCGCTTGAGGTGTTGAATCATGGATAAGTTGGGTGACTGCATATGTTTTATTGTTTGAATGGAGCATTATGTGGCAAATATAAAAAGAAACATCTTGCAGCAAGTTTATTGCTCGAATCGAGCATTCTCACCTGAATTGAGCATTGTGCTGAAGTATTCAAAGGGAACCATAGATTGTAACGAGTGCATTGAAAAGTGAGGAACGTATGTGGCGAGGAGAGGAGGACTTCTTAAGTGCTGCCATTTCTTTGCTAACAAAAGTTAGGTAATTTAAAAAACAACACATGAAACCACAATATTAAAAAGAAAATGTGTATGCGTGGACACCTTAATATCACGTCCACAAAAATCCATTTTGTATCTAACGTCATATACAATGAAAGGTGGACTGTACACTTACCTAGAAATGAGTTCTACTGAAATCTATCGAAATTACTTCCAAAGAACTCTGTTCGGGATTGAGCTGCGTATTTACACAAGTCGTTGCCTTTGCCACAGTAAAATGTTCTGGGTGCTCGAAGCTGGGATTGCAAAAGACCTTGTCTGTTTTCCTAGTCTTCATGGGTCTTTGAGTATGATAACCCTTGGTGTGATAAGGCAACTTTATCATCCTTTTCTGGTGATGTGTAAGTACCGTATCTTATTCCATCAGGCAAAGGATTTATTTGCCCACATCTGCTCCAGAGGGTTTGGGGAAAACCCAGGGTAGATTTTGCTGGGTGGCGGAAGAGGTGAGAGTTCCATTGCACAAGTGTAAAGCCTTGTGCTGACCAAAAGTTAGTTGGATATTGCCCTTTATGTTTGGCCCTGAACAGTGGCGTGCGGTCAGTGGGCTAGGGGGACTAGGCTGGTCCTCTAAATGTTCCCAGTAAATTAGAATGTTAAAGTATTAAAGCCTGGTGCCTCCTTCCCAAAGTCCGGGAATCTTCTGCCTGGCTTAGGAAGGGAGGTGTGATGCTCCGATGGGATCCAAGAGCCCTTCTGCCACCTCCCCAATAATAATAATAATTTATTACTTATACCTCGCCCATCTGGCTGGGTTTCCCCAGCCACTCCGGGCAGCCCCCAACAGAATATTAAAGAAATGATAAAATGTAAAACATTAAAAACTTTTTTAAACAGGGCTGCCTTCAGATGTCTTGTAAAAGTCAGATTGTTGTTTACTTCCTTGAAATCTGGTAGGAGGGTGTTCCACAGGGCAGGCGCCACTACTGAGAAGGCCCTCTGCCTGGTTCCCTGTAACCTCACTTCTCGCAGTGAGGGAACTGCCAGAAGGCCCTCGGGACTGGACTTCAGTGTCCAGGCTGAACGATGGGGGTAAAGATGCTCCTTCAGGTATACAGGGCTCAGGCCATTTAGGGCTTTAAAGGTCAGCACCAAAATGACTTGAATTGTACTAGAAAACATACTTTGGGAAGGAGACAGCAGGGCTCCAGCAACCTGTCAGAAACTTGGCGCTTCCTTCCCAAAGCCCAGGAAGCTTCTGCCCAGCTTAAGAAGGCATGGTGCTGAGGCACACGATGTCAGGATGTCACAATGTCACACGCGCAATGAACGTTCCCCTCCATCTCCTCACCCTGTGCACCCCCACCCCCCAGGTTTATCCCCAAGCCTCCAGAGTGGATTAGGACTTGCTGATCAGAAGGTCGGTGGTTCGAATCCCCGCGACGGGGTGAGCTCCCATTGCTCGGTCCCTGCTCCTGCCAACCTAGCAGTTCGAAAGCACGTCAAAGTGCCAGGAGATAAATAGGTACCGCTCTGGAAGGAAGGTAAACGGCGTTTCCGTGTGCTGCTCTGGTTCGCCAGAAGCGGCTTAGTCATGCTGGCCACATGACCCAGAAGCTGTACACTGGCTCCCTCGGCCAATAAAGCGAGATGAGCACCACAACCCCAGAGTCGGCCACGACTGGACCTAATGGTCAGGGGTCCCTTTACCGTTTAAGCGGAGAAGAAAGAGAAGTTTTGTCACATGAGTGGAAGTCGTTCCACTCACACTCAGTCCTTTTGTCTCACTACCTTAGTCCTTAGCTTTCCCTTCAGTAGATCTCTATCAGGCAAACTTCCTTTTTAGGGATTTAGTTAAAAGTACAATCACAGAGTGTACTTTGATTACCTTTCCCCCTCCTCTTTTTCTCAGGCTGAAAAGTTCCCCCAAGTGAAAAACGTGTCACCCAGGCTAAAATGTGAAAAAGGAGGTGCTAAACAGTAGCCACCCTTTCTTGAGCCTCTTGACAGATGCAGAGGACCTGACACTGTTGATGGCAGGGCAGTTAAGACCTGGAATCATTTCCTTCCCTTGCTTCAGTATTGATTTAACCATCATAGAGGGAAAGTTCATACTCTGAGCATAAATGTGCTTTGCTTCTAAGTTATAGCTCTGGCAAAAGGAAAAAGGGGACATTTAAAGTTTGGATAATAAACGTGTTTTTCATGTGGCATGGCTTAATTTCTAAATAAGTGTTATGGAATCAATCCTGTCTTAACATCATACTTGGACCCTCTTTTATAGAAGCTTTCCCTAGATATGCTGAGAATAATGGCTTTCCCCCCCTGCACACATGCAATGACACACTTTCCTTTAAAAGGTGCTATAAAAGCCTAGACAGCATCTTGAGAAGTAGAGACGTCACCTTGCCAACAAAGGTCCGTATAGTTAAAGCCATGGTTTTCCCAGTAGTGATGTATGGAAGTGAGAGCTGGACCATAAAGAAGGCTGATCGCCGAAGAATTGATGCTTTTGAATTATGGTGCTGGAGAAGACTCTTGAGAGTCCCATGGACTGCAAGAAGATCAAACGCATCCATTCTTAAGGAAATCAGCCCTGAGTGCTCACTGGAAGGACAGATCGTGAAGCTGAGGCTCCAGTACTTTGGCCACCTCATGAGAAGAGAAGACTCCCTGGAGAAGACCCTGATGCTGGGAAAGATGGAGGGCACAAGGAGAAGGGGGCGACAGAGGACAAGATGGTTGGATAGTGTTTTCGAGGTTACCAGCATGAGTTTGACCAAACTGCGGGAGGTAGTGGAGGACAGAGGTGCCTGGCGTGCTCTGGTCCATGGGGTCACGAAGAGTCGGACACGACTAAACGACTAAACAACAACAACAACAACAACATAAAAGCCCTACAGTGATGAAAACAGCATGGTTAAAAATTGCAGCCCCACCAAGTCAGAATATTACCAGCAGCTACTAACAATATGTGTACAGTACAGTGGTCAAATATCCTTAAGGAAGATGAGGTGGGATCCTGTGGCCAGGAATGTACACCACACATTTACTCCTCATCTCCAAACCAGCAATTAGGCTTGGGAAAAGATGGTTAATTCTCCCACTCCAGGTTAGGTAAAGTGCAATAATTCATTTCACTTCACATTTAAAAGTAAATCCACCTAATTCAGACTTTCCTTTGAAATTTGTATTTCTCCAAATTTTGCAATGTAGTTTTCCAGCCAAGTGATATGTAAAGAAAAATGCACATACCGGGGTAGGTAAAAGGTAAAGGTAAAGGACCCCTGGACGGTTAAGTTCAGTTGAAGGCAACTATGGGGCGCGGCACTCATCTCGGTTTCAGGATGAGGGAGCCAGCACTTGTCCACAAACAGCTTGAGTAAATTGCTACTGGCGCAACGGAACACTGTGATGGAAGCCAGAGCGCATGGAAACGTCATTCACCTTCCCGCTGCAGTGGTACCTATTTATCTACTTGCACTGGCTGCTTTCGAACTGCAAGGTTGGCAGGAGCTGGGATAGAGCAACGGGAGCTCACCCCGTCGCGGGGATTCGAACCGCCAACCTTCCAATCAGCCAATCAGCAAGCCCAAGAGGCTCAGTGGTTTAGACCACAGTGCCGCCCTCTTCTGGGTAAGGTGGGCATAAAAACACATATATTAGTTCAAATAAACAAACATGCATTATAGCAGAGAACATTGCTTTGCAAAAAAAAAAAAGTGTATTAGGCAAAATTGCATATAACACACCTGTGTTGGAAGAAATCACACTAAACTGCTGGGTTGTTTGTGTGTGTGTGTTTTGCAAACTGATATGAAGATCTGGAGAATGGAAAGTGGGGGAAATGAGAAACAGAGAAACAAAAATTGACAGATTTGGCTAGCCTTATCAAAGCTACAAACTCCAGGAAGATCAGTCCCATGCCCTGCATGTTACGTTTGCTTCATGTTATGTTCTTTCAGGTTATGTCCCAAGGTGACCCGGAAGTACCAGAAAGGGTGACTTCCGGGTTTCGCCACTCACACATGCGCAGAAGCACTAAATTGCACTTCGCGCATGTGCACAAGCGCCAAATCGCACCACACACCTGCTCAGATACGGCGCTTCAGGTTGCACTCTTTTCATGTTGCGAACGGGCCTCCGGAACGGATCCCATTCGCAACTAGAGGTACCACTGTAATTAAGCTTGAAAAGGACTTTCTACTGGGAGCAACATCTATTAACCCTTCACTCTCCAGCTGTGCCCCCCTGAAAATGCTTCCTTCGATGTGGCAACTGGGTTTGAAGAAATCCTATCAAACCTAATTGCAACTGGGCTGAGGAGGGGAGGAGACTCTGTCGGAAGTCCGGGGAGAGGGGGGTATATGCACACCATCCTGGCCACCATAACACAAGAGCCTCCCTCAGCCAGAAGGAAAAGCGTAAAGGAAACCAGTAAATGTCTGCTTTAGAGGAAATGGTAACAACAAAGGCAACACAAGGAGGATACTTTACCTCAGTGCTCCCTGGCCGACTACTCACCCCCAAAGTTTGTCTTGTGTTACAAATGTTTCTTGCTTAACTTTGCTAAACATAACATGGTTTTTGTTGTTTGTTTCACAAAACACAAACGACACTGTGACAAACAGGCTAAGAAATTTGCATTCTCTCCCACGGGCAAGATTTTTGCTGATAGACTGGCATGCTAGATCAGACATCAGAAATGGGTCTCTGTTCACTCCAGCAGCAGAGCAGTAAAAATTATTAGATGGAGGGCTGGCACTTGTTATGTTAGAAAATAAAGCAAGCTGAACTGAACTTGGTTACTATGGGACTTAGAACAGCAGATTCCGCAATGTGCAGAAACTACCTTCTTGACTGGTGGACCTACCACTGGCCTTGTCTGCTCAATCCACCAGAGCCTATCCTCACATGCATGGAAAGACTTCTGAAGCACCTAACTCACTGAGAGCTTGAGCACCCACGACTGTGAGTGTCTGGGGCCAAGGGCGCCATGCAGCTTTCATGGCCCTGGCGCCGAAATTTGTGGGTGCCTGGCCCCTTCATGGGGTATTTTGTGGGTGCTCAGGCACCCAGGGCCCCAGGGAGCCGACACCTATGCTAAGCCCTTTGAATTAGGCCCAGAAATGTATAGGAAATAAAATGTGAAGGTAAGAGACACATTGGGACGCGGGTGGCGCTGTGGGTTAAACCACAGAGCCTAGGGATTGCTGATCAGTAGGTCGGCTGTTCGAATCCCTGCAACGGGGTGAACTCCCGTTGCTCAGGCCCAGCTCCTGCCAACCTAGCAGTTTGAAAGCAAGTAGATAAATAGGTACCACTCTGGCGGGAAGGTAAACAGCGTTTCCATGCGCTGCTCGGGTTCGCCAGAAGCGGCTTAGTCATGCTGGCCACATGACCCGGAAGCTGTATGCCGGCTCCCTCAGCCAATAAAGCAACCCCAGAGTCGGTCGCGACTGGACCTAGTGGTCAGGGGTCCCTTTACCTTTCTAAGAGACACATTGTAAAGCTCTTTTCATGTACAGATGCTTACACAAATGATGGGGTAGAACAAAGACAAAGCACAGACGTCACATTTGAGCTTGGAGTATTGCATTTCATAACACTGATACTCCCAAAGTCGGCACAGGGACATGATTTGGAGCACATCAGAATACTGTGGATAGGAAGAAGTTGACTACTTAAAATAGTTCTCCGTGTGGCTGAGCGAGTACACCAAATGTTCCTGAGGAGATAATTATAGGGCTAATGGGGAGAGGAGACACGAGGATCAAATACATTATTAGGAGGGCAGAGATCCATGGCAGAAATACAGGAATGTAATTACCCCTGATTTCAATGCCTATAATATCTAAGTGTCAACTTTTTGACACTACAATAATAAACGCTTTAGCTACAAAGCCACCACATGGGGCTGATTTATTGCAGCCCTTTGGGAAGATAAAGCTACAGACATTATTCCTTCGCTTTTGCTTATATTAGAATGGACAAAAAACACACAAAATGTTAAGAACCTCTTTTGCGGTTTCTGCCTAATGGATGCTAGCAATTGCATCCAAATTGAAATGTCAAACACAGCTGATTCTTCACAGACCTAAGGACGGAGGGAGGGAGGGAGGGCATGGTTTTTTTGCTGAGGTGCTTTTGTTGGCCACTGTTTTGCTGCAAAATTATAGGCATTTACCTCTCAGGTGGCCCATTTAGGAGGAACAAGAGGAAGGTTCATCTGATTCCTCTCCATGTTGTGAGCTGGAAGGGTCTGTAAATGATGAGCAGCTAGACATTTTATAAAGCTAACCTGAGGCAGTTATTCAGCTTTCGCACTTCTCCAATTGTGGCAGTACAACTCTCGGCTCAAAAATATGCCAAAATGCTCTCTGTAAAGCCCAGACAGCCACTTGTCTCTTTGAGCTTTCCTTCTCGATGTGCTTCACCATGGCTATATTTTTTTTCCATTAACGGCTGTAAACTTTTCAGCTGATGCAAGACAGCCTATTTGCTTTTGAATAGGTCATTTCAAACCATAAAGGTGAAGACAGATGTACTTGGAAACAGGAGCACCTCCAGGGGGGATGGCTTTGTGTGGAGTGAGCTTTCAAGCTTATAATAATGCACATATAGCCAATGGGCTGCATCCTGTTCACTTGCTCCTGTTTGCCCAGCATCCCTTGCTTCAGGTAGGCTATCTGCTGCCCCTCACTCCTATTCGTCCCCCTCCTTCAAGTCAATGGCGTATTTAACCCATTAAATGTTTGTTCAAAATTTTTGCAAAATTTGTTTTGCTTTTTTAATACTCATTTTGGAGAGGGGGGATGTTTGACGCTGTGATTAACACAAAGGTTAGCAAATCAGCACAGCCTTTCCCTGAAAAGGAGGGAAAGTGATGCCATCTGTGACTCGGGCGCTAGCCAATCAGTGCTGTACCCAGCAGACTTCTGCAAAGAGCCAAAAGCATATGGCTCCCTCAGGACCAGATCTGGGTGAGTAGACTGCACATATCTCCATCTAAATGACAGGGAGAATACATCAAAAGCAGGTTCACTACCTAAGCTAAGGACTTGTGTTTTCACCCCCACCTTCCCCAGGAAAAGGCACTCTCAGTTGAGATACTAGGAGCTGAAGCTGGCATACAAGTCCCGCCCCCCCCCCCCATTTTATCAACACAACAAACCTGTGAAGTAGGTAAGGCTGAGAGACATTGATTGCCCCAAGGTTATCCAGTGAGCTTTATGGCCAAGTGGGGATTTTGAACCCGGGTCGCCCAGATCCTACACCACACAGGCAGACAATGACCCTAGGTGATTGCATCAGGGGCAAAATCACAATAATACATGCCTTTTTGAATTATTGAAGGAAGTATTTTTAAAAAGCTATGAAAAGTCTCTCTCTCTGTCATATTTTCTTCTTTTTTGTGTGTACCTTATCATAGTAAAACGACAACACCAAAATAGGGGTTATCCACACTTCCTCTTGTCAGCCGCTTTGCTCTGGGAAAAACTGCTATTTAGCACGCTAATGGAGCAAACAGCACTTTGGGCTTTGCATGGATTGTTGTTTGTTCTGGTTTAGAGCTAAAGAGTGAGTTTTCCCTGGGAAAGGAGCAGGGTAAGGGGAAAACAGCCCACCTAGGATGGAACAAGCAAAAGTGTGGAAAAGCCCATACTCTCATAAAGGCCACATTCAAGTCACACCAGTTAACTAGGGTTGCAATCCTATGCATACCTATTTGGGATTGAACACTATTGAACTCAGGAGGGCTTGCTTTCAAGTACGGTGGTACCTCAGGTTAAGTTCTTAATTCGTTCCGGAAATCCATTCTTAACCTGAAACTGTTCTTAACCTGAAGCACCACTTTAGCTAATGGGGTCTCCCGCTGCTGCCATGCCGCTGCCATGTGATTTCTATTCTCATCCTGAAGCAAAGTTCTTAACCTGAGGTACTATTTCTGGGTTAGCAGAGTCTGTAACCTGAAGTGTATGTAACCTGAAGCGTATGTAACCCGAGGTACCACTGTATGTGCACAAGACTGAGCTTTCAGGGCTGTAGTCCTAAGCCTAAACATGTGGAAGCAACACCCACTGAACTCTATGAGACGTACTTTGGCAGGGGGAGCAGGGAATGCTCCAGAGAGCTTATTGATTAATGATCATAGACTCCAGTACACCATACAGGATTTAAAAGCACCTGGCTTCAGAAACATGCACACAATTTAAGTTTTCTCACATCTTAGCCCAGCTCTGCAGTGTTCACAAATGTAGAACTATTAATTATCTACCTTGCACTTACATGTAACGCCACAAAGGTAGAAATTTCCAGCAACTGCTGCTTTGTTTTCTAACTATTAAAACATAACCATGCCAGATGTTCATGCTGGTGAGCACATTTGCAACATATATGGCTGATGGGAACTGAAGCAACAACTGGAAGGCCACAACTTCCTTGTCCCTGCCCTATAGAGCCCTAGCTTAGGGCTCTTGCATGTGCTCTTTTCAAGAGATCCTTGGGAGTGGAATATTGGAAGAAGCTTGTTCCCACGATCTTCACTGAAGCTCTACAACAGAAGAGGCGACACTGTATGGGGCCAATCTGCAGAGCAACCCTAAGTGTTTTATGTCAATTGAAACAATCCAGTCCCAACTTACTCGGTGTCCTTAGAATTGCATACCTTAAGACCTGCTAATGAAGTTCTGCTGAAAATGCCATTTCAGCAGGAGTGGAAGTTAATACCCAGGAAACACAGCGCAGGACCTTTTCTGCTCTAGCCCAGAAATTTGGGGTGACTTCCTGCAGAATTTCCAACACAGGACTCTGCTTTATGCCAAATCACATCACCAGTCTATATAGCTCAATGTTGGCAGCGATTTCCCAGGGTTTCAGACAGGAAATTTTCCCAGCCCTACCTGGAGATTCACTGAATTGAACCTGAAACCTTTTGGGCACAAAGTATGCAAGTCTGTCACCGAGCCACATTTTCTGCCCTTCTTTTTGGCTCCCAGAAGCAGACAAAGCCTTCCTTTCTTCCTGCCTTTGAAAACTGAAATGAGGAGCGTTTCATAACTTTTGGAGCAGCTCTTGAAGCAAAATGGTCCAAAGAGTCTCATTTACTTGGAGAGAACGACCCTAAAAGCTAGATTAAAAAGAACAACCTTGCTAAAGCACTAAATTCGTTTTACAGATTTTTTTAAAGCAATTTGTCCACATTATTAATCCACTAAAACTGCAATTTAATTACTCCATCATAGTATTTCATAAATCTTTGCATATAGAGTTAGGTATGCAATTGATCATGAAAGCAACTAAACAGCACTGGAAATAAGTAGACTTATCCAATGGGAGGTAGCATCTCCGTTGCCCTGGCAACGGGAGTGCTCATCTCTGCCCTGTTCCTATCTGACTCGGCAGCTTCTAGCGATGATGCTGTCGCTGTTGCCTGGACAACTGCAGGGCTGCCTGTCCTTTAGGGTGGCCATGTGTCCTACTTCCAGGGGGTGGTCCTCTATTTGAAAGGCTAACAGAGGACAGGTGGCTATTTAAAGAGGTGTTCAGTCCAAGTCTGATTTAAAGATAAATAACTGTCAGAAGGGAGAACAGAGGCCTTGGAGTTGCCCATTAGCCCCTGGCAGCAGACTCAGGCAGCAAACTGAGCAGGTACATGGGTCATCCACTATGGTGAGATGCACCGTATTTCTCTTAAAATTATGCTCATTATTTCCACATTAGCATATATACACAAAAATTACCTTGTGCACATTTCATGGAAAACTTGTGCAAAACCAATAACTCTTTTGTCTTCTTTTAGAGGACAGTGCTTTCCCTCTTTTTCTTTTCTTTCTGAAATCATTTGTATTTGATTTTGCCAGTACAAAATTATAAAAATCCAAATATATATCCATATACAGAGATTTCTCTGAATCTCAGGACTTCCCCCAACCCCCTCCATGGAGTCCCATTTTAAGCATTTAAAACTGCATATTCTTCCAATCTCTAACTTTTATATCAATCCTTATTGTCCATGGTAATTGTTACGCCACAAGTGAAAGAGAAAACCTGCCAATGTTTCCATCTGCTTACAGTGGTTTCCTAGATAGCCTAATAAATTTTCCCCATTCTTTTGTAAAGTTTTTATCCTCTTGGTTCCTGAGTTTTCCAGTCAGCTTTGCCCTTTTTATTATTTGTTTTAATGCCTCATTCCCCAGTTTTTTAACCAACTCTTTTTCTTTTTTCATCAAGCTTTCCCTCTTTTTCACTTGTGAAGTTGAAGTTGCTCAGTGGTAGCCAACTCAGGGCTTTCCTTGACCTTGATTGATGGACCTCTGGCAGGATGAGAATGGTAGACTCCTCTGCAAAAGTTGGGGCATATCTCCTTTTAATAAACTTACGACAACCCTGTGAAGTTAGGCAAGTTAGAGTTAGAGGCAGCTGTTTACCCATTTACCCAGTACAGTGGTACCTCGGGTTACATACGCTTCAGGTTACACACGCTTCAGGTTACAGACTCCGCTAACCCAGAAATAGTACCTCAGGTTAAGAACTTTGCTTCGGGATGAGAACAGAAATTGTGCTCCAGTGGCACGGCAGCAGCAGGAGGCCCCATTAGCTAAAGTGGTGCTTCAGGTTAAGAACAGTTTCAGTTAAGAACGGACCTCCGGAACGAATTAAGTACTTAACCCAAGGTACCACTGTACTTTACACAATTGAGTTAAGGGTTGAGCCTTTATTTTTTCCAAACCAAACATCTGTTCAGCTGCACCAGACCAGCTTACTGACTGGAGCTTCAGTTCAGTTTGAATACTGCTATTGATTTTGAAGAGCTTAGTCTTTGGGGGAAAGATTTAACATTTAGTTTTGTGCCCGACCAACCCCCAACCCTCTCCAAGAGTACAAAAAGCACCAGCTCACATCTTGCAGATCGACAGCACCCTTAAAAATACATTACGTTGTCTCTTTCATCCAGTTCCAACCATTAAGACAAGCTGAATTGTCATAATCTGCCAAATCGTGACGCTTAATTTTCCATTAGTGAAGCTCTCATTAAGGACACAGAATGATAAGACAGGAATGACACCTGTTCTTTGTTTCCATTTCATATCAATAGCTTCTCTAACGAGGTTCTGCAGCTAATTAAAGTTGGATCTGACCCCTGGAGGTACAATAGAATCATGTACTGATAGAATAACTATTAAGTACTTTTCTCCTCTGGAGCATAAATTAGTTGAAAGAAATCACCAAGCCACAGAAGTGTTGTCTGTGGGATCTGTGTCTAAAATGTCAAATATGAACATCTTTTGTGAACAGAAATACCTGACCCCAGAGGGGTAGATGTCACAGAAAATGACAAATGTGCCCTTATGGCACTTTAAAGACTATCAACTGGAATAGCTCACAGTCAGTACAGCATGAGACTCTTAATCTCAATTATGGGTTCGAGACCCCCATTAGGCAAAATGTGGATTCCTGCACTGCCTGGGGTTGAGCTAGATGACCTTTGTGGTCCCTCTAAGCTATATAGCCTCTTTTGGCTAAGAAAGAGGTGGAAATTCAAACTGGTTTGCATTTTAACGTAAACCAAGCTAATTCACACACCCCGAAACACCATGCAAACTGAACACAGCTATCCTTCGAAATTTGCACCTCTACAAATTTTGCGATTCAATTCTCCAACTAAAAAATGTGTATAAAAATGCATATATTAGGGTAGAGCATGCATAAATATGCACATATTATTGAAAATAACATGCAACCCTATACAGAATTGCATAAGATGACAGGAAGGATTCAAAACCTGCAGGATCAGAGATTCTCAGAGGACTGGAGTAAATATATGAACTATTTGAAAAGCAATTGTAATCAACAGATTACGCTAGTAGGATCGCAAGAAGTTTTGTAAGGAGGACAATGCGAAATATTGCAGAGAAAACTATAATCAGAATTATTAGTGAAGGAGTATTAAATGTAATACTGAAAATAATGAAATGCAGATTAAGTGATAAAGACTGGAAAATCTTCAGATGCAGTTGATGGAAGTCCAAAACATTGTATAAGATAAGAAAGTATGTTGTATGATTTTTGGAAATTATTTGTAAAAATCAATAAACATATTAATAAAAAAGGAAAAGAAAAGAACATAGAACAACAATCCCAAGGTTTGAGAGTCAGTAGCAACTCAAATTGTGTCTACTAGACCCTTTTTTAAAAAAAAGTAGCAATGTGAACTTAAGTTGCTTCTGGGGGCCCTCCAGGATTAGGAGCCCTAAAGCTTAGGCTTCGTTCATTTCATAGTAGAAGAGTTTGGATTAGATATCCCGCTTTATCACTACCCAAAGGAATCTCAAAGCGGCTAACATTCTCCTTTCCCTTCCTCCCCCACAACAAACACTCTGTGAGATGAGTGAGAGACTTCAGAGAAGTGTGACTAGCCCAAGGTCACCCAGCAGCTGCATGTGGAGGAGCGGGGATGCGAACCTGGTTCACCAGATTACGAGTCTACCGCTCTTAACCACTACACTACACTGGCTCTCCTCTACTCCTGCCCTATACAGCTCAGGACCAGGTTATTTGAGAGAGTGCCTTGTTCCTTTTATACCCAATAGATCATTGCTGTCTGTGAGAGAGCTTCTCCTGCAAGCTCCAGAGATCTCAGGGACCTGCTCCATAACAACTCAGAGCAGGGCTTTTAGTGTAGCTGCCCCTGTTGTGCATAACAGAATTCCTGTCAAGATACAACAGATCTGCACTTTCCAGAAACAATTGAAGATATTTTTGTTCTGGCAAGCCTTACTAGGATGAATAGGTGTCTCCCACGGGTACTGGTTTGTTTGTTTTTTAACCTGTTGCTATTTTCTGTTTTTGTTTTAATCTGTTTTCAGCTGTTTTACATTTTTGAAATGTACATGGAAGGGAATTAAGAAAAGAAAATAAATTCTCTATGTAGGCAATCAAGACAGGTCAAGGACACATTCCAGCCAGGCAAAATAACTTCTTTTTCAAGAATTGGCACCAAAAAGAAGTAGGGCTGCCATCAGGGTTCTGCTTCAGGCAGCGAAATGTGTTGGGCTGGCACTGGCTTTTGTGTGTCACAAACATTAAGAGCCCAGAGATCAGCGATTGTGCTGGCTGGTGCACTGAGATTCTCAACTATTCTCCATTAAAAATGGAACTTCATCTCCACCCTCTCGTTGCATGACTGTCCCAAAGCTGCCATCCAACTTTATAATTCACAGTAGACCAGTAGGCAAGCTGATTAAAAGCATATATAGAGATCTGAGTGTGCTGCGCAGCAGCTAAATGTTCTCTTAGCTTTGGCAATGTAATTACCCTCATTAAAGTCTCTTTGGCTTGTCAAGAACGTTCTTCTTCCTTCTTCCAGGATAAGAGTGTAGCTCAAGTTTCAGAAAAAGGCTCCAATAACTAGGAACATGGCTTATTTATCTGTCATCTGCATGGGGGAGAATGAGAGGAAATCAACATTAATTTTTCATAGCAAGGAAAGATGGCACCTGAGAAAATACTTTGTAGAGAAATGTGTTTAGGAGGAAAGCCCATTAAAAAATCATAATTTGGGATGTATTGGCAGTTATTAAATATTGACTTAACGGGCATATTATTTTTCGCTGCAGTGTGTTGGTGGCTGACCCCCCCCCAAAGACTGTTCAAATAATTGATAAGTCTAACCTAGCTACACTGGAGTAGCTTATCTATTTAGATACTAAAAATATGATCCTGCTTAATAAAGGAAACTTTGCCACCTCCTCTACCAATTGCTAGTATAAGATGCCACTATTGTCAACACAGGGATCAGCACGGCAACCATTGTCTATCTTGAATGCTGCTTCTGGCAGAGTTCTGCTTTTGGCAGAGTTCCAGGATCATCTTCTGCCAGCATCGCTGTCTGCTCATGTTTCTCAATAACTTTTAATTACCGGTACTCAGCAGTTGCAGAATGAATACACCCAAGAAAATTGTGGGCCAAGAAGCCTACCCTCATAACGAAGCTGTCCAGGACAGTTAGAAAAGTATTAGAGCAAAAGCTCTGTGAGCAAGCAGGCATTTGTGTTATGAAGAGGGCAATGGAATTGCAAAAGGCTCATGCCATAAATCATCCACTTAAAATAGCTGATTAAAACTGGGTCATATGCCAAAAGAGAAACGAAGACGGTCATTGTAATTGCAGCAGATATGCTTTGCAACCTTGGGACGCATTACTGCAATAATGAATAAGGGTTGTTCCAACTTTTTGTGTTTTCCTTGCTGAAGGCAGGGCTGCAGTCCTAAATATGCTCGGGATTAAACCCCATTGAATGTGATGCATCATGTTGCATGTGTTATTTTTAGGGCAAGACTACATATGACTAGCCTCATGTTCGCTTCATAATAGTAAGACAGTGGCAGGGGGCAGTTTTGTTGACATCTGTCTGTCTTGGGAGACAATGGAGGAGTGTGCCTTTGTGGGTGACGTCAGACTGTTGGAAGGTCGCAGCGCCTGCTGTGGCTGTAGAGACCAATACGGAAGAGACATGTTTTGTTGCAGCTGGGGCAGGTGAAGACCTCCAATTGTGCTGCTATAGATGCTCCATGGTGTTTCTTCTCTCTGTGCTCCTACTAGCAGTCATTCCTCCTCTGGTCTCTGCTACGAATGCACAACCTACCATATTTTTCCATGTATAAGACGCCCCCCATGTATAAGACAACCCCAATCTTTTAACCCAAAATTAAGAAATTAAGTTGTTTAGCTTTTGGGGGTGGGGAGGTCACTTCCGCCAATCGCTCACCCACCTGCCCACCACTGCCGATCGCTTGCCACAGCCACTGCTGATCGCACACCTCACTGCAGCCACCAATTGTCTGCCCGCTCGCCACCACCAACAGCCCACTTGCCCACTTACCACAGCCGCCAATCACCTGCCCAATTGCTGCAGCCGCAGCCAATCGCCAGCAGGCCTTGCCGCAGCCACCAATCACCCGCCCAATTGCCGCTGCCAATCTCCTGCTTGCTGCTGCCATTAATCGCACGTCCCCCCTCTGCATTCACTATCCATGTATAAGACAACACCCAATGTTTGCCTAATTATTTTTTTAGCAAAAAGCATCATCTTATATACAGAAAAATACGGTAACTTGCCTGTCTCCAGGCACTGCAGTCATCTGCAAGGGATTCCCATACAGTAGTGTTGATGTTGCCACCCTTCATGTTTGCAAACATCTTGGTCTGCCAATGGCCCTGGTGCTTGAAGCCAGGTCCCCATAGAACACATTCTTGGAGATCCTGCCATCTTCCATTCTGTGGACAAGACCAAGCCAGAGTGGACATCA
The DNA here is from genome assembly GCF_964188315.1 of Podarcis muralis. Classification (NCBI taxonomy): domain Eukaryota; kingdom Metazoa; phylum Chordata; class Lepidosauria; order Squamata; family Lacertidae; genus Podarcis; species Podarcis muralis. The sequence continues at coordinate 80,143,437 of NC_135659.1, forward strand.
CTGAGACAGTGTGAACAGCCTGGGAATGTGGGCTTGGGAGAGCACATCTTTGAATCTCTGCCTGGTCATGTGATGCCCAAAATTTCCCTGACTCAGGAAAAGTGGAAGGTGTTGAGACATCACTCCTGATGGTTATAAGTTGCCCACGTCTCACTACCATAAAGTAGCATGCTCAACACACAAACCTGGTAGACTTCCATCTTAGCATTGGTCATTGGCACCACATTCTCCCATACCCTTTGGAGAGGCAAGTCATTGCAACAGCTGCATTGCCAATGCACTTGTCCAGCTCAGCATCAATGGAGAGGTTGCTGGTTATGGTGGAGCTCCTGTTGCTCGGTCCCAGCTCCTGTCAACTTAGCAGTTCGAAAGCATGCCAAAAAAGTGCAAGTAGATAAATAGGTACCACTCCAGTGGGAAGGTAAACGGTGTTTCTGTGTGCTGCTCTGGTTTTGGTGTTCCGTAGCGCCAGAAGCGGCTTAGTCATGCTGGCCACATGACCCGGAAAAACTGACTGCGGACAAACGCCGGCTCCCTCGGCCTGTAAAGCGAGATGAGCACCACAACCCCAGAGTCATCTGAGACTGGACTTAACTGTCAGGGGTCCTTTACCTTAGGTAGACAAAATTGTCTACCTCCTCAAACATGGGGTCACCAATGCTTATATAGGATGTGATGAATAAATTCAGTTCGTTCAAATAGTAAAAGATCAATCTTTGACAGTTGAAGGTAGCAAGTGATGTCTCTGACTCCCCATAGAGCTGCTATTGCAGTAGCTAACTCTGGACCACTAGTGATGTATGGAAGTGAGAGCTGGACCATAAAGAAGGCTGATCGCCGAAGAATTGATGCTTTTGAATTATGGTGCTGGAGGAGACTCTTGAGAGTCCCATGGACTGCAAGAAGATCAAACGCATCCATTCTTAAGGAAATCAGACCTGAGTGCTCACTGGAAGGACAGATCGTGAAGTTGAGGCTCCAATACTTTGGCCACCTCATGAGAAGAGAAGACTCCCTGGAAAAGACCCTGATGTTGGGAAAGATGGAGGGCACAAGGAGAAGGGGACGACAGAGGATGAGATGGCTGGATAGTGTTCTCGAAGCTACAAACATGAGCCTGACCAAACTGCGGGAGGCGGTGGAAGACAGGAGTGCCTGGCGTGCTCTGGTCCATGGGGTCACGAAGAGTCGGACACGACTAAACGACTAAACAACAACAACAACTCTGGACCACAGACAAATAGCCTGACCTATAAGGTCAGGCAGTTTCCTGTGTTCTACAAGCACTTTGTCCAAATTAGGGCCATCTTTTAAGATTGCTCCATCCAGTTCAGGATCCCTCCCCAAACACGCACATTTCCAAAAAAGATCCAGACCACTTTGTCACCACAGGGAGCTGACTGGCAAAAAGGTTTGATGATTACTTGTTTGAAAGATGTTCTCAGCCTCCAGCAAAGTCTTATTTCCCCCTGTAACTGGAGTTTAAACCCCATGACCATTGTTTCCCATTAATCTTGCTGTAGACAAATCTGTCAATAGAAACTTAATGCTTGAAGGAGTGTCTTTATCCGGAGAAAATGTCTCCTTCAAAATAATTAACTAGATTCACTTAATGAGATTAGAGATTACTTAATGAGAATCCCAGATTGCAAAAGCCTTGACAGGTATGCTTAGTTTTCACAGTGCATAGAAGCATAGTGGTGCTTCCCATGAGGAAGGGATTGGACTGCTAGAATGAAGTTAATAATGGAATGGATTTGATGCAAATGCACACCAGGAAAAAATAAATTAGTTAATGTAGTCTAGGTGCTTTCTTTCAAAACAAATCTGCTATCTTATTTTTTAAAAAACAACAACACATTTTTAAAAATAAAAAACCACATTCCGTTGATTTAATTGGTAGAGCTGAGCATATTCTTAACTTTCTGAAGTTGAAATCAATGAGAAATATAAATATTTAATTTTGGCTAGGTCATGCCCACAATTTCCATTAAGGAAGCCACTGGGCATGTTCCAGGCAAAGTCAAAAACTATCACAAAATTCATTCCCTTGGGAGCCCCCCCCCCCCCCGGTTAGGTTTTATTCATCACTTGATAACAGTTTTATGTTAGAAGCAGTTTGAGATTCACTGAATTTACCAAACTGTGTTTCCTGATGGTTGTTTCAGAGGCAGTCATGGCAAGATTTGTTTCCTTGGGAGGAGAAAGTGCCAGGACCTCCTTTTTGTTTACTTACAAAGGAAAGTTGGCAAGGACCTAGGCAGACAGTGTTAATATCTGAAGCAGCATCAGTGGCCCCCAAAGCAAATTGCTGTGTTGTACCAGAAAAAGTAACAATTGATGAGTTTAAAAACAATACAAAACAGACACCTATGGCCGAGATGTATTCATCTAGCTAGGAAAGTTTCATGAAATACAAATGTCTTCAGTTGTTTCTGGAAAGTGCAGATAGTGGGTACTTGTTGTATCTTGTCAGGAATGCTTGTCCACAGAACATGGCCAGCCATGCTAAAAGCCAACTCCAACTTGCTGTGAAATGGGCTTCTGAAATCTTTGAAATTGCAGGAGAAACTCTCCCCCAGAGCGCAGTTAAGAGATAAGGCAGACTCTCAAGAAACCTAGTCCCAAGCTGTATAGGACCTTGTATCTTAGCACCACTTACCTGGGGAGTAAGTCCCTTTGAATACAGAGTGCTTAGTTCTGAGTAAACATGAATGGGATAGTACTGTTAAGCAACTAACAAAGCTGCCAGTCATGGATGGAGGTTCTTAATTCCATTTTGAAATGGAATTTCGTGAATTCTCTGGCTTCTGTGATTCCATAATTCCCTTTCTTCAGACTGCCAGCGCCTTTGATTATGCAACCAACAGCTCCCCCCACATCCCTGAGAAGTATTGGCAAACTTGGGGGGAAAGGTTTGCAGAAGTACATGTGAGATAACCAGCATCATAGAACGAACACGCTTAAGTCTAGTTAATGCATGAAGGGGTTAACACCATAGAGTAAGCTGTTGTGCCAGGTTTAGCTAGGTCACTCCACCTCACCTTGGGAGGAAGTTAACGAAGCCTATTGTTGTACCCCAGTCTACCAGAGAAGCTCAATGTTTAAAAAGGTTTGAGCTTGGAGCAACCAGCTCCAAGCCATTCTTGTGATCCTATACCAATGATTTAGGAACTTTCAGCACTGTAACTAAGCCAAGTTTTACTGCCTGTGCAACGTGTTCAGAATGCTGCCTTCTTGCATCCCTAAATTGCTGGCAGACTGTTGTTGGGACGGGGCACATGAGTGATGGAAGAGAGATATGCAATGGAGTCCTGAACAGCAGTCCTCTCTGCTGCATCTTCTCCTTGCAGGTCCCAGTCGTGCAATGCCCTTTGGGACAGCTATCTCGTGGATTAATACTAATGATTAGGAAGGTTTTCCTTTAGCAAACAAAAGTACAGGCTATGAATAATGGATGAATCATTCTCCAAGCACTTTTTCTTTAAAGGACTACAGGTCTATGGTACTTTGTATCATGTTTTTAATTATAATGAATTAATCTTAAACTGAGCTTGGCTCTAATGAATGTCTGTTATAAAAAGGGCTCCCTAATTGCATATTTTTGCCGCCCGCATTAGTGCTGGATTTCAGAACTAATTAAACAACAATATTCAAATCCTTTCCCTCTTTATCCTCTTGTCTCTTAAGACACAATCTCTCAGATGCAGGTTAAGTTCCAGTTTTATAAATGCAGCACAAGGAGCAGATGAAGAATAAAAGCATTTGCATCTTATTTAAAGACCGGTGGCATATTTCTTGGGCCTGAATATTTAGCTGAGAATGACGCAGGAGGGTTTCAATATGAGGTTTACAAGGAAATTTGATGAGTATAGTAGGAACGGCCAGGTGAAATGTCAGTCAAGCAAAGCTCATTACAGGAATGATGGTAAGTAGGCAGGAAGCTGCCTTGTACTGGGGCAGCCCCACCAAGTGGCTCTGATTGTCTGTGCTTCAGACCGGAGCCTCTCCCAGTCCCACCTCGGCAGAACATGAGACTTACCGTATTTTTCACTCCATAAGACACACCTGACCATAAGATGCACCTAGTTTTTAGAGGAGGAAAACAGGGGGGAAAATATTCTGAATGAAACAGTGGATGTATGATTTTTGTGGTTCATGCTGTGGCCACAGGCATGTGATTTGACGGTGAGTTTGGGGTAGTCCGATGCAAAAATCCTGAGAATCCATGTGGATCCGCGCTTTGTAACCACGTTTTTGTGCCATTGCGGCCCCATGAAACAGTGGATGTGTGGGTTTTTTGGTGCAGGCTGTAGCCATGGACATGCTATGTGATCTGATAGTGAATTTGGGGTGACCCAATGTAAAAATCCTGAGGATCCATGGGCTTTTGCCTCCCCCCCTCCCAGGCAGCCTCCTTTATCACTAGCGTCCCTTATCTCGCTCCCGATCCCTTACCGATCAGCTGCTTCCTTTCAACACCCACTTCCCTCTTGTTTGCCTTAGTGTCTTTTCCTTAGCTGGAGCAGTTTTTTGCTCCTCCTTTTCTTCGAATTTCTCTCCTCATTGCTTTAGACTTCCTGTCTCCTCTCCTTGCAAGTTTGCTGTCTTTACCTCCCCGCTCCCAGGCAGCCTCCTTTATTGCTAGCGTCCCTTATCTCGCTCCCAATCACTTGCCGATCAGCGGCTTTGTTTCAACACACACTTCCCTCTTTCAAAAAAAAAAAAAAAAAAAAGCACAATCTGTTTTTTGTCCCTGGGCAATTTAGCTCCAGGAACCATGCATTCACTCTATAAGAAGCACAGACATTTCCCCTTACTTTTTAGGAAGAAAAAAGTGTGTCTTATGGAGCAAAAAATACGGTAATCTCAGGGTTGTGTGTTCAAGCCCCACATTGGTCAAAAGATTCCTGCACTGCAGGGGGTTTGGGCTAGATGACCCTCAGGGTCCCTTCCAGCACTACAATTCTAGGATTCTATGACTCTAACTGGAGATGCTGGGACTTGAACCTGGGACCTTCTGCATGCATCTGCTTTGGTATAAAGCAGCTTCCTATGCAGCTGTCAGGTAAGTCTTGGGGCAACAGGATACTGGAGCAGCAGGAGAGGTGAGGAAAATCTCAGTGTGTTCCTCAGTATCAGATGCCCATAAAAAAATGTTTGGTGTGGGGAGGCCTCTGAACCTTGTTGTGTTCTTGACGATGTGAACAACAGAATGACAAGATGGGGTAGTGTTTTTCCATGTGCCGATGTATAAGCATAGGTGCAAATTTAAATATAATTGCTAGCATACCCTCCATAGGCAAGACCAGATGCTCAGAATGGGCCCAAACTTTTTTTAATAGCTTTTTTATTCAAAATTAAAACAAACCATATTATCCAGAAACATATCATCCTTATTCCCCCCCCCCATTTTTCCTCCCTCCCCCCACAGAAGCCACCCACCCCCACCCCCCGACTTCCCTCAGTTCCAGTCTTTGATTTCTCTAAAAATGCTGTTTTCTGCATGTTACGCAGTTGTATAGATCCTCAAACTATTTAGCTGATTATTATCAATAAAATTTTTGTGAATGTTTATTCAAAGCCAGCCAAGGAGTCCAATTCACTTTGTTGCATCTTCAAATACTTTGTAAAGGGTTCCCATTCATCTTTAAAGTCACAGTTATCCTTGTCCTGTAGCTTGTGTGTCAGTTTTGCTAGAGAATGGGCCCAAACTTAAAGCAATTCAGCCCTAGTCGGAATCAACCCCAAAATCATATTATTCTCATAAGTCGGTTCTAAAATAACCGGGAGGCTCAATTCCACACTCCACCCTGCAAACTACACTTTTTGTGCTTGTACAGTGTTATGTATGCAGGCACTGTAAGCCGAAGCCAGACTGTATGCATGCAATGTATGAAGCTTCATCTGCATAACAAAAGACAGAGAGGATTCTAAAACCCTCCAATGACATTGTTAGTAGCTGGCAGCCAGCCAATCCTTGCTGAGATAGGGCCAGTGTTGTGATTCAGTAATTGCAGCATTAAGGCGACACGTGGTGTGTGTGTATTGCCTGGGCCAGCTTAAGGTATACATACTGGACCAAGTCCCCCTGTTTGTCGTTCTTGTTCTTCTTGTTCCTGATGTTCCCATAAGTCCTTTTCGAGGTGAGTCTAGGTCTTGGGCCATGTCTGAATCCACCTACACAGAATCATAGCATATGCACACACACCCCTCACTTAATATGTCCTTTAAGGCTTTGATAGATAGTTTAAGATAGGACAGAAATCAAAATACAGTTGTTAACATAGCTGTCAACGTTTCCCGTTTTTTAAGGGAAATTCCCTTATTCCAAATAGGATTCCTCGCAAGAAAAGTTGACAGCTATGCAGTCATACCTTGGAAGTTGAACGGGATCCGTTCTGGAAGTACGTTTGACTTCCAAAACTTTCGAAAACCAAATCACAGCTTCTGATTGGCTGCAGGAAGCTCTGTGAAAGTCCTGTCGGTTGTTTGGGTTCCAAAAGAACGTTTGCAAACTGGAACAATCACTTCCGGGTTTTTGGCGTTTGGGAGCCAAAATGTCCGAGTTCCAGGGCGTTCGGGATCCCAGGTACGACTGTAATTGAAGTCTGAGTATCTCTGGTTTGGTGACATCCTGGAAGGTTATTGAACCAGGCCATTGGGTGCTTCCTCCTAAGCATGAGGACCTGGGATGATGGCTGTTCAGATTGCCCTGCCGTTGGTGATAATGAATGCAGGGAAAACATGAGAGTCTAATAACTCAATAACACATTTTCTTTTTGCAGATTCATATCTTGCCTTTCAACATGGGCCCTCTGAGCAGCATACAAAATGGAATAAATTGCCACGAGTCCTGGGGAAACTCCCTGGCAGGACTGGCTTTTTGGGGGGAGGGAAGGAATGAGTGCCCTGATTCTGGTGCTGGCAAGGGGGTGAGGAGGCATCTCCACAGATGTTCTGCTGGATGTCTCAGCAGAAGAGAGACAGTCACAGGAATCAGACCTTGCCATACCTCCTACTAGTCTCCCTGGCAACCAGGCAGGTGCCCAAGCCTGGATCAGGCACTGAGGTGGCTTGGCAAACCCTGCCTCTGTCTCCAAGGTCACCACTGTCAGATGTTCTGGTGTGAGCAGACCCAACCTGCTTGCAGGAGCACTTGCTTGCTTGATCAGTGCTATCCCTCAGGAACTGAAACTCACAAATGGCTTTGCCCACTCTACTTTTCAGACATTCTCAGGGCTGGGAAGCCTTGGAGAGTCACTGCTACCAATGGTCTGACTTGGTAGCTTTGCATGTTCCTAAGTACTTTTAGGAGGGACGCAGATGGCGCTGTGGTCTAAACCTCAGAACCCAGGGCTTGCCGATCAGAAGCTCAGCGGTTCGAATCCCCACGATGGGGTGAGCTCCCATTGTTTGGTCCCAGCTCCTGCCCATCTAGCAGTTTGAAAGCACGTCAAGTGCAAGTAGATAAATAGGTACCACTCCGGCGGGAAGGTAAATGACCTTTCTGTGCGCTGCTCTGGTTCGCCAGAAGCGACTTAGTCATGCAGGCCACATGACCTGGCTCCCTTGGCCTATAGAGCAAGATGAGCGCCACAACCCCATAGTCATCTGTGACTGGACCTAATGGTCAGGGGTACCTTTACCTTTATGTAAGTACTTTTAGACAGGATGGGCCTTGTTTCTGAATAAGCATGCATGAGGTCGTACCCTTCTTCTCAATGAACTGCTCTGGCTGTCGGATGCTTTATAACTCTCTGGAGAACTGGTGGTATGCCCAGTAGCTGAACCAGGAAAAAAAATTAATGGGAGGGGGCGGGGACAGACACACACAGAAGGGGCAAAGTATTTTAGTTGGGTTGGGGGAAGCATATGTTAATGATGAGTTCAGAAATAGAGGGCAAGTGGGGAGTGAGCTCTTTATCTGGGGGCTTGCCCCCTCATCCCCCTCTGGCATTACTTGTGCTAATGCCCTGAAATTTCCACTGTCTGCCTTTTCTATTCTCTAATTGAAAACTGAAAAAGAGAGGAAGTGTGTGTCTGAGAGAGAAGATATTATAAGATGCTGCCGGCACTTTTATAATAATCACTTCCCATATGTCAGGCCACCAGTTCTGTTCTAATACGGCACTGAGTCTTCGAATACTAGTATTCCACACAACCCAGGCATGGAGAAAGGTGAAAAAAGAGAAGACATAGTGATTTTTTTAATGCCCATAATTTTATCACGGACTCCATCTTTTGCACGACTTAATTTGCATCACAGCATTATTCCTTAGGAAAGGAATAACGGAATGGAAGGAAATGATTAGCTAATAAACAGCAGATGAATCAGACACTGAAAATACATCATTGTCTCCAGATGCAATTTACATATGAATAAGTGGTTGGCTTTATTAAAGTACGTTCACGTCTCCTAAATGGAAGGGAAGGGCGATGAGGATGAGAAATAATAAGCCACGCTGCGCCTCTCTGTGTTTTTAATTACACTGTGTTTGTTCTAAAATAGATTTTCCAAACTGTCACCAACCGTGCGCTGTTATGACAGCCGAGGGCTGATGTTTAGTTAATAAAACATAATGCAAGAGTCAGAATGTGTGCACACCACATTCATAGCCAGTGGTGCTTCCACTGTGATTAGGTGCATATGAAGAGTTTATCTCACTCCATTGCTTTCACTGGTAAATGTCAGCATGCAAATTTTTTGTTTGAGCAGTCCTAAAAAATATCAAATCATCATGCCTTTAAATGCTGCCTGATCTCTCAGAGGTGCAACAATGCACTGCACACCTGAGCATCACCTTTCTTTCCGAAATGCCATGCAGTTCAGGCAGCAAGGGTGAGTCATGCATCTTGAAGCTGTCTAGGGATCGTAAGAAGTCAGCGCACAAATCGGATATTCTCTGAATAAGTTATCTGTAGAGTTTCAGTTTTGTTTCTTAAAGGGAGCGTCTCTCAAGCTGTCATGGTTTTTCAAAAAAAGAAGAAAAAAGATAACAGCGGCAGCAGCAGCAAAACTCAACCCGAACTCTTAATAAGTAAACTAAGCATAAACAATTAATGCAGGAATGATTATAGAATCTGCAGGAAGCACAACATGCTGGTGATTATCTGCCAAGGTGCATCACCCGTAGTGGCAATCACTTGCCCATTCTGTGTTCTGAATCCCCACCTCTGCTTTAGGTAGGAATGTGGCTGTTATGTACTGAAGTTCTCACCCTGGGCCAGCAGGGGGATACTGTAGACAGTTCAGGTCCACATATGCAAATAAGGGATCGAAAGTGACGTTCAGTGATTGGATAGTTACAGAAAGTTGTTACAGTTACGTTGTACTGGAGCTCTATATAAACAGGCTGGCTGAACCCTTCAGTTCAGTTCTGTTCTGACCTGTGAATAAACAAGAGCTGTCTGGAGAATTGCTGTGTCGTCTGATATGTTCACCCACAACTAACAGTGGCAGTTAAGATGTGATACAAGAGATCTGTGGTTGGATCTTCTGGGATCTTTCCTTCTCCCATAAAGCAGCACTGTGTGTGTGTGTGTGTGTGTGTGTGTGCTAATTTGTGTGTGTGCTAATTTGATTGGGGAAGCAATGCTTCCCCATAGCCCACTTCCTGTTCTCATCTATACACAGTGGCGTAGCGTGGGTTGTCAGCACCTGGGGCAAGGCAAGTAATTTGTGCCCCCTAACCCGTGGATTTTAGCACTCGAGCCTGACACACACACCCTCCACAGTGGGCGGTGACCCGGCGGCTCGGATCGGATTCGCACAGCCAGCACTGCAGTGAGAGAGAGTGAGTGAGCCAGGTAGGGGCAGAGAGCTGCGAGTGCGAGCGCCGCCCCCCCAGATGTTGCGCCCAGTGCTGCCGGCCCCCCTACACCCCCCACGCTACGCCACTGTCTATACAGAGAAAGATATAGAGCTGCTATAATTTCAGCTTGTGTGTGTGTGTGTCGTTGGCAGGGTGGGGGGAATACAAATATTTGCATTCCCCCCCCCCAGCAGGGCTAATGGAATCTTGGGCATCTTGGGAAATGACATGGGGAAGAGTTAAACAACCTATTTCCCCAGCAGTTTCCCTTTCAAATAAGTGCATGTGTACCGTAATTGCTTTGGAGTTAAGAAAGAAACATGGCAGGAGATGAAATTAAAACTTTCCCATCTATTTTGGCCCTGAGTCATGTACTTATGTTCTATTTTTCTAGAGATGGACATTGTCCATGTATTGGAAACCACAGCCTTCTGAAGTTGTATCACAATTCCCACCTGGGGTGCCAAGTTGAATAAAATATTGGGGGGCAGGTGAGCCCTGCCCCACATAATTGATAACAAGGTGCGGTACATGCAAACCATTTGAATGGCAATGCCCACCAACTTTTTGGGGGGAGGTGGTGGCTGGCCCCATCAGATATTTTATTGGGTGCCCTTGACCCTAAGAGTTGGCTCATATGCTCCCTACCATCCTCTTTAAAAAGTGTACTGAGCAGATGGTCAAGATAGCATCACAACCCTACTCACAGCAGATGGTCCACCATTTCAGCCCATGACTCATTAGCATAGCCAATCACCATCATCACGCATCCCTTTTTTAACTCCACATTTCATAATCTGTAAAATGTACTTAGTCACCCCTGGCAAACTTCCCTGATTCCCAGCATAGGCATTAATATCATCATTGGTTTGATTCTTTAAAAAAAACAAAAAACATTATATTATAACAGCTCCGTTTCTAGCACACTTATCAGCCAAAATTTCAAATATGTGGATCCTAAAAGGACCTAGGGCCAAACTATATTATACTAGAGTTCTGTGAATGGAACTCCCAACACAATTTTCTTCTTCAAAAAGGAGCCACAGAGTTGCGAACTGGGGGTGGGGGGGGGGACTGCATGGAAGAGAGATTAGTGGTCAGCAAACTTTTGCAGCAGGGCGCCGGTCCACTGTCCCTCAGACCTTGCGGGGGGCCGGACTGTTTTTGGGGGGGAGGAGGAAAATAATGAACGAATTCCTATGCGCCACAAATAACCCAGAGATGCATTTTAAATAAAAGGGCACATTCTACTCATGTAAAAACATGCTGATTCCTGGACTGTCCACGGGCTGGATTTAGAAGGCGATTGGGCTGGATCGAGCCCCCAGGCCTTAGTTTGCCTACACATGGATTAGCCCTTTGCTCCTCTACTAACTCACCAATTTAAATGCCTCGCCAAACACTGCTGACTCTCCCTCTCTCTCTCTCTCTCTCTCTCTCTCTCTCTCTCTTTATCTCCCCCTCCTTTCCTCCAAAGAGGTCACAGTGACAGACGCCTCCCCCTCCCTTCAATTTTATCCACACAACAACTGTGAGGTGGGTTAGATGAGGAGAAACTGACTGGCACATGATCACCCACTGGGCTTCATGCCCGAGTGGGGATTTGAAAGCTGGTCTCCCAGGTCCTAGTCAAACCCTCTAACCACTCTAACCACCACCAGTGTGACATGATGGTGCTAGCATCAACAGTTCATTGCTTCCAAAGTATATCTTTTAGGAGACATCTGATTAGGGAAGCTTTTAAAGGTTTGATGTTTTACAGTGGTACCTCGGGTTAAGAACTTAATTCATTCTGAAGGTTCATTCTTAACCTGAAACTGTTCTTAACTTGAAGCACCACTTTAGCTAATGGGGCCTCCTGCTGCTGCCGCACCGCTGGAGCACGATTTCTGTTCTCATCCTGAAGCAAAGTTCTTAACCTGAGGTACTATTTCTGGGATAGCGGAGTCTGTAACCTGAAGCGTCTGTAACCCGAGGTACCACTGTACTATGTTTCTATATGTGCTGGAAGCTGCCCAGAGTGGCTGGGGCAACCCAGTCAGATGGGTGGGGTACAAATAAATTGTTGTTGTTGTTGTTGTTGTTGCAAGGGGACAGCTCAGCTTCCAGAAATAATGCTGAAATGTTGCATACATTGATATTGGAAAGACATGGCAGGCCACACCAGATAGCAAGAAGCAGAACCATGTTTGTCGACCAGACTCTTGTCTTCAAAACAGCTCTTGCTATGGTGGTGGGGAACCTCTGGCACTCCAGATGTGGGTCTGCGATTCCCATCATCCCTTGGGTGGGGGAACACCAAGAGGCAGCACCCCTGTGGGCACAGTGCCCAACCCCACGCCAGTGGAGAAATGGTATCTGTTATGTACTGAAGTTCTCATCCTGGGCCAGCAGGGGATACTGTAGATAGTTTTCACTCAGGTCCACATATGCAAATAAGGGATTGAAAGTGACGTTCAGTGATTGGATAGTTACAGAAAGTTGTTACAGTTACGTTGTACTGGAGCTCTATTCGGATATCTCTGAATAAGCTCTAAATCGGATATTCTCTGAATAAGTTCTAAATCGGATATTCTCTGAATAAGTTATCTGTAGAGTTTCAGTTTTTGTTTCTTAAAGGGAGCGTCTCTCAAGCTGTCATGGTTTTTCAAAAAAAGAAGAAGAAAAAAGATAACAGCGGCGGCAGCAGCAAAGCTCAATCCGAACTCTTAATAAGTAAACTAAGCATAAACAATTAATGCAGGAATGATTATAGAATCTGCAGGAAGCACAACATGCTGGTGATTATCTGCCAAGGTGCATCACCCGTAGTGGCAATCACTTGCCCATTCTGTGTTCTGAATCTCCACCTCTGCTTTAGATAGGAATGTGGCTGTTATGTACTGAAGTTCTCACCCTGGGCAAGCAGGGGGATACTGTAGATAGTTCAGGTCCACATATGCAAATAAGGGATTGAAAGTGACATTCAGTGATTGGATAGTTACAGAAAGTTGTTACAGTTACGTTGTACTGGAGCTCTATATAAGCAGGCTGGCTGAACCCTTCAGTTCAGTTCTGCTCTGGCCTGTGAATAAACAAGAGCTGTTTGAAGAATTGCTGTGTCGTCTGATATGTTCACCCACAACTTAACAGTATCGGCAGCTTCCGGCGAGACCATGCCAACATCCCACGAGATCTCCCCAGAACCTGCTACTTCATGGATGCTGCCACACAACCCAAATAAAGGAGGCGGCAGGTAGTGGTGGTGGCCCTTTTTAAAAAGGCATCTTCCTACTTTAAATGTATAGTGTGAATGTGGTCTTTGATTGATTCAAAACCAGCAGCTTATCTGCTCATGTTTCTTGATATGCTCCAGAGCTTATCCTTGGCACTGTGGGGGAAATGGTTCTACTGGGATTGTGGAATCCTGCCTCACATCCATCTCTACAGCTGCTTTTGCCTTCAGGTTATCTCGCTTTGACTGGGGGAATATGACTCTGTATATAGATAGCTAGATTATAGAGCATCTGCTGTTCTTACTTATAATTACTACTACCCTTTTTAGCTCTCTTGAGATTTGTGGGGATTTTTAAAGCCAGCTTAAAAAAAAAATGTAATTAATGTTACTGCCACTTTGGAGGTGGCATTTAAGATAAAGGAAAATAAATAAATCCCCGAGGGGGAAGGCACGTAACCACATATTTTCAAACAAACCAAAAATGTGGGCTGCATTTGAGATTCACCCCTTCTTAATTTAGAGTGTGGGAGGGGACTATTCCAGTACTTAGTGCACAATTTCTCTGTTGCTGATTTACTCTGCAGTTATTCCTACTTTATTTGTGTCGTTTTACAAACCTAACTAGAGGGATTCCTTTTCTACTTTACCTTGAATTTTTCTAGTTTCTTACTCAAGGCTTTAAAGAGATGTGGTTTCCTTGAATTTCTTATGCTAATAGACTGGGTTATGGTTTGCAAAGAATGGGCTGTTTTTATGCTGCAAACTTGGGCTGGATCTACACTGACCTGTTTAACGTCATTAGAACGATATTAGATATACCGTTCTAAAATGTCACAGCCCGTACTTGTAAATGAAAAGTGATTCTTAAGTTTGTTTTCTCTGTCAAAATGATGGCTCCTGATGGCTGGTTGCTCTCTGGTGTCACATTTTAATAACACATTATGAACATTAAAAGTAGGATGTCATGTGTCTATCTATGCTATGAAACCATTCCTTAAACCTTTGTTAAGTTTAAAAAACCATGAGTGCAGATCCGCCCTTGGTCTCAGCAGGGGCAGACTTTGATATTATGGCACCCTGAGAGATGACAGAAGTTTGCAATTCTTATTTTCCAAATAATTCATTTTATTACTGTTGTTGTTGTTGTTGATCTTGCACCCCCCTTGACTTGGCGCCCTTTGTGGGGCAACCGCCCACACCACCCTAAATTTGACACTGGTCTCAGTGAGCCAAAGGGAGCAGAATTAACTATTTGGCTGACAAATGCAAGGGACTTTCCCCTTCTTCCAAGAATCTCAGGGAAGTCCCAGAACTGAAAGCCCTGTGAATCTGAAAAGAATGTCACACGAAGAAAGCTAACAATGGGTGCAGAGCTCAGAAACGTATGGAAATGATTACAGCAGCAGTTTCCTTTGGAAGGCATATGAAAGTTCCCGGGGCGTCTCTTACAGCGTTTTATCTTTCCTAATGTGCCTGAAGCTAATGGGGTTTGTCGCTTGCGCATATGTGATTGGAATGGCATCCGGTTATATTACGTAAATCGGATGGAACAGGCCCTTCGCGGCAACTTGGATTGCTGCTGACATTCTGGAGAGAGAGTCCGATTCAGTCAGAAACATTTTATTCATAATAGGAATAAATTGGCAAATCAATTAGATAGCTTATCTGTGAAGAAGGGAAAATGCCCTTGACAATGACAAAAATGGTGAAAGGAGGCCAGGACCTCGGTTTTCCAGCTTTAAAAAGGATTTTGTGCTGTTGTTTCCATTGATTGGTTTCACTTTAGCCTAGTCACAGCTGCTTTTCCAAAAATATTTTATTATGGTATAAAATAAAATTACAAAGATCAGCATAAAAAAATCTATTTTTTTCAATGATCATAAATATAAATCACATACATTTATTGGTTTCTCCAGCAACAGCTTTGGGTGATTTTATGGGCTTTGATTCCAGAATCTTTCCCACATAGCCATTGGAATGTTTCCTCCTAAATGTTGCTCCCACTTTAATATATAATATTGAATTTGCTCTGGTTCAGTTATCCTAACCTAGCAACAGTTTGCTAATATTTGAAAACAGTTACCTTCTGTTTTTTCAATGTGAGCTTTTTGAATTCTGCCACAACAGAAAAGAAAAAAATGCATATTTTGCTAAGGCTACACAATTTTGAAAATATTCAAGCCATGGATGAGACTTCTTATCTTTTACCCCTAACATACACCAAGAGATTCTTTTGATCTAAAAGACAAAAATCCTTATATCTAAGAAGATTACTTTTTTCATATTTTAATTTTTTTTGGCTGAAGCTGAATCTAAGTTATTAACAATATACTCAATGTTAAATCTCTCTCTCTGTCTCTCATTTCTATACTGCCCTTCATCTGAGGACCACATGGGCATTTTACAACATAGCCCAACAGACTAGATGTCAACTTTCTTAACTGGTCATTCCCCAATTCTGGTGTATTGATTGAACCTGGTTGAATCTTGGGTAGCCTTGTCAGGTCAGTGCATATCGATTGTGGAGGTGTGGTTATATTTCTCCCATGGACAGTTTCCTACCCCATGCCATCGGTAACCAAAAACCACATGAGTCCGATGACAAATTTCCATGCCAGTGTTGCAGGTGCCTGGGGTCCAGCCGTGGTGGTGATATGGGCAAGAGTTTCATCATCTCTCTGAACCACACTGCTCCCGGCTGTGTAAGCACTTGCACTGCAACATAAGTACCTAATCATGTTGACAGAGCAACCACACAGCAGCAGCTCGTATGAATCAGGACTTTGTTTGAATTGCCTCTGCATATTCTGCACCCCAACAGCTTACTCCTGCCCTGCCTGATGCCTACTGTTCTTTTTACATCCTTGTCTGTGTTATGGATGGCTATCCCAACTCCTGTTTGTTTTGCCATTAGACCGAGCATAAATGGATTTATTTTTCTTTAAATAAAAGGCTTAAGCCTTTCCTGGTTGGACCCACATCACATGGAGGCATTCTGCTCCTCATACAGGTTGATGGCAGAGAATAATAATAATAATAATAATAATAATAATAATAATAATAATAATAATAATAATTTATTATTTATACCCTGCCCATCTGGCTGAGTTTCCCCAGCCACTCTGGGCGGCTCCCAATTGAGTGTTAAAAACAATACAGCAATAAATATTAAAATCTTGCCTAAACAGGGCTGCCTTCAGATGTCTTTTAAAGAGAAGATAGCTGATTATTTCCTTGACATCTGATGGGAGGGCGTTCCACGGGGCGGGTGCCACTACCGAGAAGGCCCTCTGTCTGGTTCCCTGTAACCTCATTTCTCGCAATGAGGGAACCTCCAGAAGGCCCTCGGCGCTGGATCTCAGTGTCTGGGCTGAACGATGGGGGTGGAGACGCTCCTTCAGGTATACAGGACCGAGGCCGTTTAGGGCTTTAAAGGTCAGCACCAACAGAAGTAGAATGAACCCAGCCGGTTGTTATCCGAGTGCTCACACTTTTCCTGGATTATCATGTTGAGACTTTGGGCACAATCTAATATATTTTCTGCCCCCGCCCCGCTGCAAAACCCCACATGCACCAAAACCCTTTGCTAGTGCTCTAATGGCTGTTTTGCCTGAAACCTCTTCGCCCCAAGGCTCTTGTCTTGCCAGCTCTGTTGATCTCTCTCTAGCATGAGCTTCTCTCCATTTGCAATAGGCTCCAGCTGCACATTCAGCAATGCTCAGTCAAGGGGGAAATACTATCAAATGAATCACTCTGAGATAAGGATGATGACTTGTTACCTTACTCAAGGCACTGACTTGTTCCTTACAAATGCAATCCTGCATTTCATACCCACGGCATTACAAACCATCGCAACACAAGCTAAAAATATGTCTCCAAGCTAGATATCATCCTTCCATGCATAAGTTCCAGAGCTACCCAGATTTAAAGATTCTCTGGAATTACACTGCAAAGAATTGCTAAACTTGCGATCTGATTTTATCTTAAAAGAAGGCTTTTCTATATATCATGGCCAGATAAAATACACCTGCTATGTGATGATAACTCTGTTGACCACACTGGAAATGTAGCGCAGTTAATCTTCTCCTACCTCTAGAAATCTCCTAAGCTTGTGCCATAAATGCAAACATTACAATAATAACTGATTTTATTTTTACCATCACTTCTGTGCCCATGAACCAATTAGCTAAACTTGAGTGGGTGCAATCAGAGGATAAATCTTACAAATCTGATGATGATGATATCATTATTTTAATACATTTGTCAAAAATGTGATCTCACTTTACTGGACATTCTAATATGATAATCTTGGAATGTATGGGCTGTGATCCTACGGATGAATGATTCCTGCAAAGAAAGCTCATTTGCTGCCTCTTACCTTCCACAGAAGAGAGTGGGGCCCATCTGCCGCTGGTGCATTTTGCTAGCTGTGGGGAACGAACGATTGGCAATTTGGGAGATAGGGTGAATGTACTCAAAACTAGGCATATTGTCCCATCCCCCCAGTGGCTGGTTATTTGCATTTGGGAACAGGCATATTGTGGATTTGCATTCTCTCTGGATTGAAAAAGGAAGGTTTGTTCACTTGTCTGTTTTGTCAGAACAAGGTGCTGCAGAGCAAACCACCAGCCATTAGCAATGAACAAAGGAGGCAAAAAGCAGACAGTGGCACTTAGCGAGAGAACATAACATTCCATAATGTAGCATTAGCCCTTTAAAGGTCAAATAGCAAATCACCTCCCTGTATACATGAGTGCCATTTTCGGCCATGGTGTTTATCTGAAAATCAATTCACTCTGAGCTTTTGAATCTCACAGAAACAAAGGGTTTCATGGGGCAGGATTCAACCAATGAGTCTTGTCGGTGGAGGCTCTGAGCAATGCTCCCCTCCCAACCCCCTGAAATTGGCTCAGGGGGTCAGGAGAACCCCTGGAGGAGAGGGGGATCATTCCATCTGACAGAGCAAAATGCTTGCACTGGTGGAGCAATAAGAAGAGTGTGACATTGAATCTCTCCCTTTGTTTCCAAGAAACAAAAGCTGTGCCGGTAGAGTCCAGCACCACTTCTGTTTCCCCTTTTCTCCCCAAATCTTCTCCAAAGGGGCCCCAAATACTTTGGGGCTGATTTTGAGGGCATTTAGGGGTCTCCAGGGGAGAGGAGGAGGATGCTCTGTTTTTTGCTAGTGCAAAGTCTAAGAACCTCCTGGCATAGTAACACAATTCCATCCCCTCCGTGGAAGCAATTTAAGATGGCGTGGTTGGTTTCTGCTGGTGTCCATTCTTTTTTGTGTGTTTCCTAACAAGTTTCCTGTAGAGGTACTGAGCTCTCCGGTCTTCTTGGCTGTTGAAAAAGGAGGCTGAAATTTTCCGGCACAGCCGACGTGAGTATGTTTCCAAAAAGATCATGGTATAAATGATGCAATAGAGGAGCCCAACGGCAAGGACCACAGCTTTGTTGGGAGGGTTTGGCCACCTCATGGGGCAGTTAGCAGAGACAAAGGTCAGATTCTGATGATAGCTCCTTTCAAACGGAGGCAAGGATTGCTCTGTAGAAAAAGCACCGTTAAAAATATATTCCAAAAATGGCACAAAAATCAGCTTCGCCTGAAAGAATAAAAGAGAATGATTCAGTAGAAATACAGAAACTCACACAGAGCATTTAGTATTTCTGATCCCATACTGTGGAATGCTCTTCCAGTAGAGATTCAGCAGGCATTCTTGCTTTCCTCTTTCACAGGAATAGCTTTTTTTTTTTAAATTCCAGCAGCTGTTTAATCAGCCAGTCACTTTAATGATGATGATTTTTAAGTGTGTTCTGTGTTTAATTGTTTTATACTGCCCTGATATTTTCTGATATGGCAGATGGATATGAAACAGTGGAAAATTACTTTTATAAGCTTAAAATCTTATAAGCTGTAAGGTTCTTAGAAAGTTAGTCATATTTACATGCTATCAAAATCATTTGGACAACTTACTCAAGGCTAGCTCAGGACTAGCTACAATCCTAAATCATACAGAGATCTCTTTTAAAATTCTGCTTTACTGCTAAAACTGAGGTAATTATTATCATCTGTACTTTTCCAGATGTCTTTTCCTTCTGGCCTCACTGTTTACAGTTTCAGTCCATGTACAACCATGTCTCATATTCATGCATTTGATAAAGTCTAACCTACTATGCCTTTAAAAATATTGTTAGTCATTTAAGTGTAACCATGCTCTCTGTGTTGTTTTTATGCTTATAGAAAGTAAATCTGTAAAATAGGTTCAGAGGAGTTACTTCTGAGTGAACTTGCTTAGAAAGCTTAGGATTTTGCAAGTTCTCCCACTGATTTCAGAGGGACTGAAGTGAGATTAAAGTCTCTGGATCCAGGACTTACATTTCACCCACCCCCACCCCCATAAAGTGTGCAGTCTTTATGTCTTTCCATGGAAATTGACCAACAGCCAACCTAAATTACCATATTTTTTGCTCTATAAGACTCACTTTTTCCCTCCTAAAAAGTAAGGGGAAATGTGTGTGTGTCTTACGGAGCGAATGCAGGCTGCGCAGCTATCCCAGAAGCCAGAACAGCAAGAGGGATTGCTGCTTTCACTGCGCAGCGATCCCTCTTGCTGTTCTGGCTTCTGAGATTCAGAATATTTTTTTTCTTGTTTTCCTCCTCCAAAAACTAGGTGCGTCTTGTGGTCTGGTGCGTCTTATAGAGCGAAAAATACGGTAATTGCTTTTGAATAGTTCCAACCAGTGGCGTAGTGTGGGGGGTGCAGGGGGGGCCGGCCGCACCGGGTGCAACATCTGGGGGGGCACAACATCATGGGTTAGGGGGCGCAACATCACGGGTTAGGGGGCGCAAATTACTTGCCTTGCCCCGGGTGCTAACAACCCACGCTACGCCACTGGTTCCAACTACTCTTTAGTTGAAAGTCCTGTGATACTGCAGCTTTAAAATGTAACTTTCAAGTTTGGACCCCTATTCTTCTGAAATTGAAATGAGGTGTGATAATGCAGGGCCTAATGCTATGGTGAATGTGAAAGATGACCAATTCCGACCATTTGCAGGAATCACATGATGACCTTTTATGTCCCTACACATCACTTGTCATCCAAATTAATACAGTGGTACCTTGGTTCTCAAACTTAATCCATTCCGGAAATCCGTTCCAAAACCAAAGCATTCCAAAACCAAGGCGCGCTTTCCCATAGAAAGTAATGCAAAATGGATTAATCCATTCCAGACATTTAAAAACAACCCCTAAAACAGCAATTTAACATGAATTTTACTATCTATAAAGACCATTGATCTATAAAATGAAAGCAATAAACAATGTACTGCAGTCATACAATCAATCAATCAATCAATCAGTAGCTGAACTGGGTTCCACACAGTCACAAAAACAAACAAAAAAGTCACAAAAATGCAAAATAAACAGCAAAAGCAGACATACCGCAAAACGGAAGCATGGCACTCAAAACGGAGCATGTTCGGTTTCTGAAAAATGTTCGCAAACCAGAACACTTACTTCTGGGTTTGCAGTGTTTGGGTTCTAAGTTGTTTGAGTACCAAGGTGTTTGAGAACCAATGTACTGCTGTACCATGTTTTGAATAGGAGGCAGGGTTAATTTTAACCATGCTATGGTTGTTTCATTTATAATTCTGACTGCAGGAGCATTCAAGCAAAATCTTGATTTGCATCGGCATCTTGCATCCTTTCGCTTGAAAATGCCAAGGTAGAGGCTTCCATACTCACCTCATATTTTATGGAGATGACTATTGGCACAACAGGGAACTGGGCGACTTCGGTCACAGCTGCTTGTGCCAAATGGAAGGCGATATAGTCCGTTGCTATGATCACTAGTGTCAACATGAGCACTAAGGTAAGAAGAAAAAGGTGCATTCCACAAGAAAGGAGTTCCTCTCGGGATAGCTTGAATCCTGTGGACTTGATCAGTTTCTTTGGTGAACAAACTAGCAGGTGAGTTGCTTTGTTCTCCTGAGCCAAATCTTCTAGCTTTCTGGTGATGTAAACATTGTCAAAACGGAGATCTGTGAGGTAGCTCTTTAGGTACCAAGCAGACTCAAATATCAGATAGAAGAGGAAGAAGCCAGCAATCACCCGGTTACCCAACAGTATGACCTTCTGGACCAGCACATCAACTTGCAAGAAATCTTCCTTGATCCCTTGGCTGGCACTGATAATTCTCTGACTCAATAAATTGTTGTTGTTGTGGGTTTCAAACCGGACATGGCCATCCCTAGCTCTCCCTGTTTTGTCCGGCATGTTGTCAGTCACCCGTTTGAGAGCATCACTGAAGTCCCATGAAGCGTTCCCCAAGAGAACTGTTGAGTTCAGAAGGCTCTCAGAGGAATTCTTGCAGATGCATTTGATGACCTGCAGGATGGTTTCAATGTTGCTCATGATGTTTGGCACTATGTTGACAGCCACAATCATGAAGGTGGCAGACAGGAGCAACCTCCGCCCTTGCTTGGTCCCTAAAGTAGGCACAATTATAGTGAACATGCAACGGATAGGGTGCATCAAGAAGAGGGTCAACAGGGCCAGAAAACTAATGGCTGAAGCAGCTGCGGCAGAGAACTGGAAAGAATATTGCAGTGAGAAAAACATCCAGTTGTAGAAGAGTCCTCCAATGGCTGCAGCAATGCAACAGCATATCAGAAAAAGAGATAATAGCTGGTTGTGGCTTGATGGCAGAGGTCTGGAGTAAGCAAGCCAAGCTTCCGTGGCAAATTCTTGTATCCTTGGGAAGAGAATGTCTTGAAAGTAAGTCCAGACTTCCATCCTGTATTAATAATGAACAGATATTCCTGAATGATATGATTGAAACTGCTAATACTTCAGAACCAGCTCTAACTTGTGTCGGAAATGCAAAGAAATAGAAGGAACTCTGTACCATATGTGGTGGAAATGCAAAAAGATAAAGGAATTTTGGGATATGATTTACAATGAGCTTAAAAAAATGTTTCAATTAACCTTCGCCAAAAAACCCTGAAGCCTTTCTCCTAGGTATTATAGGCGTAGATATACCGAAAGATTTGAGGACGTTATTCATGTATGTAACCACGGCCATGAGAATGCTATTAGCCCAATGCCGGAAAGGAGATAATATACTGACAAAAATGGAATGGAAGACGAAATTATTTCAGTACGCTGAGATGGCAAGAATAACAGGGAAAATCAGGAACCATGACGACCAAAAATTTAACAGAGAGTGGGATAAATATAGACAATACCTAAAAGATCACTGTAAACACCTGAAATCAAAATTTCATTATACAACTTTACTTTATTTCCAACACTTCAGTATTTCTTTTGTGTATATTTCTGATGGAGAAAGATTACTGTGATGTCTTTTAAAAACCAATAAAGATTAAAACGCAAAAAAGGGAGAATGCTAATACTTCAGATTTGCCAAATTTCCAATTTCACCACTCAAGTTTTGAACGTGAAATTTAAAATCAACATTCAAATTTTGAATGTGAAGTTTTACCTCTAAATCTGACAGCTTTAGACTGATATGCTTTCATTGTTCTGGGTGGAAATCTAACAAATTATTATTTGCCAAATTCTGTTGCACGAGTGCCAGCCACTGAATAACATCCTGCACTGAATGCAGAATATTACTGCATTTTATCAACTGTGAAATACTGACATGTACTAATTAATATTGTATGCCAGTACTGTGCACTATCACCCCATTAGTAATCAAATACTCCCCTCCCCCAATACTGTGTTTGTTCTGAGACTTTTCTGAGCAACTCACCCACCCAGGGTCATATAGTACATACATTCACATGGTATTTCTCTGAAGCAATACATTAAAACTTGCCTCCATTGCCTCAAAAACAGCAGCAAATCCCATTTTTGCTGGTTGCAATCACTTTTTAGCAAACACATTTCCCAAAGCAAGACATAACATTTTTAATTCTAGGGGGAAATTCTCAATAACAGCTTGATAATTTGTTTTTTCTAGACACAGAGAGATGGATATTTAAGTTAAAGTCGGTTCTACATACCCAGTATTATGAAGGCGTCTCCAGGTCCTTTGTAACCACTCTGGGATCCTGCAAATTTTCATTTAGTTTTCATATATTGAAAAAATATCTGACAAGATAATAAAACCACTAACCGAATGAGACAGAACCATTAAGGTAGGCAGTTCTGGACAAAGAGGTGTGTGGGTGTGTTAAAAGCAGACACTTGAAAAAAGGTTCAGATGAACAGCAAAATCTGGTCTGCAAATGTAACCTAAATATTAATGTGGGACACCTCCTCTAATGCATCCCACCGCTGGTGAACATCATGTTGTGGCTTTAGTAGTTGTTGCTGTGTCTCTTAAGGAATCGCTACCAGGCTGTATGTATGTGCTGATGACGCCTGTTTAAAAACCACCCTATATATTGCAAAAGTCAATTCAGAAAAAAGGAGAAGAAATAATTCAGAAAAGTTCTATTTTTACACTGTAGTAAGGCTGGTCGCTATGAGTAAACACTGAATCTTGGTGATGAATTTGCTCAGCTGACTTTAACCTCAAAGTGTCTTGCAAACCGTTGGCACAGCTGCCCACTGTGTGTTCCAGGTTGACACACATCCTGCAGGGCTGTTCTCACTATCTGAAGCCTGGGATGGAAAACTCAGCTACAGTGCAATCCTGTGTCTACTCAGAAGTAAACCCAATTGAATTAAATGGGGCTTGTTGTTGTTGTTTAGTCGTTTAGTTGTGTCCGACTCTTCGTGGCCCCATGGACCAGAGCACGCCAGGCACTCCTGTCTTCCACTGCCTCCCGCAGTTTGGTCAAACTCATGCTGGTAGCTTCAAGAACACTGTCCAACCATCTCGTCCTCTGTCGTCCCCTTCTCCTTGTGCCCTCCATTTTCCCCAACATCAGGGTCTTTTCCAGGGAGTCTTCTCTTCTCATGAGGTGGCCAAAGTATTGGAGCCTCAGCTTCAGGATCTGTCCTTCCAGTGAGCACTCAGGGCTGATTTCCTTCAGAATGCAGAGGTTTGATCTTCTTGCAGTCCATGGGACTCTCAAGAGTCTCCTCCAGCACCATAATTCAAATGGGGCTTACTCCCAAGTAAGTGGGTTTAGGCTTGCTGCATTCCTATGACGGACTGCATTTTAAAAGATTGTTGCCACGTATTCAGACTTCTACTCTTGGGGAAAAATTGAATCTGCACTTCTTTAGCTGTTTTGAAAAGAAGCTCTTTGTTATTTCCCAGGACCTTTGGATGCTTAAGATGAGATTCTTACATTGCCGGGGGTTGGGCTAGATGACTCTTGAGCCTCTTCCAACTCTAAGATTCAATGGCTCTTGGGCAGATCCTATTCCCTTCAAGGCATCTTGTGCAAGCAACATCATAATCTCAGGAGAAATGCCCTTTAAGCGGTTTTTCTGTTCTATGATTTTATTATTCTAAAGCAGGCTCCCAGATGTTGTTGGTCTCCAACTCCCAACATTCCTGGCCGTTGGCAGTGCTAGCTGGGGCTGCTGGGAATTGTGGTCCATCATAATCTAGAGGGCCAAAGGTTCCCCATCTCCATCCCTGTGTTAAAGCCATAGACCATAGAGTGGGACATTTCTGTGCTTCTCTATCAGCTTGAAAAGAAGCACAGCTAGTTTTCATAATGCTTCATCTCTGTTTGGGAGGAATAGATACAGAGATTCTACTTCCCTTAATGACACCTCCTGTCTTCTCTCCAACCCACTGTCTCCTACCTCTGACTCACATTCCTGCCTCTGACTCTGCTACCCTTCATTAAGAAATAATAGGGAAAAAAGCATTATCAGACTGCCAGTCATAGCCCTGAGTAAGGCTCCCCGACCCCCATCCAAAGGGTGACTCTTCATTCCCCCCCCCCAATTTTTTAGTCATTTTATAACACAAATAAAAAACACAAACAGAAAAGACAAACAATACGAACAAATTCTTGTTATATCCACATTTTTCTAAACATTGTTAAGTGGGCTTCCCCAAGCCCCACCTATCTGATTTTCATTTTACTTCATCTTTGCTGTGGGTTAAACCACAACATGAGCCTGAACATGAGCCTGACCAAACTGCGGGAGGCGGTGGAAGACAGGAGTGCCTGGCGTGCTCTGGTCCAGGGGGTCACGAAGAGTCGGACACGACTAAACGACTAAACAACAACAACAACAAACCACAAAGCCTAGGACTTGCCAATCAGAAGGTCGGCGATTCAAATTCCCACGATGGGGTGAGCTCCCATTGCTCAGTCCCTGCTCCTGCCAAACTAGCAGTTTGAAAGCACACCAACGTGCAAGTAGATAAATAGGTACTGCTCTGGTGGGAAGGTAAACGGCGTTTCCGTGCACTGCTCTGGTTCGCCAGAAGTGGCTTAGTCATGCTGGCCACATGACCTGGAAGCTGTACGCCGGCTGTACACACGGCTCCCTCAGCCAATAAAGTCCCCAGAGTCGGCCACGACTGGACCTAATGGTCAGGGGTCCCTTTACCTTTACCTTAGCAGTTTACATATATCATAATTTCTAACCATCTTTTTTTTTAATCACACTTAAAATAACTTCACATTTTATCACTTACAAATAATACTATTTGAAAATACCGTATCTTCTACTTCTAACCCTGTAGCCTATACCCACTTCCAAAGCTATTCTAAGGTTTAAACATTTACATATTTTTTTCAAATATTCCTTAAACTTCTTCCAGTCTTCTTCCACCGTCTCTTCTCTCTGGTCTCGGAGTCTCTACCTCTCTTTCAAATCAGAACCAGTGAAGGCGGTGAAGGTCCTGTGTGAGTGCCTGGAGGCGGTTGGAGGATGGATGGCGGCTAATGGATTGAAGTTGAATCCTGACAAGACAGAAGTACTATTTTGGGGGGACAGGGGGCGGGCTGGTGTGGAGGACTCCCTGGTCCTGAATAGGGTAACTGTGCCCCTGAAGGACCAGGTGCGCAGCCTGGGAGTCATTTTGGACTCACAGCTGTCCATGGAGGCGCAGGTCAATTCTGTATCCAGGGCAACTGTCTACCAACTCCACCTGGTACACAGGCTGAGACCCTACCTGCCTGCGGACTGTCTCGCCAGAGTGGTGCATGCTCTAGTTATCTCCCGCTTGGACTACTGCAATGCGCTCTACATGGGGCTACCTTTGAAGGTGACTCGGAAACTACAACTAATCCAGAATGCGGCAGCTAGACTCGTGACTGGGGGCGGCCGCCGAGACCACATAACACCGGTCTTGAAAGACCTACATTGGCTCCCAGTACGTTTCCGAGTACAATTCAAAGTGCTGGTGTTGACCTTTAAAGCCCTAAACGGCCTCGGCCCAGTATACCTGAAGGAGTGTCTCCCCCCCCATTGTTCTGCCCGGACGCTGAGGTCCAGCGCCGAGGGCCTTCTGGCGGTTCCCTCATTGCGAGAAGCAAAGCTACAGGGAACCAGGCAGAGGGCCTTCTCGGTAGTGGCGCTCGTCCTGTGGAACGCCCTCCCATCAGATGTCAAAGCGATAAATAACTACCTGACATTCAGAAGACATCTTAAGGCAGCCCTGTTCAGGGAAGTTTTTAATGTGTGATATTTTAGTGTATTTTTGGTTTCTATGGAAGCCGCCCAGAGTGGCTGGGGAAACCCAGCCAGATGGGCGGGGTACAAATAATAAATTATTATTATTATTATTATTATTATTATTATTATTATTATTATTAAGCAACACTGGAAGGCCACACAACGGCCATTTCTACAGTAGAGTCAATGCTATTCTACTAAAAAAAACTTATTTCGGTGACTATAATTGAGGTTTGCCAGAAACAATGCCTTTTTTCTTTAAAAAATGTTTAGGGGTACTCTCATTTTGACTCAAAAAAATCACCATTTTATACTTCAGATTGGGAAGAATAAATACAGTAAATGGACAAAAGTACAAAGATTCACAAAATGTTTAGGGTTATGAATCCCCCTGCACCCCCCAGAAAAAAAGCACTGGCCAGAAACAATTTCCCATACTCCCATTTAAAAACAGCACAATACTTTATCAGTTCTGTATCGTATTTGTGTAGTCTTTCAGACCTATCTTAGATGTCAATCATCATAGTGGTGGCAGAGAGAAAGAGAGAATGCATTAATCAAATATATAATATATCATTCCCTCAAATGATTCCAAGAAGTATTCCCAAATGTTTGAAAAAGCCTTTTGAAAGTTTGTTTCCTGTTTCATTTTCTCCAGTTCTAACAAACATATTGGCTTTCTGCAATGTCCTTATTTATTTTCTTCTGCCGCGGACCAACATTGCTATCGATGCTTTTTATGGCTTGTATATTATTTACGTTCTGCACTTCCTTTTATAATGGGAAGTTTCTTTGCAGCCTCACAGTATTTACTTTCAAGAAGACAGAACAGGAAACTTCAAGTTTTGTTAAGGAAGTGAAAGAAAGAAAGAAAGTTTTAGCTGTCCCATTAATTTTCATTATGAAAACCCCATTCATTTAGTTATTCATTCAAATTGCATTCATTTTTATTCATTTGTGACATTCCATTTGTTTCCTATGCCTTTCAGTGGGAGACCCAGATGCTCTTCTGCTGCCTGCAACTTCTGTGATTTCCATCCAACTGGCACAAAATATTCAGATAGTCTGCTACCTCTCCAAGAGATTTTTTTCACCTGTCAAATTTCAGCCAAATGGAAAGGGCTCCATTTTATAGGTGTGTTGAAATGGCATGCTAAAAGTGCATGCATGCATGTATTCGATATGCACACTTCTTCAAGCACCAACACACAGGCTATCAGCTTTAATGAAGTGAAGAAAATATTCCTGACGCACATAAATAACCACCAGAAAATCTGCAGCCCCATTACTCGCAATGGAAGGAGCAGAAGTGTGTGCCGGGAGAGAAGGGACAGCCAAAAGCTGTCCACATTCACCACTTGCCATGGGTGGGACAGAGAGCTCTGAACTGGTGCATTGAAACTAGCATCACTCTATGGACAGAGGCCAGTGGAGTGGTCCATAGTGGGCAGAGGGACATTACTGACTCATCCAACAGGACATCGGTATTT
Organism: Podarcis muralis; assembly: GCF_964188315.1. Lineage (NCBI taxonomy): Eukaryota > Metazoa > Chordata > Lepidosauria > Squamata > Lacertidae > Podarcis > Podarcis muralis. The sequence goes on from NC_135659.1 coordinate 80,171,524, forward strand.
GGTTAAAACAGGCCACAACATTTATCAATTACAGATGTAAGCAGGCTTTGGCAAAGACATTGGGTATGTATCTGGAATCAGCCAGCTTGCCTTCTGATTGGTCAGTAGGCCGGGCTAACCTTTGATTAAGGGTCACCTTATGACATACATCAAATCAGGATAATCCCTTCAGAACCACTATTTGGAAGGGTTCTATGACCCATCAGTCCCTGCGTGGGCTCCCAAAGAGAGACATCACTTCCTGGACCCCTTTAGTGGCTCATCTAACCCCTCCCCCTCCCTCAAGCATGCCCCCCAACTGCAAATAACACAGTAAGCACAAAAGAATAGGACAGGTATGGGACTAGTGAGGAATGGCCTAGAAATATTCAAAGGAACGGTAAATAGGTGACTGAGTGGGGACTGTTTTGGAACAAAGACAAAGAAAGGTAAACAAGTTAAAGGACCTCTGGATGGTTAAGTCCAGTCAAAGGCGACTATGGGGTTGCGGCTATGGGCTCGCTTTCAGGCCGAAGGAGCCAGCGTTTGTCCACAGACAGCTTTCCGGGTCATGTAGCCAGCATGCCTAAACCTCTTCTGGCACAACAGGAACCAGAGCGCACGGAAATGCTGTTTACCTTCCCGCCGCAGCGGTACCTATTTATCTACTTGCACTGGCATGCTTTCGAACTGCTGGGTGGGCAGGAGCTGGGACAGAGCAACGGGGGTTTACCTTCTAATTGGCAAGCCCAAGAGGCTCAGTCATTTAGACCACAGCGCCACCCACAGAGCAGCAGAGGAAAACACTCAAGCCCTCTTTAGTCATTCACAAACTCTCTGTGAGAATTGTGCAAGAGGAAAAAGCATGTTTATCCCACCTTCTCCATTGCACCCCATGTCATGTCTGTAGCCTGCATGCCCCTGCCCGCTGTACATACACCTATGTATTGCTGTGAACACTTGATGGGTGACAATGCATGAGCATCTACTTGCAGATGGTCTTTATCAGGACACCTGTGTAGCCAGGTGTTCCAGGCAAGCTAGTGGTGCAGCTCTGCTCTCGAGTCATCACAAAGAACTGCCTGAACAAAAAAAATTCCTTCCAGTAGCACCTTAAAGACCAACTAAGTTAGTTCTTGGTATGAGCTTTCGTGTGCATGCACACGAAACTTAGTTGGTCTTTAAGGTGCTACTGGAAGGAATTTTTTTTGTTTTGACTATGGCAGACCAACACGGCTACCCATCTGTAAAAAGAACTGCCTGGTTATCTTTCAGGGTTAATTTCACTTTCCACATTCTCTTTCCTCCACTCCTTACATCCCACATAAACTGTCTCTGCTCTAGGAGGAAACCAAGGTCACTGACTGAGTCACAAACGTGACATTTGAAACTCCTTTGTAACTCTGGCATGTGTTTCTTTACTAGTGACAAATAAACATGACAGGCCCCATTTGTTTCAATTTTCCATTCATTTGGAATTAATACATTTGAAGTAGCTATGCATTTGCCAATGTATGGAAGAAAAAATGCAGCAGAGGTAGGTGAAAAGTCTGGTCAACCCTCCCCAAAGGAACAGCAATCTCCTTGCACCCCACAACTGCTCCAACCCCCCTCCCAAATAACACCCCAGTTTCTTTCACCAGAATCATGCTGCCTGCAATTGCAATAGAAATTGTTTTATTGGGTACTTCTTGTGGGGATTTAGACAAAGACAAGTATGAAATTGGGAAGTGTAGTTTGTTAAGAGTGCTGAGCTCTCATGCAATTCCCAGGGAAGAGGAATGGATTGTTAACTAGTTCTTTTGACATATTTGCAGGCTTGAGATGGGGAGAATAGAAAGGGAGGTGGAAAACCTGAAGAGGGGAGAGCTAAAGAATTTTTAAAAGAATTTACAGGCAGTTTCAAGGGCAGGCTGTTGTAAGGCAATTGCAGTGGCTTCTCTTTACTTTGGAAACACCCCTCTTTTTTATTATTAAAAAAAGGTTTTACTGCCATGAGAAGGCAGCAGAGATCCTATCCTGATCATGGACCATTCTTGCCCCATCATGCATCTTAGGAAGGGCCCTTTCTCATGATTTAGCATCCTTTCAGGTGCATGGCAGAGGGCGTGGAATGGCTGTACGGCAGTGGTTTCACGCACACACCACTGGGGATGGGCAAATCTCTCTATTTCTCATTTTTCCAATCAGAAGTTTGGTTCTCCCTATTCCCACATTTTTTTTGGGGGGGGGGAATTAAGTGTTCATGAAAATTCATTAGCAACTTTGTGTGAATTTTGCAAAGCAGCTTCCCTAATAGCAGTGGCAGATTTGTGGCTTTCAAATTTCAGAAGTGCCCTGTGCAACACTAAAATTTGATGCCCCCCCCTTCTCTCCTTCTGTTTCACATCATTTTTGTGGGTCCCTCTCTGCTCGATGCCCAGTGTGGACGAACCAGTTGCTCTCCCCTAAATCCTCCTATTCTAATAGGATGCATTTCTGCATGTTATTTTCAGCAATATATGCATTTTTATTCACACTTTACCCTAGTATATGTACTTTTGTGGACATTTATTGGCTGGAGAACTGCGCTGAGAATTCAAAGATGTGTGAATACTCAGGATGGCTGTGTATTTCGGCCAAGTGTGAATTAGGTAGATCTGCCTTGAAATGTGAACTGTATCAAAGCTCACCTCCATCTCTGTGCCCAAGGGGACTGATGTCATGAGAATTAAGGTGACCTGGGAAAATTGCATTTCCCAGGCTCCCGGGTGATTGGCACAGTGTTCCAGATGACAGGGAGGGAAGTTTTGCACCAACACCTCCGCTGAGACCTTCCCACAGCTGCTATCAGGTAAGTCAACAGGGAGGGGTTTCATGGTGTGGGGGTTTGTATGGAAGGTGCAGTTGACAGCAGATTGCAAGGGAGGGAGGGGGAGGCATAGGTATTCCATCTCTGATTCAGTCCATACAGTAGAAGGCTATTGTGAATGAATATTGCTCTTGTCACAGTGAAGGCTATTCCATTAATACAATTTAGCAGGAGTACTAGAAATTATCAAGATTTCACCTCTGTGGAACCAGTGGGGTCACAATGGGGGGCAGTATGCCCCGGGTTCCATGCCTGCGGGGGTGACAAGAATTGACCCCGCGGGGGATCGTGGCAGCGCAAGCAGCAGAGCAAAGGATCCCGGCACCGGCAGCAAACCGCTAAGTACAGCACATGTGCGGCATCGCATGCATGCGCTGTACTTAGTGATGCCACACATGCACTGTATAGTGCTTTGCCGCCAGTGCCGTACGGACGGTGCCCGGATCCCTCTGGTGCTGCTACAGCCATGTTCGCGGCTGCAGTGGCGACGGAGGGATCCTGGCACCGTCCGTACGGCGCTGCAGTGGCACTGGCGGCAAACCACTATACAGCCATGTGCGGTGTCGCTACCTACAGCACATGTGTTGTACGTAGCAACGCCGCACATGCGCCCTACATCGTGACGCCCGCCCCGGGTGTCCCAACGCCTTCCTTCGCCCCTGTGTGGAACCATTTCCCTGTCAAATGTGTGTCCCAGGCTTGTGGTTTTGAATTAGAATGCTGCTCAACTTTATTCAATATGTTTTTGTTGTTGTTAATGAATTACTGTTCTCTTTGCTCACATACTCTGTCCTGCTGTGACATTTTTGTTCAGAGCAATTTCCTTTGCAATTTCTTTGGACATAAATCTTCCTTCGTTCTTGCTTCCACACCACCACCAAGCATCCCAGGCAATTTTTTTTTAAAAAAAAGCAACTCACAGGGAATTGTCAGAGGCAGAACTTGACACGGCTGAGCCCCAGGAAGTGTTTTAAATGTCAGCTCCTGAAACAGTGATAGCAATGAAGAAAGTACCGTAATTCTGAACACATTCAGAATATTTCTAGCTCATCATTACTGGGCAAGAGCAGCCAGCGCCCAACACCTTTGGATAAGGGAATAAGGTTTGCAGGTCCAAGGATTTGACTTCAGGTTAGACTTGAAACCCAGCAGCTCTGCCATGAGGGGATGGAAGTCTCACAAAACCAGGCTGCTAAACAACCCCACAGACAAAAAGATGCATCAAGGACAGTTTCAAAAGAGCAAAATGAATCGATATTATTTCTTTTTCTAAAAAAGCATATAAGCAATTCCTGGTGGGTTCCCAATAGAATATGAATAACTTCAACAGAGTGAAAAAGGGTTAAATATCCACCAATCCAAGATCCAGCCTGCATGGATCATTCACTGAAACAGCTGGTTCAAAACAATGCATCTTTAAGCTAGGGACCATATTGCTACAGGATGTTGCACAAACCATGAGGCTAGATGGATTTTTAAAGGTTAGTGTATGTATGCGAGACAGATACTTATTTTGTTCTACTTGATCCCTCCTCTATAAAGGTGAGGAAAGGGCTTCAGCGCAGTGGGAGAGCACATGCCTAGCATGCAGACAGTGCCAAGTTCAATTCCTGACATCTCTAGGGTGACCGCTTATGCAATAGAGGAAGAAAAGGTAGTGATGGAGGAGGCGAATGTGGTAGAGGTGAAGAAGAAGAAGAAGCATCACCAAAAAAAGAGGGCATGGGTTTGCTTAAAATGTGCGTGTGCTGATTAAAATGTATGCAAATTCATAACTATAATATATAAATAGGGGCTGCAGCTGCTTGCCCCATCTCCCTTACCAACCAACGCCCACCATTTATGTCTTACCCAACCCCTTACAGCAGTGTTTCCCAACCTTTTTTGGGCAAAGGCACACTTGTTTCATGAAAAAAATCTCGAGGCACACCACCATGCCAGATGGGGAAAGGTCACTTTTTACTTATTCACTTTTTGAATAATAAGAATTATACGTCATGGGGGGGGGCAGGATTTTAGAGATGTTTAGGTGGGGCATGGCCCAAAAAAAGGTTGGGAACCACTGTTCTAGAGCAAGTAAAGCTACCCCAGAGGGGGAAGGGTGGATTGAAAAAGTGGAATGAGGACAAGAGCCTATTCTTGCCAGGCTGCTGCTACACCCACTGGTCTTCCAATTGATCCAAATTGGGTCGCAGTGCCAAGTGCAACCGTGCAAACTATATGGCCAAAGATTTAAGAAGCTGGTCCCCCAAGTGCAATGTGTTTGGGTTCAATGTGGAAAAAGTTGACAGCAGCGGGTCTGCACTTGGAGGGCAGGAGCTCTCCAAGGTTTCCAAGGCAGGGATCGACGCCGGGAACTGATGTGCCTGGGATCCTTTTCGTGCAAAAACACACCTACACTCTGCTCGCTGAGTCACGACGCGGAAGCCTCTGTGGTTGTTTGATGCTTGTTCAGCATTTGGCGGTCATTCTGGGGGGTTGGGGGGTGTCTGGAAGAGGGGCAGCCCCCCGCCAAGCCCCTCGAGGCCCCGTCTCGGCTGCCCCTCGCCTCCTTCCCATGGCTCCCGGGGCTCCTTCCAGAGAACAGGAAGACCCGCGACCTGGGGCGTGTGTATCCCCCCCCCAGTCTCGGGCGCCTTCCTCACCCGTTCAGCGGGGGTCCCAGGGGTCGGTTTCCCCCTCCGGGACGAGGCGCAGGACTCCCGCCAGGTCCGCCCGGCACTCCCAGGAGCAGGCGGCTGATAGGCGGTCGGCGGGCGCAAAGGGGCCTCCAGCGGCGGGAGCTTTTGCGAGGCCAGCTACCGCCGACAGGCTGCTGCCGCTCGCCATGGCAAGCAGGAAGCCCCCCGGGCTCTGGGCGCCGAGAGGATGCTACGCGGCGGGACCATACGCGGGCAGCGGAGAAGAAGAAGGGCGGCGGGAGAGGGGCGGTTCTCGAGGGGGGAACTCAGCTTCCCAAGATCGCGGGGCTCACCGGACGGTTCTTCCCCGCAGGAACTTCCGCCCTTCCGCAGCTTCAACCGTAGACGTATTAGCATATGATAGGATGAAAGCTGGCCATAGAGAAAAGGCGAAGTTTGGCTGTCCGCAGCCTGGATTCCCGGGTTTCTTTCGACGTTACAGCCCCGTGACGTCAGCGCCACGCAGGCAGGCAGACGGCGAGAGCCCCGCGCTGGGCGGCCTCTCCTCGCCGTCGCCGCCCCGCCTCTCGCCGCCCGACTCGCCCGCCTCCCTCCCACGGCACACAAGGCAACGTCTCGCGGCACACTAGTGTTCCGCGGAACACCGGTTGGGAAACACTGCCTTACAGCTCCTTCAACACTCCTTCTACCTGCTAACCCCGCCCTGTTGCCAATCTCCATGCACTCACAGCTCACCCAAAATTCCTCCCTCCCCATCCCCACACAGCTCGCCCCAATCCCAAGATATCACTTCTTTTACCGCTCACCCTACATTGCTGATAGAAATATGCATTTTGATATATTTGAAGGTGGCTATCATATCTCCTCTCAGTCTCTTCTTTTCCAGGCTAACCATACCGAACTCCTTCAACCATTCCTCACAAGGCTTGTTTCCAGACCCTTGATCATCTGGGTTGCCCTCCTCTGCACATGTTCCAGCTTGTCAATATCCTTCTTAAATTGTGGTGCCCAGAACTGGACACAGTATTCCAGGTGTGTTCTGACCAAGGCAGAATAAAGTGGTACTATGACTTCCCTTGATTGGGACCCTATACTTCTGCTGATGCAGCCTAGAATAGCATGATCTTTTTTTTTTTGCTGCTGCATCACTGTCAGGTGGATGCCAGCAACTTCCATGGCCAGTTGCCGAGGAAAGTACGAAGACAAGGAAGAAGAAGAGGAGTTTGGATTTGATATCCTGCTTTATCACTACCCTAAGGAGTCTCAAAGCGGCTAACAATCTCCTTTCCCTTCCTCTCCCACAACAAACACTCTGTGAGGTGAGTGAGGCTGAGAGACTTCAATGAAGTGTGACTAGCCCAAAGTCATCCAGCAGCTGCATGTGGAGGAGTGGAGACGTGAACCCGGTTCACCAGATTACGAGTCTACTGCTCTTAACCACTACACCACACTGGAATGTTTCTTACCATCCACTTTTTATTCAATATTCATAGAGTCTTTGGAACACAGCCTCTTTGATAATGACATTGTCCTGAGTGAATCTTCCCCCCCCCCATTTCTCCCACTCCCTCATGCATCATCCCTAATGACAAGCACCCTCTGCCTTTGAGCTCTTTGCTCTCCTACTTTCAAGGCTTGCTGGGTTCTGGGAGGAAGGGGGAGCCTGGAATGCTTTCTAAAGACACAGTGTCCATCAGCTGTCGTCATTCCCGGGGCTTCCTCTTCCTCTCTCCCATTATTTCCCAACTTTTCCCCTCATCTGCCTCTGAGCTGTGACCTCCCTCAAATCCCTGTTGTAATTCTGATCTGCCTTCCTCTTCTCTGGAAGGGTCAGACTGGGGAGGCAGTCTCCACCATTCCTCCTCTGCCCAGTCCCTGATAATCTCCCTGTTGACTCATGTTAAGCTTGTGGGTCGAAACTCTTGATGGATCCCTGCTCTCCCTTTGGATGGCTCTTTACACTGAACTTGGACTAAGAACCCTTCAAACAGTAAACTGTCCCTTGCAGGAGGACATTTGGCCAACCTAGACATCTCTAAGTAGGGCTGGAAAATAACCCTGCAGAGCTGCTGCCCATCAGTTTGGACAATACTGAGCTAGATGCATTAATCGTCTTGGCTTAGCTTGATATAAAGCAGCTGTCTTCCAAGATTCCACCGAAAAAGCTCCGTACTTGCCATCCTGCCCATGGATACTGCTGCCAGGGTTCTCTGGCCTTTATGTGTCATCTTCACTTTATGTGGTTTTTGTGTCAAACACACCACTGAGTTTGACGCATAAAGGGTGCAGCTGTCCTCAGGCAGCCTCTCTTGGGAGAAAGGAGCAACTCTTGGGAAAACAGCAGTAGGTACTCAAGCATCTCTGGACCAAGACCACTGGGTTTTAAAGCATTTTGGTTCAGGGTGAATTAGTCATATTCAGAAGTTCTAACAATCCTAATTTGCACTTTGTGAACCAAAGCACAGCTGTGCTTTGAAAGTCACACTTCTCCAAATGCTGCGATGCGGTTCTCCAGTCAAGAAGTGTGATATATATATATATATGAAAACGGTGTACAAAATGGCATATATTCAAACTGCATACAAAAAAATGCAAATGAGGAACAAGAAATATGAAAAGGCATTTTTTTGTGCAGACTTTTTAAAAAGAAAAAAAATGAAATGATGTGAAAATGTGGCAGACTAACTTCAGAGTCAAAAAATGGGGGGGGGGGGTTGAAATGGAGATTCATCAATCCCTGGTTGTAACCTGTCAGCTAAGTACACCACAAGTCAAGCTTGTGATATAGCCAATCACTGCTGATTGTGGAACATTCCTGCCCCCCCATACCCTACCATTGGATCCAGGTTCTATCCTTTATTGAGATTAATGTTTACCTAGACCATTTCCCTAAAAGGTATTAGTTGTGTATGATAAATGTGACTTGGAGTAGATTTATTCAGTGCCTGTGCCCTTTCTTCCAATGAACTCATTTATTCACCCTCTCTGGCTGATGACTAATGGAAAAGTTTGCACAGAAGACTATTGGGGGGGGGGGGAATTGTAGATGTTAATCAGGAACCCCCATGGGGCCCTTCACAAAAAGGCAGAGGGGGAAAGCAGGTATCTTTTAAAATGCTTCTTCCATTCTTTGCACAAGCCCTTGGTAATTTAACACAAAATCCTGATTTTCTGGAAAGGCTAATGCATATGAATGAAACATTTGTTGCCAAGAGTTTAATTTCCATCTGTGTGAAGCAACTCTGACTCCCTGTGGCCAGATGTTGTTATTCCACTGCAGTGCTGACGGCTGAATATGGCCAAAGCTAAAAAGGGCAGAATTTAGAGAGAAGACCTGTAAAGGAACTTCTGGGGAAATAATTTATCATGTATCAGATGCACCAATTCAGCATCCTCAAGACTGGTTATACTTCTCCCCCTTAAACCAGCTGGTGGGCAGGCAACTGGCATAGACCAAATGAGGAACTACAGTGGTACCTCGGGTTAAGAACTTAATTCATTCTGGAGGTCCGTTCATAACCTGAAACTGTTCTTAACCTGAGGTACCACTTTAGCTAATGGATCCTACTGCTGCCGCCACGCAATTTCTGTTCTCATCCTGAAGCAAAGTTCTTAACCCGAGGTTCTGTTTCTGGGTTAGCAGAGTCTGTAACCTGAAGCGTCTGTAACCTGAAGCATCTGTAACCCGAGGTACCACTGTATTGTGCAAATCCAATGCAGCTGTTAGACATTCATTCTGTGTACAGATTAATGTGTGAAGGAGCCATCAGCATCCCGCCAGCTCAACTGGCTTCCAACCATTCAAGGTTCCGTCTGAACAGGAGCCTAAAAATAGTACATTTTAACAATCACTATCTCAGCGTACTTCTCTCTCTATTCCAGGGGCATTCGCAAACATCTTAACAGGGCACTACCATCCAAGTTCTGGTAGTGCAGCCTCCTTAAAAAGCTTCTCAGGTGTGACTGCTTGCTTTAATATTCTCTGCCATACTGGGACAACAGAAGCTCATCTGGACAATACACAGACATCCTCATCATCTAGCTCTGTTTGCCGCTGCATCCTTTGCTTTGAGAACCTTTGCAAAAGAGGATCCAGCTGGGAGGCTTTACAAAAAGCAGAGGAGCCTGTCAAATAAGCTTTGCGTCTTCCCATTATGGATGCCAATCACAGCTACTATAATGTTCCTGCTCAATCTGTTCCCAGTCAGGGCAGAGGCTCCTGATCCTTTGCACAGCAGCCAGAGCATTGACTCCATCTGGAACAATGGCATGGGACTCGTGGAGTTTCTCCTCTGATGAGAAGACCCCAAGAAGAGCTAAGAGGGCTGCTAGGGGCAGGGTATGTTGTGGCTTTTCTTATTCGAGAGTGGATTTCATGCTCTTTATTCAGCTCATAGCGGTGAGGAGGAATGGAAGTTCCCCCGCAATATCTGCTTTATATACATTAGTTACACAATGGGCTGCACGTGATTGGCTAATTCTGGGATTCTCCTGTAGGCCAATCAGGTTGTGGATTCACTTCCACCTGGAGCTGGATTGGGTGGCTCCTGCGGACCAATCATACTGCTGCATTGTTCTAGGACCAATCAGACTGCTGCATTTTGGATCCTATTGTTCTAGGACCACTCAGACTGCTGCATTTTGGATCCTATTCAACTCAGTACATAACACGTGTAGATAGGCACATGGTGGTGTGGCAGAGGGCCCTGAATTATCTGGGTAATTGCATAATGAACACTGACGGGCACTTTATAAAACAGGGAGGGCTAACAAGGGATGCATCTCCTCTTGGCCAACCCCTGGAGGAGCATGTCGGCGGTGGTTGTGACCACTTTGCATTTCTGCATGCACACATGAAGATGTCTGCCTCTTTAGCTAATTCAGACAGATCTAAGAGGGGTTATTCCCCCCCGCCTTTCACTCATCAAATGATCAATCTGATGGTTGGGGAGAAGATGCTTCCCCCCCCCACCACCACCCAAATTGGCATGGTCTTGGTGGTGGCAGAAAATTTGGGGTGGGTGGACAAATCAGCTCCCTAAACTAGGGGTTAGTCACCCCCAGCATAAAACCAAGTCGTAATTCTTCATGTGCGCTCCGGGGTCAAAACAATGATAATGGCAAACTGGCATTTCCATTACAACTCAAATGCCTTATCCCTATAACCACTTTAGATTATCACCTAGGATTGGGGCGGATATATTAAATCTGCTAAACAGGAGGTGTGTGTGTGTTGAATCATACCTTTGTGTTGTCTGCATGGCAATTATTGGATTTTGATAATAACTAAAGTATAAGATTTAGGAGGGCTATAATCATACTACTTACAATATCCTCTTCCTGGATATATCTGCCTCTGCAGCTGTGCACTATTACCAGGTGCTTGGGCAATTGAGAGTTTGGAATGACTAAACAACCATTAGAAAAGGAAGAAAGAGAATATTCTCAAATGAAAGTTAAAATGAAGTAGCAGTAGCAGGCACTGGCCACTGTTGAAGGACATACAAGAATCTTGGGGGAGACGGGACAAGACAGAAAGGAAGTTTGTAGATTTTCTGGTCTTGCCCCCGTGCTTTTAATTGCAGCCTGATACCTGTAATTCAAAAAGTGGGTTATGTCCTATCATACACCCTATTCCTGAAAAATTATGCCTGCTTAAATTCCTGCTGCCCAGGGCATAGCGGCAGGGCTGGTCACACAAAGGTAGAAAGCTAACAGTGGCATCTGGTAGACATTGGGGCTAGTGGGGTAGGAGATATGGAGCCCAAACCACAGGTGTAGCCAGAACAAATAAGAGGCAGAGCCAACTCTTTCTCATTTTGTCCCCATCCTCCTTCTCCCTGCTGCTTTCTACAAAGGGAAGCAATGAGACAAAGGTGGAGGAGAAAGCTGCCAGGCAGTGCTGCCCCCTGATCTCGTTCTAAGTAAGGACCTAGGCTGGCTGGCTAAAAATAGACTGAGGCCCCCAATGGACCTGCTGCCATTGCAACCCAAAATAGATATGGATCCTTGCGAAGTTGCCCTAAAAGCTATCAATGCCACTATACACTTTAATACAATGGTTTCAATGGCTTGGCCAACTATCTACTCAATCCCATGCATGTTAATTCAGAAGGCCAGCATGATTTATGCCCATGGACTGCAAGAAGATCAAACCTATTCATTCTTAAGGAAATCAGCCCTGAGTGCTCACTGGAAGGACAGATCCTGAAGCTGAGGCTCCAATACTTTGGCCACCTCATGAGAAGAGAAGACTCCCTGGAAAAGACCCTGATGTTGGGAAAGATGGGAGGGCACAAGGAGAAGGGGACGACAGAGGATGAGATGGTTGGACAGTGTTCTCGAAGCTACAAACATGAGTCTGACCAAACTGTGGGAGGCAGTGGAAGACAGGAGTGCCTGGCGTGCTCTGGTCCATGGGGTCACAAAGAGTCAGACACGACTAAATGACTAAACAACAACAAAGTCTGAGCCTAGGGCTTGCTGATCAGAAGGTTGGCGGTTCGAATCCCCACGATGGGGTGAGCTCCCATTGCTCGGTCCCTGCTCCTGCCAACCAAGCAGTTTGAAAGCACATCAAAGTGCAAGTAGATAAATAGGTACCGCTCCGGTGGGAAGGTAAACGGCATTTCCATGCACTGCTCTGGTTCGCCAGAAGCAGCTTAGTCACGCTGACCACATGACCTGGAAGCTGTCTGCAGACAAGCGCCGGCTTCCTCGGCCAGTAAAACGAGATGAGCACCGCAACCCCAGAGTCGTCCATGACTGGACTTAACAGTCAGGGGTCCCTTTACCTTTACCTAGTCTGCATAGGATTACATCCTACATTTTCCATTGGGATACCTTTCTTTTTGAGTACTGTCTCCTGTAATGCTCACGAACCCATGACAATGTGCAGCAGGAGAGACATAAGCACCACACTTTCCCTAAGAGTAAGAAGTGTAGATATTAATAGTGCAAGAAAGAGGCTGATAAATGCATTGCATTTTCAATTCTCATAATGGTGAGGCTTGGGCAGCAATGATTGATCTTAGTTGATGATGCATTTCTTGTGCTTTTGGCTTGACCTCTGGTTACACTTGTATCCATGATGCAATTTTAATGCGGTTTTCAAAGCAGCAGCAACTGTGATTAAAGAGAAGGAGAGAGAGAGAGATGTAGATCTAATGGCTGTATTCACCAGCTGTGGTCCAGGAACAGATCCTGAATAAGGCAAGGCAGCAGAATTACAAAGCCACTGAATCTTTCCTTCGGCATCACATCAAGAATTCGCTTTTAAGCCTCCTCCCCAGCCCCAGCCCCAACGCAACTTCCAGTGTCGTATCTTTCAAAACATGCTTTCAGCAGTGATATTTCATTAACGATAAGTCCATTTCTTACAAACACACACAGCGTCAAAAGGTAGAATTTGCATTACAGAGGTGATTAGAATCACTGTCCATTTACAAACACTTTCATTGAAAGTACCCAAATAATCAGTTTTATATAAAAAGAAATCAAAGAATCAACCCCTCCCCCCCTTAAATCCCAACAATAATAATCCTCTGGAAATGTCGACTAAGTTAGCACATCTCTTGTTGGCATGCCAGTCTCCACAGTTTAGACTTTTAAGGTTTGCATAGTTAAGACCAATACAGAGAGACATATTTCACACAGCTAAGGGTGCACATTCGCACCACTTATCCACAATTCTCAAGTCAGCATCAGCAGCTGAGTGACTTGCATTTATCACTTCTACAACCCTTCAATCCTCTACCACCATTATATCACTCATCCTCACAACAACCCTGTGAGGTAGGTCACAACCCTTCCCATTTGTTTGTGGCTGCTAGATGGTGAGCTGCCTTAGAGTGAAAGATTAAGCTCACTCAGGATGAAGACAGATGTAACATTTAAGAGCGGCGGTGTCAGTATAGAAGTGTCCTCCTATGGGCAATGTGAACACACGTCTTTCTGTCCCAGAATGACCTCTGAAAAGCCAAGTTTGTATATTTGGTTTGGTTTGGTTCTGAACATAGGCAAAGCTACTTATGGAGAGCACCTACTGGCTAGCACCTGTGTTGTCACCAATATACTTCTCCTGCCAGTCTCTGGAGTAGTCATTCCCACTGTTCTTAATTCATTTTTTGTAAGCTGTAGAATGAATACAGATAGGTCTAAACATATGTACCACTTTAAAATGAGGCAAGCGTATAAGCTTGGATCACAGTGCCGGGGAAGGATCTGCTACAGCCATGGTTAAAACGTCTGGCTTCATCCCAGTGAATTTTCATCATTCACCTGCAGTTCTACTGCTATATAGTATTTGGATTATGTAGTATTCTACAACATATGCATTTGGGATTGTTTATCACTGATATCTGGGTGGTTTATTGCTTCTGCTTATATTCAGGTTTTACATTGGTTATTTATTCCATTGAAACATAATTTCATATTGTTTTGTATCCTTATATGTGAATTTCATTACTAATTTATTCTTCTTGTCATTCATTCTTTGGTCCATGACCTGAATATTTTGCATGTCTTATTGAGGGATCTCTTTCTTTTGGTTTATCACTGCATGCAAATGGTACCCTGTACAAACTCCAGCATCTCCACCTACGACTGAGAAAGACCTTGACTAAGACCCCAGGGAGCTGCTGCCTGTGAGACAATACAGCAGCAGACAGATTATACTGAGGTATCTCCCTCTCATTCTCACTCAGTACAAGGCATCTTCCAATATTCCATTGGCTATAGGGGCTATAGGGGCATTTTGTGTGAGTAGTCGGGCTACAGACCACTATAGGCAGATTTTAGGATCATGGCTGTACAAGGTCTAACAAGACATGACATTTGGATAATGGATATGATCTGATTGGGTATAATATGTGTACTAATAGTGTTCCTGACTTGGCAGTTTTTCACAGAATCCGCTGCAGCTACTTGCAGAGGGCTTGCAGTTCACAGTCACTGTTTATTTACACACAGTGTCCTAGGATTCACACTCAAAGGGTGGAATTCAATACAGCACTAAGGTCTAAACCTACCTAAGAACTGCCTGATGGGAGGTTTTTGGCATGAAAGTGGAGAGACTATTCCAAGGCACAAAATAATTATCCAGTGAGTACTCACGAATATTTATAAAAACAAACATAAAAGGAACATGGCAGTCCTGTATAAGGAGGGGCATCAACGACGCCATCACCTGTGCGTTCTTGTACTTGCTGTGGCTCTAATTCAGTGCCCAAATTTGAAGGGGGAGCGCTCCTCCCACAACAAGGTTGTCCTGTTCATAATTTACTCATTGAGTTTAGAGTGACGTTCTGCACATCCACCAGCAGGGTCGTGTTTTCTGAATGGATGTTGGCCCAGTCAGGGAAGCTGCCCAGTTGAAAGATGCTCGTGGCCCAAGTGTTGATAGCCAGACTCAGAAACAAAACTCCCATCAGATTCATAAGCAGACCCGTCCTTGCCTGTGGAAGAAACCCACGAGGGGTGAAACAGATTTAGAGATCATGATGATCTATGGCATCATAGAGCCCAACCCGCTGTGTGATGCAGAAAACACAAAGCTTTCCAAAGTGGCTGTCCAAAGACTTCTGGGGAGGGAGAATCACAATAATAATAATAATAATAATAATAATAATAATAATAATAATAATTTATTATCTGTACCCCAGCCACTCTGGGCGGCTTCCATAGAAACCAAAAATACACTAAAATATAATATATTAAAAACTTCCCTGAACAGGGCTGCCTTAAGATGTCTTCTGAATGTCAGGTAGTTATTTATCGCTTTAACATCTGTTGGGAGGGCGTTCCACAGGGCGGGCACCACTACCGAGAAGGCCCTCTGCCTGGTTCCCTGTAGCTTCTGGCAATGAGGGAACTGCCAGAAGGCCCTCGGTGCTGGACCTCAGCGTCCGGGCAGAACGATGGGGGTGGAAACGCTCCTTCAGGTATGCTGGGCCGAGGCCATTTAGGGCTTTAAAGGTCAGCACCAACACTTTGAATTGTACTCGGAAACGTACTGGGAGCCAATGTAGGTCTTTCAAGACCGGTGTTATGTGGTCTCGGCAGCCGCCCCCAGTCACCAGTCTAGCTGCCGTATTCTGGATTAGTTGTAGTTTCCGAGTCACTTTCAAAGGTAGCCCCACGTAGAGCGCATTGCAGTAGTCCAAGCGGGAGATAACTAGAGCATGCACCACTCTGGCGAGACAGTCCGCGGGCAGGTAGGGTCTCAGCCTGCGTACCAGGTGGAGTTGGTAGACAGCTGTCCTGGATACAGAATTGACCTGCGCCTCCATGGACAGCTGTGAGTCCAAAATGACTCCCAGGCTGCGCACCTGGTCCTTCAGGGGCACAGTTACCCTATTCAGGACCAGGGAGTCCTCCACACAAGCCTTCTAAGTAATCGGTTCCATTGTTGAACTGTCAAGAAGTTTCTCCGAACAAGCCTCTACGCTCCTGTAAATTCATTAGAGCTAAACCTGCCTTCTGGGTGAATGGTTTTTGTATAATGGAGAACAATGCATTGGGGTTTACAAATCAAATCCTCTTTAAAGAAAGAAAGAGCCAGCTTCAAAGGGAAGCTGGTAAAGCTGCAAAGGAGATTTTGACAGGTGAGTGTCCCCCCTACCTGTCTTTGACCGTTTAACTAAATTATAAATGTGCATTCTATCTCTCCTAAGGTAGTATGTTGCAATTTCTTCCATCCTTCCTTCATCTAGGCCTCTTCCTGAATGAAAACCATCAGTGAAATTGTTCTAAGCATGTTTGGACAAATAACTCATACCCAATCAGTGAAGTCAAGAAAATTCTAGTGCTGGAATTTCATGCTGTTTCAAAGTCTGATAACAGGACAGAAATGTAACCATTTGTACTATGCATTTTAGGTAAGAGTAAGTGAGAAAATATCTGGTGATGATCTGCTTGGAAAAAATTCATTTGGAATAATTGGCAAATTCCTGTTTTCCATCTCTTTTTAAACAAGGCTTTGGTTAGTTCATACCCTCAAGCCCTGGAAACTTGAAAACAAATGAAGAGTGACAGGAGCCAGGGGTGAGACTGCAATTACTTGTTAGTTCTCTGCTGGAATTATGTTCTTTGAATAGAATAAATATAGAAGCTTGCCAACAAACACTAGGATTAACTTTTCCATTGTCAGCCCTCACATTTGTGAGCAAACCTTACTGAACCTTAAAAACTGAAAATTTCGTTCACACCTAATTCCCAATTTCTTCTGTAATACTGAAAAACTGCTATGGGTGCTTCCAGGTGGGTGTTTATTGTGGCATCAGTGCTCCTCATGGATGTAAGTTTATTGCAGTGTCCAAATGATGTCATTGACATCAAAATGCCAGCCTGAATCTCACGCCACCTCCCCCCAAAAACTGGAATTACTCTTTCCAGGTGAAATCCATTATGGGTTATTTGTTTAGCTATTTACAAAGCCTGTTGACAGGGTCCTGTTGGCAATATCTCACCTAACCATTTGCAATGTTAAACCCCAATCTGAAAGTACCCTTGGTCTTAGACACATATGAACATTGGCACTTTGCTGCTGAATAGGCTCCTACTTAGGCCTGCACTGAATGTTCTTCACAGTGAAACATTCAGGGTTTGGTTTTGTTTTGTTTGTTTTTCAGGGTGCGAGAAGAAATTTCCCCAAAGTTCAGGGGCAAATTTGGGAAGAGCTGGTGGACCATAGCCCCTGGTCTGTTGTGCTTTAAAATCCAAGGCACTCCCCTCACTGTAGATTGAGCTGAGAGACTGGTAGCCTGGCTGCCATTTTGTAAACAAAGTTGAGAGGAAGTGGATAGCGAACTAAGCGACAGAATTTGCCCCTTCTCAGTTCCTCTCAGCTCCACTTTCAAAATGGTTGTCACGCAGCTGAACTTGCTAATGCCACCCACCCACAGCTAAGCAATTCCTTCAAAAACAAACAAACCTAAAATTTAGTAATATTCTGCCCACATTTTGGAAAGGAATGAAGACCTTGTGAAAGTGGTGGCAGAGATGTGTGTTTCATCCAGTGTGCTTCTACAGTTGACCAGACATAATTTGGTGCTAACTTACTGCTGGAATACCCAACAATAATTTACTGTGAGTGAAGCAGGAATAAACAGTTTGATGTCTTGATTTCATCCATTCTCCTGGGCACAAATAGTTGGATAGGGCATGCCACATTAGACATGCCATCACTTGCGTGAATGCAAGTAAGGTGCATGCCTTTTTATTATGTAAATAGCAGTCAAAGGGAAACCAGAACCCGACTGAAGCTGCTGTTTGCATCTCAAGGGAAGCCTCCATTGGAACCAAGGTGAGCTTCCCCCGAAATACAAATAGCTGCTCCTGAGAGAGGCTGTTTTGGGGAAGTTTGGCAGGGGAAGAGAACTGAACACCCTTTCCTCACCTCTATGGCCTTCTCCTGCTCTTGATAATTAAGCTATTGATAGTGATTACTATGTAAAATTACTTACCATATCTTTAACCAGTAAGTGCCCAGAAGCAAAGGCAATTGAATTTGGGGGTGTAGAGACTGGAAGCATGAAAGCAAATGAACATCCTATGGTTCCTGGTATCATTAAGTAGAGGGGATGCACTTTCAGACGAATGGCCTTGAAAAAAACAAAAAGGGGGGTGGTGTGTTATGATTTATTAGCTGAACTGTAAGCATCTCATGAGATTCTTGAAAAGACTGCAAAGAAGTTTTTGTGTGATCATAGATCCTTCTGAAAGCTTCCACTAGATTTGGCATGGGAAACCTTTGGCCCTCCAGATGTTGCTGAACTGCAGCTCCCATCAACCCTACCCATTAGTCATAATTGCTGGGGCTGATGGTAGTTGCAGTTCATCTGGAAGGTCAAAGGTTTCCCAACACCTGCTCCAGATGACCCTGGTAGAACATGCTGGACCAGGAATGAGGAGCCTGCATCTTTTTCAATGTTGCTGGACTACAACTCCCATCATCCCTGATTATTGGCGATGATAGGTGAGGCTGATGGGAACTAGTGTCCAAGAACAACTTAAGGTCCGCAGTGTGGGAGTAATAAAAGGCTAGGGAGGAGTAAAGTACCTCTCCAGCAAGCTGCATGTTTGTGTGGTCCCAATAAACCAGAGTTTGGTTTATCGTGTTGTGTGAATCAGGCCACTGGAGATTTGTTTTCCATCACACACACACACACACACACACACACACACAGAGAGAGAGAGAGAGAGAGAGAGAGAGAGAGAGAGAGAGAGACAGCCTTCTTGAAATAGGCACAAGGAGCCTTATTTCTGGCTATCTGAATATGGGGAATTGTGGAAGGAAGCCCAATCATAACACAAAATCCTATTCAGCTGAGTCCAGAAGTTTCCTCAGGCAGAATAAGCAGGTCAGAAGAGGGCATGCTGTTCACTGAGAATAGTACATGTGGACTCTGTGGGTTCAAAAGCTGTCTGTCTGCCTTGAGTTGTCAGCCTAGTAATATTTTTCAGAAGTAAAGCTGAAAAGTACTTTTGAGTCTCCCACTAGTTACTCCACATGGAGTTGTTGGTAATGAGGGACAGAATGCAGACGAGAAACCAAATGTACACCGCCTTGAGATCTTTGAGTGAAGGATGGGATGTAATAATGATGATGATGATGATGATGATGATGATGATGATATAGGCCAACCTTCCTCCTACCACCCAAGATTAGGGTGAGCCATGTGTTCAACTTGCTAAGGAATACCTCATATCTAAAGAGTTATTTAAAGAGTCTTCTACTCGAAGGTGTCCTCTATTTGAAGAGCTGTCCTGCCCAAGTCCAGTTCAAAGAACCATAAGAAGAAAGAACAGGAGGAGCCTTGAAGTTGCCCATTTGCACTTGGATAGCAGACAGAACAGGCATGCTGGTCACCCAGGTCAAATCTTCTCCGCTATGGTGAGATTAATTTCTATTTAAAAGGTAAAGGGACCCCTGACCATTAGGTCCAGTCGTGACCGACTCTGGGGTTGCGGCGTTCATCTCGCTTTATTGGCCGAGGGAGCTGGCGTACAGCTTCTGGGTCATGTGGCCAGCATGACTAAGCCACTTCTGGAGAACCAGAGTAGCGCACGAAAACGCTGTTTATCTTCCCGCCAGAGCGGTACCTATTTATCTACTTGCACTTTGACATGCTTTTGAACTGCTAGGTTGGCAGGAGCAGGGACAGAAGAACGGGAGCTCACCCCGTCGCAGGGATTCGAACCGCCGACCTTCTGATCGGCAAGTCCTAGGTTCTGTGGTTTAACCCACAGCGCCACGCGCGTCCCAATTTCTATTTACATTATAGTAGTTATGTCTAAATCTGCATATATACATATAAATCAACATATATAAATTACCTCCCTCTCTCTCAATAGCAGCAATGGCCACTCTACTCTTAACTTAGTATGCTTGGTTGTTTGGCCGTAATAATAAACATTCATTCACATTCATACCTTTAACTTAACCCCTTGGTTGAAAGATGTGCATATGCCCCTTACCAGTTCTGCCAGGACAGGCAGGAAGATTATGATTGTGGCTGTGTTACTTGCAAATTCTGTGAATAACGCGATCACTGCCGTAATGAGAATAACAGCTACAGCAGGAGGGAGGTTCTCCAGGGGATCAAGCTGGCCTCCAATCCAGACAGACAAGCCAGACTCCTATAGCAAGGTAGAAAAATTATGTGTTTGTTAAATTTAAAGCCCACCCATCCTCTTAAAGGAGCCCAGGGCAGCAAATACACCATTGTTAAAACAATATGATTAAAAAATAAAACAACGTACTAAAAACAAACATATAAAAACAATCACAGGTTGCACAAGTGATTCTATGGTGGCTGATTCTTTCCTGTGTTTTTCAGCTCTCGTCATGAGATGGTAACTCAGGAACAGATCATTTCACTTGCAAATGAAATTTACCCTCCCCCAGGCGCCATTTTAATACCCAAACTACCACATATATGCTCCATACATGGCAAAATCTTCCTTAGCACTGGCAGTATGGTACCAATGGTCAAGCTATCACAGCATAAGAGAGCTTCCTCTGAGGTAGTTTTGTCAGCTTGTATGAGCTGTGGGACATTTGTCCTCTTAAAACACAAATCTACTGCAAATGAAAGCCAACTCCCATGACCATTTTTGAAGTTGAATATTCACCACAAGATGACTTTCTCCTCAAATGCTATGTGGTGAATTTGGCCTTGCGAGGATACTAAGATTATGGCCACATCCTAGAAAATCCTGGTTTCGTCATGTTTCCTAGGATGACAAAATGTGCAAACACTACTTGGCCACTTTAGCATGTGAAAATGAGCAGGCAAATCAACTCACCAAGGCTCTTCCATGTCTGAAAGTATTGCTTGTTTTAGCGCTTAGGCCCGAACTACACATTACATTAAATGCAGTAGTCGTCTGTGGGGCTTATCTGATCTCCTGTCAATAGCAGTGCAGTGCAAACAGGCTGGTGGGATTGGCTCTAGTCTTGATTAAAATCACCCCCAGCAAAGCTAACATTTACCACAGGAAGAAACCTCCACTTGGGTTGAAGTAGGCCACAACATTTTAAGTAGACTTTGGCGAAGGCATTGGGTATGTATCTGACATCAAACAGCCCACCAACTGGCAGATGAGAGGGCTGAGCTGGCCCTAGGTTGAGTGTCGCCCTATGATGCAGGTCAAATCATATTTCAGGTCTGCTGCCACAACCTCAACTCCAGGCAGCCTCCTGATAGGCTCGTTTGAAATGGTCCCCAGTCAGCTGACCCATGGCCATGGTGGGAAGAAGCAGGCATTGCCTCAAGGACCATTGATGTAAAATGGCTCTGGGCCACACTGCAGCCATGCTAAGCCCACAAACCATCACTCCTCAAGATTTCCAGGTAAGCGGCCATTTTCCAGAACATTGTGTGTGTGTGTGTAAGAATGGTTAAAAAAAGAGAGCTGGTCATGCTCCGAATTAGTCACACACATGAATGCAAACATGCATGCAAAGTAGCATGTAGCTTGTTCTGCAGTAATCAAGTGTCATGATGCTGTCAGGAGCCAAACTCTGGAGCAGCTCAGCAATAAAACACCTGGTTTCAGAGAAGTTAACTCTTTAATTCAAAGAAACCAACATAGCACAGGTCTTGCCCCAAGGAGACAGTTGCGAGGACTGAAGCTCCCTGTGTTCCCACCGCTCTTGAAAACTCCTCCCCTAGCTCCTTCCCCAGGAACCTGAGGCTCCTTCGCCTTATCTCTCTTTGCTCTGCCCTCTTCATTCCTCTGGGTGTTCTGGGAGACCAGGGAGGAGGGGAGCTGGTCACAGCAGAGGGGGAGGCTCCCTGGCTTCTTCAGCAGCCTGACCCCACTCCTCTCCAGCCTCTGCTTCAGCTTCAGATCCTGGACTGCCCTCTGCCACAGCCTCTTCCTGCTCACTAAACCCTGTTGCCTCTTCAGCTTCCGTTGCCTCCTCCTCCCAGTCTGCTCTCCCCCTCTTCTCCCTCTGAACACTCATTGTTGTCCCACCAACAATCCCCTGGCTTTGAGCCTTCTTCCCCTGGGGGTTCCCTTGGGGGTTCCCCAGCTAGTGCCTCCCACCGCTCCTCTGCATCCAACCAGTCCGTGACAGGTGCCCTAAAAAACAACAACAACCCAGTCCCTTTAGAAAAGATGGAAAGTGGTGCATTTTTATTTTTTTACAGGCTGCATTCTAACAAGCGTACCTCACATCCTTTTGCCATGGCAAAACCTCCTCCAAGCAATAGGATTATATTCCATGGTACACTTTCCTGGGCTTTTCTCCAAGTCAGCAAGGGCTGGTTCTCTGTGTTTGATGCTAGACAAAGAGGTTTGTGAACATAGAGAGAGATTAGCAAACTTTGTGATCGCAGCCTAAGGCAGGGAGGGGGAAGCAGTGGCCCACCAGATGTTGTGGGACTCCAACTCCCATCAGACCCAGCCAGCAAGGGGAATGGTTAGGGATGATGGGAGCTGTAGTCCAGCAACATTTGGACATCCCCCTCCCCCTTTCATTTGCACTTTGGATCTAAGTTAACCGCAACGTTAATTTTCTACTCGCAGCTCAAAGATTGTGAGATGTATGGTAAAGGAAAACCCAGATCTCATCCATAAAAGGTCATAAAAGGATTTTTTTGCAAAGCAAGGTACCCTATTTCACAAGAGAGGCCTTATTAACACATGAAGGCTGAACAAGAGATAGCTTCCACTTTTCTCTCTTAACCCTTCATAGAGCTATTCCTTGCAATTGCTCAAGTCCTCATATTGTGTGCTTTTGTTGAACAGCAAGCAAGTCACATAATCTTCCAGGTTTTTAATTTCATCTGTGTACCAATGTTCCAGATGTCTGTGAGCACATTGGTTTATTTCGTACCATGAAGCACTTCACAGGCAGAAAAGATACCACCAGGGACATATAGATGGCGGGCAGTAGATGGTGTTTGGAGAACCTTGGACTGTTAGGCAGGGAGAAAATCTCCCAATCAGCACCAGAAAAGGATGAATATCTGTGTCCCTTTTCTAAAAAGAAAAGGGGATGAGTATTTTAATGCTTGGTTGGGACCCATTGGGACATCAGGAGCCAACAGATGAGTCTTATTCCTCTGCTCTCTTCCTTGTAAGATTGTTCTCTAAGCTCCTCTATGGGTGAGTCATTCAGGAAATGGTGACCTAGTGACCCTGTGCCTAGTGCTTGTTGAAGGCTAGTTTTATAGTCAATTCTACAGAAAGCAGAAGAACTAGGTCAAAGGGTTTCAAAAGCCAGAAGCTTACCTTTCAAGTCAAACCACCATTTAAGGGACGGCCTTTTCGACGGGAAGAAGAACAATATTGTCACTATTGTGACTCCAGTAACTGCATCAGTGACAAACCTAACAGGGAGGGAGGGAGGGAGGGAGGGAGAATTTCAAGAATAAGTGGTGGAAGAGAAGAAACATTTGTCAAAGGAGACCAAGGTCAGTGACTTTGCATGCAGATACTCCAGACTCAATTCCTGGAATCACCAGGGAGTGCTAAGAAATACTCTGGGCTCGTCCACCATTCTACTCCTCCCATGCCTAGAAAACACAGGCCCTAACAGCTTTCCACTTGTCCCAAGCTTTCTAGGTGATGAGTGATGTTGCCTTTGCCCACTGCCTTCCCCCAGAAGACTCGCTCTTTAGTGCTAAATCGGAACAAACAGCAATCCGCAGAAGGCCCAATTGCCATTGGTTCCGATTCAGTGCTAAACTGTAGGTTTCCTCTAGGGGAAGCAGTGGGGCAGATGGAAGTGTGGATGCAACTCTCTGTGTCTGAAACCCTGGAGAGCCACCACAAGTCAATGTGGACAATACTGAGTTTGATAGACCAATGGTCTGACTCAGTGCAAAAGTCGTATGTACACATTAGTGGCTTAAACCATTCTAGAGCAGTGTTTCCCAACCTTTTTTGGGCAAAGGCACACTTGTTTCATGAAAAAAATCTTGAGGCACACCACCATTACAGCCCCGTGACGTCAGCGTGCAGCGTCACGCCGGGAGGGACGCACGAAAGTGTAAGATTCAATTTTTCCCCCTCCCCCTTGCCTTCCTTCTGTGCCAACCGCCAAAAAGCCAAGAATCGCGGGACCGCCGGCGGAGGGGGGGAGGGCGAGCGGAGGCAGCGGCGAGCCCCGTTCCTCCCCATCCGCCCCATTCCGTGCAAGGAGCGCGAACAGGTGTGAGAAGGGGGTCAAACCTGCGGGTCGGCGCCAGGGAACCTCCAAGCTTTGGGGGTTGGGGGGAGGAGGCAGCAAAACTGGGAGCCGCAAAACAAGCCAAATGTAAATAACCACACATTCTTCCCCTTCCCCCACTCTCTCTCTTTTCCCTGAGTCTATTTCAGATAGCAAAGAGGGGTATGGTACCTCTCATATCCATTTTTTGCAAAGCACCATGTGCATAGAGGGCATTATACAAATTAATACATAGAAAAGTGTCTGTCCCTCCCTGCAGTTCAACTCCCTCTCTTTTTACTAACAGCACATATCCATTCCTTCTGCTGGTGCAACTTTCTCACCATTTCTACATAGCAGCATTTATAAACCAGTGCCAGAGAAACTGGGTGAAAGGAAGGTGAGAGGGAAGAGATATGAATATTTATGTGTGTATATGTATACATACATACACCTACACAATTACAGGTTTGAAGCCAACTTAAAATAAAAAGAGCTGGTAAGCAAAGGAATCTGTGGCGCTTTCCATGGGATCCGGGGACATGTCAGCTAATACTCTTCCCTTTCTTCTTCATTTGCTTGTCTCTGCAGCAAATCTCGAGGGGGAAGGGAGAAGGGCAGGAATTGCATAGGCACGAGAGAACGGGGGAAATCCCGCATGCAGGATTTTGGTGCCTAACAGCCCCCCTCCCTCTGCAATTGCTCTCGTGCTCCCCCGCCTCTCCTGCTGGCTACCTCTGGACCCCCTCCTCGTCCCTAACGTAATTCACCCCTTCCTCCCTGACAGGGAGGGCGGGCCCATTTTGTGGTTCTCCTCAGGTGCTCTCCCCTCAACTGGGCGGCCACTCAGAAGCAAGGCACGGAAAAGGATCCCGAAGCACCACCGCCACCCCCCCCCCCACAAACACACACAAAAACCCCGCCCTGCCATTCCCCTCGAGCTCGCGCGCTCTCTCTCCCTCGCCTCAGGTGCCTCGCACGCGGAGCTGAGGAGAGCGTGGCCTGGGTGGGCAGCTCTCGAAGTCGCGCGGCGCGCGGGGCCTGAGGGCGGGCGGGCTGCCGCGACGACGAGAGGGAGCGCGCCTGCGTGTGGACGCGCCTATGTGTGGCAGCCGCCAGCGGTGGGAGTGGCAGCCGCGTCCACCTGGGGGGAGAACCGTCGCTGCGCCCTAGCGCACCTTCCTGCCACCGCCCTCCTCCTCTTCCTCCTCGCTCCCTGCACCATGAGGGAAGAGGCGCCGCCGTGAGCTGCTCGGCCGCTTCCTCACTGTCCTCCAGACGAGGCATCCCCCTCGCCGCCGCCGCCGCCCATCCCACCCTGGGATGAGCCATGAAGCCGCCTGGCAGAACTTCCCTCCGGAGGCAGCAGCAGAAGCAGCCCTTCTCCGGCCGCCGCTGCCTCCTCCTCCATCCCAGCAGCCGCCGCCTCTCGAGCTCCGCTGCCGCCGCCGCCTTGCTTTGCCCAGCTCCATCCCCCTCCTCTTTCTGGCGCTTCTGCTTTTCTGCTCAGGGTCCCCGAGGATCTCCGGAGCCGCGGCAAAGGTGTAAAAGAGCCGCATGCGGCTCCGGAGCCGCGGGTTGCCGACACCTGGATTAGGACCTAATTTGACTTTTACAAAAAAATAATAATCTTTTGAATTTTCCCCGCGGCACACCAGGCAAGGTATCGCGGCACACTGGTGTGCCGCGGAACACCGGTTGGGAAACACTGTTCTAGAGGTTGATTCCCCCAATGTGTTTCAAGTCACATTTACACATGACTGTACGCACCAGAGAAAGAGCAGGGGTGTCTTCACCCAAGGCACATAACCTGTTCAGTTTCTGCTGTCATCTGCACATGTGCAATGGCACTCCCAAATGTACACACCTCAGCTTAACTGTGATGTGAATGTGACCTTGAGTTCTCCATTTGGATTGAAGCTGGTTTGAGGGGAAATGCATGGAACAGCACTATTTCTCAAGAAACTACAGGATAGCTCTGCATCCTGGGTAATATGATGTGTATGCAAATTCAGAAAAACAGAGGTGGGAGCACACCAGAGCCAGACTAAACGGCAATGTGTACACAGCCTGAGGCAGCTTTCTATGTCCCTATTTATCTTCAGATACACTCATAATTTGTAAATCTGTTTTTAAATCTGTGAGTTACAGTCCTAAACCAGGCAACTGTTCTACTAGAAAACAAACTAGTTACAGATAGGTAGCCGTGTTGGTCTGCCATAGTCAAAACAAAAAAAATTCCTTCCAGTAGCACCTTAAAGACCAACTAAGTTCGTGTGCATGCACACGAAAGCTCATACCAAGAACTAACTTAGTTGGTCTTTAAGGTGCTACTGGAAGGAATTTTTTTTGTTTAGAAAACAGACTGTAAGGCTTGAAAATGCAACCTGAAGAGAGAAGCAAGAGAAAGCACATGTGTCTCAGGAAGGTTAACCACCTTCAATTTGACCCTTGATAACTGATGGATTGACTACTGATCAAAGAGGCCCACAGCCACAACCATCTCCCAAGGTTAGGGGACTGGGAATACTATGTCTGCCCCAGGCAAAAAAGAAACTCTGAGAGAATTCCTTGAGATGAGCATTTAAATGAAACATTAATGGTGGTGCGAGGGGGGGGTGTTTGTGTGGAAGGGGGGATGGAGAACAAAGGCCTGACAGAAATATACAGAAATAAATTTCTTACCCTGGTGTGAACAAGCTTGCCCAGCCCGGGATGAACTTAGGGTCTCTGGAGAATAGCAGGATTGCGAATAAGCAGAAAAGTACAAATACTGCCTGTTCAGCAAACCTGTAGAGGAAGGAAATGCAGCGAGTCATTGTAATGAAGACATCATTTCCCCCAGTCTTGCTTGAGGATGAGTTCAACTGTGACCAGTAGGTGGAAATCTGAGGAAGGCTGGCAATGTTGCGCAGAAAAGAGCAAAGGGGAATTTTGATTGTTTCAGAACAAAATGCAGAAGTGGCCTTGGGCTAGATGCACATTTCCAAAATTAAAATATAACCCGAGTGTCAGCAAACTTTCTAGCACTGAAGTTCATAGAGGGGAATTGTAAAATATACATAGGAGCAGATATTTGTGTTTCAACATATCTCTGCAGGCATTCGGATTAACAACTTGGGCCTCCCATGTTATAACTAAATCATGCAATAAGAAGAAACACATGGTTGCTCAACTTGACTGTGTGTTTTTTACAACGATGAATGTGATAGAAAGCAGAAGAGTGATCATTTGTGGGAGGTTTCAAGATTCAATGACTTTAGCCCATTTCAGGCTCTTATCCCTCATGTGGAATGAACACACCAGTGGCAAGGCATGGGTAGGACCTCCTCCTTATCTACACTTGTCCATTAGAACGGTGCCCCACCAAGTACAGCTGGTACACATGGGGCCTCTGTACTTTGCACTGTGGTATGCATGGAATCATAGGAGTTGGAAGGACCCACGAGGGACATCTGGTCCAACCCCCTGCAAGGCAGAAACCCTTTTGCCCAATATGGGGCTCAAACCCATGACCTGGAGATTAAGAGTCTCATGCTCTGCCGACTGAGCTATCCAGCCACAGTCAAAGGGGGCCTTTGCCTTGGCATTCAAGCAAAAAGCATCATGATCTGCAAGCCACCTTGAGTCCCTGGCAGGGAAAGAAGGGTGGGTGGATTTGTACACACTCACATACACAAACACACACACGCAGAGAGAGAGAGAGAGAGAGAGAGAGATTGAGAGTGGCAGGGACAGAGCCTGCCCCCTTCCCTGGCTGCCTTAATTTTGTGTGTGTGTGTGTGTGTGTGTGTGTGTGTGTGTGTGCGTGTGTGTGTGTGTGTGACGTTCTAACCACAAACAGGAAATCATGAAACAATTATTTGAAATCTCAATTTTTGGAAGTTGAGGACGGAATAGGATGAGAAAGCTACCTTATAATGGGGCATCATTAAATTGTACTCTTCTCTTCCTGGTTTTACATATCAAGAGAAGATTAGGAACCAAATTACAAAACAAAACATTAGATTTAAGGAACATAAACCATTTGGAAGAAATCTGGAGTTGCTAATCAAATTGGCCACGGCTGGTTTAATAGACTTTCTGTGCTCTTAGAATGGAAAAAAGGGCCTTTGATTCTTACAATGATATGTTGCAGGTTGCTGGTTTATAGTGACATGAATGCTTCAGTAGACACTAATCTTTCATAATATCCACCAACGGTGAAAAGTCCTTTCTCCCCAGATATGTTCAGGTTCCCTCGATTTATTTATTTTGCAATAGTTATGTGCTGCTTAAAATAATAATAATACAGCAGTTTGCAAGGGGGGGGGGGAAGGAGAAAGAGAGAATGCAACCTTTGTAACTGATAAAGCAGAAGAACAAAATCAACAACTAAAATCAGCCTGCAGCAGTTTTACCAGATAATAGTCTCAAAAACTATCAGATGAGTTTTTGTTACTTTTCTAAAAGTAGCCAATGATAGTAGCCAAGCATGCCGCCTCCCAGAGGGGTTGGAGCAACTGGTAAGAAGGTCCTACTCTGAAGGTCCATGACTGGATAATTAATTGATGGAACTATGAGCAGGATCTACTTAGCAGCTCTCAAAGGGCAGGGATGAGAGGACTCTCTGCCTGTACTGCACACCCAGATTGTCTAGGGCAAGTGTGGGGAAATCTATAGCCCCCCAGATGTTGTTCAGCTACAGCTCCCATCAGCCCCAGCAAGGACAACTGTATTAAGGCATAAGCTTTTGTGGACCAGTAAACTTGTCAGCATCTTAAAAAGCAGAGAAATCACCTTGCCAACAAAGGTCTGTATAGTTAAAGCTAAGGTTTTTTCAGTAGTGATGTATGGAAGTGAGAGCTGGACTATAAAGAAGGCTGATCGCCGAAGAATTGATGCTTTTGAATTATGGTGCTGGAGGAGACTCTTGAGAGTCCCATGGACTGCAAGAAGATCAAACCTCTCCATTCTTAAGGAAATCAGCCCTGAGTGCTCACTGGAAGGACAGATCTTGAAGCTGAGGCTCCAATACTTTGGCCACCTCATGAGAAGAGAAGACTCTCTGGAAAAGACCCTGATGTTGGGAAAGATGGAGGGCACAAGGAGAAGGGAACGACAGAGGACGAGATGGTTGGACAGTGTTCTCGAAGCTACAAACATGAGTTTGACCAAACTGCGGGAGGCAGTGGAAGACAGGAGTGCCTGGCGTGCTCTGGTCCATGGGGTCACGAAGAGTCAGACACGACTAAACAACAACAAAACTTGTCATAGAGATGAACGCTAGTCCATGAAGACTTATGACACAATACATCTGTCAGTTTTTAGGCTGCCACAAGACTATGGTGATTGACAGGACAGATTGGTCAGCAGTAAACATTGTTCACGTCAGTGGCAACAAACCGTTTCAGTGATGCTAGCAAGGAGACTTAACTACCGGTAGGTCTACAGTATCCTGTTATTTGTGAGTGCTCAAATACAGTAACAGCTAATGAAAGTGCCTTTTTAAGAAATGGTTAGCACCGACTATATCTGAAAAAGAAAGGACTGGTTAACACTAAATGATTTAGCCCATAAAGATTTCAACAGCCATTTAATTAGAAATGCATTATTTAAAGTCTGGAGCAAGTACAAATCAAGACTGGAGCCAATGACACCATGGTGGCTCTCACCTCTAGAAGCCCGTGCCATGAAAAAACTAAACATGAACAAGGAATGGGCAACATATAGAGATTTGATAATGTAAGATCAAGGTAAATTAAGAAGACGACCATATGAAGAAATAAGGCATTATGTCTCCGACAGATGGCAACATATACAACTTGGAAGTGTCTTTAATTCAGACTCGAAGAAAGGCTTCACTAAAGAGAATTCATTAATGTATGAAGCACTATTATATATATATATATATAATCTAAAATGTATAACCTTTTGTTAGATCTGGACATGACTGATGAGGAAGTGAAAGAGACAATGATTAAATGGGCGCAAGACTTCGGCCATACAATATATTTAGAGCAATGGGAGAAACTTTGGCAGAAAGATATAAGATTTACCGCCTGTAGTACAATAAAAGAAAATTTCATCAAAATGTTCTACAGGTGGTATTTAACACCAGTCAAATTAGCAAAAATCTATGAACTGAAATCCAACCTCTGTTGGAAATGCAACAAGGAAGCTGGAACAACAATGCATATGTGGTGGAGTTGTACCCCAATTAAGTACTTCTGGGGAGAAATACATGAGGAGTTGAAAAAAATGCTTAAAATCCCATTAACGAAAAAACCAGAGGCTTACTTACTGGGCCTATTAGGAAAAGAAATACCGAAATCGAAAAAAAGAATTTTCTTATATGCGACCACTGCAGCTAGGATAGTAATAGCATCTAAATGGAAAGCTAAATAGCTACCAACCAAGGAGGAATGGATTCTTAAATTAAACGAATATTTAAAATTGGCTAAATTAACAGCATCTATACGACAGCAGTCAAATCAAAAACTAAAAAATGAATGGCAATGCTTTGACAAAATACTGCTCTAAAAATACATGCTAATATGCTTCGACTAAGAATGTAAATGCATCAAAACAATAATCTATCAAAGAGAGATATATGTATATAGAGAAAATAAAAACAAGCAGAATGCAGTGATAAGGGTAAAATTGATTCCAGACAAGACGAGTAGCGGTTTGAGGGATGCTAAACAGGGTGGTGGGTTTGTTTTATTTTGTTTATGTTTTTTTTCTTTTGGGATATTGTATAATGATTTAATGTATAATGATTTAATGTTTCTTTTCTGTTATGTATTATTTCTCTTTCTCTTTTCAGTTGTATGACAGAAAATCTAAATAAAAATTTCATAATAAAAAAATAAAAATAAAATGCCGGCTTTAATGTGATATGCAAAAACAAAACAAAACACTAAATGGTTTAGAAAGCCAAATCCTCTTGATTTCCCCCTTGCAATCTGCATGCAACTTTTCTATCTCTCACACAGACTACATAAATGATTATTCATGATATCTTGTCACGGACTGATTGGCTGCAGAGGAATGGTGGGAGGAAGCATGAAAGAAGGCTCAGATCCGAGGGATTGGTGGTAGAATAACAATGAGTGGTCAGAGGGAGAAGTGAGAGAAGACTGGGAAGAGGTGTCGAAAGCTGAAGAGGTAACAGTGTTTAGTGAGCAGGGGGAGTCGGTGGCAGAATGCAGTCCAGAATCAGCGGTAGAAGCGGAGGCTGGAGAGGAGGGAGGCCAAGAAGCAGGGATGAGTCTGGCTGGTGAAGAGGCACGGGTGTCTCCCCCTCCTGCTGTGACCAGCTCTCCTCTCCACTGGTCTCCCAGAGCCAGAAGAGGCATAAAAAGAGTGGAGGCAAAGTTAGCTTCATGCAGGTGCAGTATCAGATTGTTTGGAGAAAACCCTGGATGCAGCTGTGGGGAGTTGGGCAACTTCAGTTTCAGCAACTGCTTCATGGGAGCAAGACCTGCTGGAAATGAGTTGCTGTGCTCCTTAGGCCTCACACTCCTGTGCAGATCCTGTTTTTGCTTTAAAAAAGGAGTTAACTCCAGCTCGTTGGTGTAATTTACTGCTGGCTCACTCCTGTCATGGCTTCACTGCTTCATTTGTCTCTGGGACTGTTCGTGAGTGTGCTACAAATGCTTCCAAATGCACTAGACTGGCTAATTAGAGAATAAGTTTGTTCCTTGCATAAATAATTTAGCAGAAGTAATTAAGCAGCCCATCATCAACTGTAAAGTCTCCAGTTGACTCTGCAGTTTAGGATTTGCTTCAGAGGTATAGCCTGAGCTAAACTTTCTTTCAGCTGCGGCTGAAGTAGTTGAAAGCTGTGGTGTTTGTAACAAACAAGAAAAATGCTTATCCTATGGTAACCGATAAAATGCAGAAAAACTTTGGGGTTGTCTAAGGCAGGGACGCGGGTGGCACTGTGGGTAAAAGCCTCAGCGCCTAGGGCTTGCCGATCGAAAGGTCGGCAGTTCGAATCCCTGCAGCGGGGTGCGATCCCGTCGTTTGGTCCCAGCGCCTGCCAACCTAGCAGTTCGAAAGCACCCTCGGGTGCAAGTAGATAAATAGGGACTGCTTACAAGCGGGAAGGTAAACGGCGTTTCCGTGTGCGGCTCTGGCTCGCCAGAGCAGCGATGTCATGCTGGCCACGTGACCCGGAAGTGTCTCCGGACAGCGCTGGCCCCCGGCCTCTTGAGTGAGATGGGAGCACAACCCTAGAGTCTGGCAAGACTGGCCCGTACGGGCAGGGGTGCCTTTACCTTTAGGGAAGGGAAACCTGTTGCCCTCCAGATATTGTCGCATTGCAACCCCTATCAGCCCTGACCAGCATGTCTAATGGTGAGGAATGATGGGAACTGGAATCCATAAATACCTGGAGGGCCATGGAATAGCCATCCATGAACTAAGGAGACTGACCCCAGACTACCAGACAAACAAAAGAAATATCACACACTTCTTTCGTGTGTGAAAGAAGATTGGAGGATGAAATTGATGGACTATGCAGAATTAGACAAACTAACAGGAAGAATTCGAAACCGGCGGGACCAGAGATTAACAGATGATTGGTGTAAATTTACGGACTATTTGAAAAGTAATTGTGATGACCAGATTACATTTGTAGGTTTGCAGGAAGCTTTGTGAGGTGAATAATTTGAATTATTGCATAATTGGATAAAAAGGAAGGCGTTAGTTAAGATAATTAAAGGCAATATGAATTTAAGAAATGCAGAAGAAATGATAAAAATGGGGGATCATCAGAGGTGCTGATGGAAGTCCAAAAAGATTGTATAAGATGTGAAAGTTTGTGGTATGTATGACAATTAATATGTTTAAAAATGAATAAAAATTATTTAAAAAGAAAAGAAAAGAAATACCACACACATATTTAATTATCACACACAGTGGAACCAAACGCTACCTTGGTGAATGTGTGCTCCCAAATCTGAATTTGATGAAATAACCTCTGTGTGTGTGTGTGTGTGTGTGTGTGTGTGTGTGTGTGTAGGAGAGAATTAGCAGATGGGAGAAGAGGGTGCTTAACCCTTCACGCACACATAGAGACACACATCAATTTCCCCCAGCAAACTCTGCCCCCCCCCCCCCGCCCAAGGCCATTTCTCCACCCCACAGTCAGGTTTAAACACAGTTGACTGAGTCTTGTATGGCTTTCCTTGTGACTTACTTTATTGGTCCCAGCTTCCGATAATCATCCCTTATCACTGTCCTGGCTCTGGCTTCTGCATCAGCTCTGATCTCCGATTTCTTTTTTCTCCAGCTCAACAACAAGGGAGGGAAAAAATGCTTTGTTCACACGACCTCAGGCATTCTCATTCATAAATATTACTGAATCAAACTATCTTGCAGAAAGCTTATAAATGGATTTAAGGTTGTTACATTCAGGAGGCATTTGACTGCATAATGTCCTTGCTGCTGTTTGAAGGTTCCAGTTTTTACTCTCTGTTTTGTGGTTTTAAGGTTTCAGTTTTATGCCCTTAATGTGATTTCATTTTCATCCTTAAATGTACCACCACTAACTAAGAAACTGCAATAAAAAATTAAACTAGCAAATAGCTAGAATTATACACTACCTTAGGACCATTTGCTAGGAAAGACAGTTAACTATTTTTATTTATTGGTCAGTTTCGCACAACATGATAACCCATTCTATGTTCCCAAATTCTCATCCTGTCATCAAAGGTAACTTCATCTTCTTGGCATTATGCAAAAGACACATCTCTCGCAGTCACAGAAGAACCAACAGAGCATGCATTCATAGGAATGATTTGTCTTAAAAATCAGGGCAAATTCATTCTGTCTTCTGCAGTAAGTCATCCCCTCTGTGCACCCTCTCTAGAGATAGCCATTGTTAGGCTTCTGATTCAGAGGACGTCAAAAAATAGGACAGCTCCATGTTTCAGGCGTTAGAATAGCCAGAAAACAAGTGAGTAATTATGCAAAATGTGCCACTGATGATGAAACAAAGCATAAGGAATTTTGAGGCTCAAAGGCTGAAATACTAATGGGCTACTGTGAGGCTCAGCCTTTTTTAGTAGGCAACTTCAGTGCTCACCTGCATTTTGTCCTGCCCTTCTCCTGCACCCACCTCACACAATTAGGAGTCCATATGAAGGGCAATTTCATCTTGAACTATTTTCAGGTTAACTGCGTCATGCTGCTTAATACATTTCTGGCACTGCTTAGATTTTCATTAAACCTACAAAGCTAGTTTGATTCCATCAATCACATAAAGTGTACCCAATGTTTGCGAACCAGTCAAACATATGACTATGAACAGAATTCTGAAGGAAAGGGTCACTTGCTTGATTCTTTTGGCAAACTGGCATCTACTTTGAGTCTTTGATTTTAAAAAGTGAGGTCGCGGAGGGGGGGGGGGTCTATTTGCAATGTACGGTTTTGGTTTTGGTTTTTTCTTACCCCGTTTTCCTTTAAAAAAAAAAAAGGCCTTAAGCATCAATTCCTTTCAAAACAATTCAACAAACAGAACAGAAATGAGAGCCACAATACTCCAGTGCACATAGTTTTGGAATTTCACTTATGAGGCCCGAATTCAAATCCCTACTCATCAGTAAAAGTATATGGATAGTCTTGGGAAAATCTCTCTCTTTTGACCTCAGTTTGCCATGTGCAAATGGGGACAGTGACTTATATATCCTGCTGAGCAGATCAGCAAGATGGACTATATATATATTTACATACCAATGAAAAGTATTATATAAATTACTAATAGTGGAACACTTTAAAATAATGCAATTATTACATGTTCGTAAGATTATAAGAAAAGCCCGGCTGGATGAGGCCAAAGACCCATCTAGTTCAACATCCTGTGGCCAACCAGCTACCTATAGGAAGCCTGTAAGCAGAATCTGAATGCAACAGCAGTATATTCTCCTGCATTGATTTTCTGAATTAAATTGTAGCTCTAAAGGTACTATTCATCTCGCTGATGGAAAAAATAATGGCACTTCAATGAGCCATATATTTGTTGGAATTACTATAGCACTGCAGGCTTAAAAGAAGGCTATGGGATGTCAGAAATGCATTTTTAGCAACAACAGTGTAAAGTGCACAATAAACAGAAATGGCTCATAATCTCTGTGCCACCACCAAAAAAATAACCCCCAAACAAACTCCAGCAATGCCTCTCGTTTTAAATACTGCAAATGAAAGAATATGGCAAAGTTGGAAAGCAAGTTGTAAGTACCCAGATTAGCAAAAGATTTACAATAAAACCATGTTACTGCTCAATTACTGATTAACACATTGTTTTATGAAATCACTGAAGTTTAATCCCTGTCAAATGTAACCTGTTCTTGGCCAAATTTCCGGCTATGGACTTTATATCTTAACCTACGTAACAGCTACAGTAAAAAGCATCATTCCCGGAAAAATACAGAACACGTCCCATACCATGCAATGAAATGCACAAATCCCTGAATGGTGCAAGTGCAAAACAGTCAGGTCGAAATATACCAGGAATTCAGTAACTAGTAGAATTATCAACAGAACACCTCTTTTAAAAAAAACCTTATTCTTTGAACCCTGCTCTCATTACAACAAATTAGCAAAACTCTGTGGACCTCAACAAATCTGTACCAATATACACTGCCTTAAGGTCATTTGTGACAAGGTTGAGAAATTTCTGGGGCAATGAGATCACCAACTCAGTGGTCAGGACACCTCTGCAGTGATCTTGTGAGAGAATGCATCCGATGTGAATTCACAAGGGGAAAGGGTGGGCCTCAAAGGTCTGGTGCTCATGAAGACCACCAAAATATCCCATAAGAACAGTCCTACTGGATCAAGCTACTCAGGGCCAGACTTGGGTAGTCTTTCGTAATATGGCGCCATGTATGGAGCTGAAATTTGGCACCCCCAAATGGATCTTCTCAATTATGGATCGTCTCAATTTTGCACCCCCTCAGCTCAGCACCCTGTGTGGGAGAGCTGTCTAGACCACCCAGCACTGAAGCTATTGGTCCATCTAGTCCAGCATTCCCTTCTCACAGTGGACAACCCATGGGAGGCCTGCCAGCAGGACCTGAGGGCAACAATGCTCTCCTCATCCATGATTCTCAGCAAGTGGTATTCAGAGGCATGCAACCTCTGACAGTGCAGGTGGAGGACAGCCTTATCTTCCATGAATTTGTCTAATCCTCTTTTAAAACCAACCAAGCTGGTAGCCATCTCTACCTCCTGTGGGAGCAAATTCTATAGTTCAGCAATATGGTACTGTGTGGAGAAGTACTTTCGTTCATCCATCTTGCATCTTCCAACATTCAGTATGATTGGATGCCCAAGTTCTAGTACTAAGAGGGAGGCCTTTCGGCTTTCTCCACACCAGAATTCATTTGATACACCTCTATCTGTTTTCCTTGATGAAGTGCTTATGCCAACTACAGTGGTACTTCGGGTTAAGTACTTAATTCGTTCCAGAGGTCCGTACTTAACCTGAAACTGTTCTTAACCGGAAGCACCACTTTAGCTAATGGGGCCTCCTGATGCTGCCACACCGCCAGAGCATGATTTCTGTTCTCATCCTGAAGCAAAGTTCTTGACCTGAAGCACTATTTCTGGGTTAGCAGAGTCTGTAACCTGAAGCGTATGTAACCCGAGGTACCACTGTACTGGGAAAATAGGAAAGGACCATTGCTGTAAAAATGCTTCATAAAATAGGCTGGTCTGACAGCTCTGAGTAAGGAAATGAGTTAAACATGCATGCAATAACTTATTTGAGGAGAGATTAGAATTATTTAACTATTGTTGGAATTCTAATTGAAATGATATAAAGAGAAACTCTTTGCCTCACCCATAGACTGTTGGTATTATGACATTCCCCCTCTATTTATGAACTGTATGATCTTTATTATCTACAGTTGCTTTGCTTAATAAATTTAAACTTTATAAATTAGCTATCTTAAGTCATGTATATTAAAATGAAAGTAATTTTATTATCAGCTCTGCCTTAGTGCATGTGATGAAGTTTCCACATTATTCAGCTATCTTTAGAAGTGTGTTTTTATAGTATGAGCTGCTTGGATATTTTTTCTTTAAAAATAATTCCTTTGTTTCTGAACACAGTGTCTTCAAAAGCGTATCTTCAAACTGGAGTTTTGTGGCCAAGCAAAAAAGTCACAAATTGTATTTTTCAAGTGCAAAAATAGAAATATTAAGATGTAACATGTAGAGCCTCACCCAACTTTAAAAGCAAAAAAGAAGGACCTGTCAATGAGATATTGTAAAAGACACATCCCATTTTGCCAAGCCAAAATGCTTGCCCTGATGAAATGACCCCATTAGTGCACTGTGTCATCTAGTTTTTCTTTATTCCTGTTCCTTTTAAAAATTTTATTTGCATTTTCAAAAACAGGAACAGAGAGTTTTTCTTGTGCAACAAGAGAGTACATGTACACCTGAAAGACAGGAGTGTTCCCAAGTCAAAAGAAGGATAGGTCCCTCATAAAACCATCAGATTTCCAATAAGGACCCAGCTAAACTGGTTACCTTGACCACAATTTCAATCAATGTTAAACCATACAAATAAATCAGACATGAAAGTACCTCAAGCTAATGCATCCATAAAGGAATGAGATCCAGAGCCATCCGAAAAGAAGGAACATCAGCATTAAGGGAAAGGCAAACACAAACCAAGAGCCAAAATTCACAACGTCACACCCTGGAAAAAAGCTTTGAGAAGGAGAAAACCTGATTAATGTAAGGTGGAGAAACCCATTTGGATAAACTGAAGAAAGAATCTGAAATATGCAACCAAGGCCAGCGTGTCATACAAACATCTCGGATGTGATTCAAGACCACATCACAAGGCTGCCACTGTCACTTTCTGCAGCTCACGGACTCCCAAAGGGGGTGCAGAAGATAATCTGTCTGTGTTGTATGAAAGGGACAACTACAGTCACAAAGATCTCCTCCTTCTTTGTCCTTGCCTAGGAGTCACATTTTTACTAGTTCAGAGTCATGTGCAGTTCTTGACTCCATAGCCTTGGGAAATCCCCATGTACATCCATTGTCAACACCAGCGTGTTCAGTTCCTCACAAGCCCCTTCCCTCCATACCTTTTGAGTTGTCCTGAAAGAATGAGATTTGGGGCAGTTCCTGTCAGCGTCGCTGTTCCACCAATACTGGCTGCATAAGGGATCGAAATGAGGAAGCCTTTCCATACATTCTTCTTGTGCTCTTCCTCCTTCTGTATGTCTGAGGAAACTTCAATTGTGACTTCCTTCTCCTCCGTCAAGTCTTTTCTTTAAAACATTACAAAAGGCAACTCTTGACATTTGTCATTTCTCATATAACTTAGGGCTCATTTGTTTGTTTTTGCTTCTGTATCTGATTGATTCCCGCCCCCATTTGCCAAATAATTTGGAACAGGATCTACAGCAGGTAGTTTCTCTCTCCTCTGCAGAATGAGCTGCATCTACCCAGATTCTCTCTTGGATCCATCTGTGAAAGGTAATCTGGGCATCCTAAAGTAGGATGGACTTGGGGACGGGCCAAAACTTGGAGGCAGACCACATGCTTAGTTTGCTGAGTTTCCAGGATCATTTACGTTTAAAAGCAGCATGGCTAGTAAAGGCCTCACCTTGAGAGCTAGGAGAATCATTGCCACAGTAGACAATGGCCTCATTTGGACATGACTCTAAATAATAGTCTAGTGTTACATTGACATGTCTGCTCCCCACTTCCCCTCACTTCCGGCATGGCAACAACATCAAAAACACTTGCTTCTGTTTTCAACTAACCAAAGTTTGAGTTACGTCTTAACCAGGAACTGGGGTTATTTGAGTTATACTATATCCAAACAAGCCAGGACTATAATCTACTGCATGATCTTTACTTGTTCAGACAAGCCATAGTTAAAACAGCTAGTTGAAAACAATTGTGTTCATTTTCCTCCTCACAGCCACGCCAGAAGATGGGAGATGGGAGGGGGCAGACACAAGTCTAAAACCCATTCATGCAGTACTAAACCATAGTTTTATTTATTAATCAAGCTGCAATCCTAAGCCCAGTTACGAGGGAATAAATTAAGGTTACCAGATTTTTTTCAATGAATCCGTGGACACTTTTCAACTTCAATGGATTTTGTATGGGGACTGATTTGTAAATCCGGGGACTGTTCCCGGGAAACAGGGACGTCTGGTAACCTTAGAATAAGTGCCCCTGACTTTAGTGGGTCTTACTTTCAAGTAGACACCATGTGATTGTGCTATTCCTTATTAAAATAATATCCAAACCCACCTTTCAGGGCACACAACCTTCTGAAGGTGGTTTGCAAAAAAAGAAGAAGTTTTGAAACACATAGAAACATCAAAACCACAATCCATAAATATAACGATTTACAATATCAGCCATTAATGTAAAGCCAGCAGTGGCTCATTCTCTCCCCCCCCCCCCCCCAAGCCCAACACATTAACCAAATGTGGACTGGAGCAAAAATGCTTTCAAATATCTCTCAGAGACCAGGCCAAATGTATTTCCAAAGACTTGCAGCAATTGCCGAAAAGGCTCTGTCCCTGGCCTAGCAGTTCTTACTGGCAAGTCAGATTTCAAGGCCTCCAATTATGGTAGGTCTGAGTGCAGCCAATACTGAACTTAGTCCCTTGAGGTAAACTCAATATAGTTACAATTTAGTGCAATGCTAAAGCAACGCTATAGCTTCCTTGGAGCACAGGTGGAAAGCAGCAAGTGACATAAGCAGGAAAAAGTTAAATAGGGTTTTACTCCCAGGTAAACAGCCTTAGTTCATACTCATGAAACTGGGGAAGAATACTTTGGTGATCACCGTCCTCCTCTCCAATGCAAATCTTTGCGTAAACTTACTCATCAACATTTGCTAGAAGCTGCATCTCAGTTGGCACTGTGTGAAGTTTATTCTGATGTACAGAGGCTGAAAAAGAATAATGCCCAAAGAGCTTTTTAAAATACAGAGAAACATTTCCAGAGTCATAATGACAGAAGGTGGTGCTACTATTCCTAAATCATAACAGTTAAATATCCCAGCATAGTTGAGTTACAACAGCAGAATAAAAAGTGGGGAACGGGTATGTCTGCCAACAGCCAGAATATGCAGCAGTAGGACTTGCTTCCAATTGGCAGGGTTGGTAAAAGTACAATCTCAAGGCATCTTGCTGACACCTCCTTCAAAAAGGCTAATTTATGCATCCAAATCACCCATTTGGTGCCGTAGCTTCGCACACGTGTGAGTCACTCTTGAGTCTCTCATTCTGCACTGTTCAGCTGGAGTTTCCAAGACTTCACAATTAATTAAACAATTAATTGGTCCAGTGAAGGGTAGAGTTTAGTGTGCATTATATTTCTGCACTTCCGGGAAGCACGGAAAGATCTACCAGCTTAAAGCTGTCTTAACATAAACACAAGTTAAGCCTACAGAAAGGTTTCATAGCCAAAGGCAGCAGAGTGATAAATCAGCCCAAATATTTCTATGTTGTGGCTCAGAGAAGAATAAGCTGCTGAAAGGAATTGCTGGTGCGTCCAACTCTCTGGCTCACCCTGTTCCCTTATCAAACTGAGAAAGCAGTACCTGAGCAATGTACCAAAACATTATATACATCTATAGCTATCCAGTTAATGTCTACCATTCTGTAAATGTCATTGCTTTGTGACACTTTGGATTTCTTTCTAATGGCGCAACACATCCATCTAACTGCATTTTTTATAAGTTATATAAAGTGTGCATGTCTGCTACAAAGGAATAACTCCCTAAAAAGTGATGAGGTTGGAAATCCCAGGAAGTTTATTTATTTGAAGTATTTGTTGTTCACTGTTCCCTCAAAAGTTCCAGGGTGGCAAACAATAAAATCAACAATCAACATTTAAAACAAAATAAGCAAATCAGCATCATAAAATCAGAGCCGCTTTCAGTAAAGTGCTGTATTTGGATTTTTCACGATTCCTAATTAACTAAAAGATTACTTTGGAGTTGGTTTTTTCTCTTGATTCCAGAAAAATCAGCTAGTTTTATTTACTGATAAAATGTTTCGCTTGCTTGATGAAATGTCTGATCTTGCCTGCTTTAAAACTTTATTATGTTATTGTGTTTTCAGCAGAAGCTGAGGATGGGGATCATTAAGCACTGGGGTGCTTGCTGTTCCGAATGGAAAAATTTCCATTTGGAAATGCTGCCCTCCTCTTACCCATTTCCCCACATTAAGACGGCTAGAACATTACAAGGAACGCACCCAGCGGTCAAAGTCTGTGAACTCGTTTGCTCTGTTGTATCAGGTTTTAATACTGTTCAGTGGACCAGTGACTTCTGCATTGTCACTTCAGTGATTCAGCAACACTGACATTTCTTAATGAAGCAATGCAAATGTGTCTCAGTTCCATGACAACCATGAAAAAAGGGAAGGGATTAAAAGGAAAAGAAAGAATTCAGATGCACACACATAGCATGCCTCCTTTCCCCCTTCAGACTGAAACCATTCACATTTAGGTGGTGGTCAAGTTGGTATGATGGAGAACTTGTCATGCAGGCCTAATTTGGCCCATGTGCATGTTTTGGGTAAACTGCACACTCCTTCCTATCACCTGATGCCATATGACGTCAGGTGTGGAACACTTAGAGGGATCTCCTATCTCTGATCCAAGCGCTACAGTGCTAAGAGATAAGTCCACCTGCCTTCATGTCTATTGTGGGAGAGGGCATGGGTTAATGCATGCCTCAGTAAAGGAAATTGTGGACAGAGATGGGCCTGGAAAGGAAAGGAGGGACAGTGTCATGCGTAGGGAGTCTGCCTCCCCCTTCAGTAACTTCACAGATTAGAATTAACGAGCAGTTTATCTTTTATGGTCCTTTTTATTCAGGCATCAGGTTGCAAGCAAAAATCCACGTCCCTCCACAAGGAGAGCAGTTGGCTACTCTAATTCTTCCCCCTTCTGTCTTGCACAACATCCTAGGCACCAATGGAAAGTCCCTCCTCCTCTCTGTAATCTTTGTTCTCTAATGCATTTGGATCTCCTAGTTCATGGGGAGGGAGAGTCCCCCACACTCTCTAATGGCGTCTCTGCTATCTGTCTATCTGGGGAGCCAGTGTGGTGTAGTGGTTAAGAGCAGTAGTCACGTAATCTGGGGAACCAGGTTCGCCTCTCCGCTCCTCCACATGCAGCTGCTGGGTCACCTGGGGCCAGTCACACTTCTCTGAAGTCTCTCAGCCCCACTCACCTCACAGAGTGTTTGTTGTGGGGGAGGAAGGGAAAGCAGAATGTTAGCCGCTTTGAGACTCCTTAAAGGGAGTGAAAGGCGGGATATCAAATCCAAACTCTTCTTCTTCTTCTTCTTCTGTCCCCTCCCTTCTGTTTCTCTTGTCATTATCTCGTAGCTAGGTAACTCCTGTCTAATCTGTTCCATGTCTGTTTCTCTCTCTGCTTCTGAGACCGCTGGAAACAAGGGAGGCGAATCTTCCCCCTCCAGCTCCTCTTCTAAGAGAAACTGATCTGCCTGAGAATGCATTCCTCAATCCTCTGCTTCCGGCCATTCCCTGACAGATAGACACATTGGAAAATAGGAGAAAGGATCCATACCAGCACTCTTTCAGAAACGGATGTGCTCTTACTAGCCATGGCATGTTAACTGCCCTGCCCTGCCACAATATGGAAGCGGAGGCACTAGACCGCTATAGATTTATAAAGGAAGTTTATAAAATGGCGCAACCAAGGTGGAGTTATTGGTGTGATGTAAAAGAGTGGTGTCACTAGCACCATCCAATAGGAGCATGTGACATTTATGCAAATACCATCTACAGGGCACAGACTATCACAAAATATATCCTTTATCGGTGTACAGGGAAGCAGATGGCAAACCTTATTTCTCCAGCAAACTCAAAGTTGCCGTTCTGAGCAATAGGGGAATGCATATTTTCCCCCCAGCAACGTGTGCATTTACAAGTGGAATGTCCTATGGATGCCGTTGGAACACACCTC
This sequence comes from Podarcis muralis, assembly GCF_964188315.1. Lineage (NCBI taxonomy): Eukaryota > Metazoa > Chordata > Lepidosauria > Squamata > Lacertidae > Podarcis > Podarcis muralis. The sequence continues at coordinate 80,214,644 of NC_135659.1, forward strand.
AGTAACAGATGACTTTACATTTGTCAAAAATGCCATGTTTTATTAGCAACACCCAAATGAGCCGACCAGACCAACCTTGGCTTTCCTCATTTTGCCTCTTGAGGTCCTGATATGTTTCCTTGTCTCCAAAGAGGCTCTTCAGAACAGCCATTGCAATGGGTAGCATCATAGCGGTGGAGGCTGTGTTACTCAGCCACATGGACAGGAAGGAAGTTGTTAGCATCATTCCTAAAATAAGCCTGGAGAGAGAGGGGGGGGGCCTCATACGATTAATCAGAACAAAGCTGTCTCAGTTATATTCTGTAAGAAGTCCAATCCTGTACAACTGGGATAAATGTTAATCTGATTACACAGTGCTGAAATAGTTATGCTTCCTCTCTATTCAGCAGTTTAAAAAGTTTGGAACTTTTGGAATGATTTTTTTCTTTAAAGCATGCCTGCCCGGCCCATACTCCAACCTTTAAGGCTATGCCTTTCACTAACCCAGGCCTTTGACAGAAGCACTGCCATCATGAAAAATATCTGGATCCACCAGAACAAATTCATCAGCAAATTCCACGGAGCAGGTGACTGGGCTGCTGGAGGGGGACAGATCTAACACCATAGAAACAAAGCAGGCTGGTGCAAGAGTCACAGGTCGCTTGAGCTATCCAGATTGCTTAAGCTATCTGGATTAGCTTTGGTGTATTTATTTCCCCACAGGCCAGTCTAAGTAACCCTCCTCCTCCTGCATATGGTCATAGTGCATTTAGAGAGTGCTAAAGAGTTTATATATACAGTGGAACCTCAGAAGCCGAATGCCCGTAAACTCGAATGTTTCTGGTTTTCGAGTGATTTTCGGAAGCTGAACATCTGGCTTCTGTGGCTTCCAATTGGCTGCAGGACGCTCTTTGGCGAATTAGAAGTCGAACGGACTTCCGGAACGGATTCCATTCGACTTCCAAGGTGTGTCTGTACATCTTCAGTCCAACCTTGCAAGGCTAGGGTTGCCATATGTCTGGAATTTCCCAGACATATCCAGAATACTGCGGTCGACTTTCCTGAAAAATAGCTCAAAAACTTCATTCATTTTTTGGAATTTGCTAAAAAAAGAAAAGCCCTACAACTTTGCCCTCCCCCCCCCCCAAGGAAAAACTCAACAACTTTTCTGTCCGGATTTTCACTGTTTGAAATATGGCAACCTTAACCATGGCAGATCAGTTTTAATAGTTGATAGCAAGTTGCCTGCTAATGGAGAGCACTACTTGGCTGCCATTTTGTTTCCTCCCATGGCTCAAAAGGCTACATTTTGTCTGGGAGGTCAGCTAGTAAGCTACTAAGCAAACAAGCAAATTCCTAAATTAATCAATGTACCACAGTATCATTTATCGAATAACTATGAGGAGCCCTTTCAAACCCCACCTAAAGTCTAGCAGACCCCCTTTTCTGTTAAGCAGAAAATAGACGGCTGCTTTTCTTTCATAAACATGGAAATCGTCGTTCTTTGAGTACCCTGCTCTTTTGATAAGTGGTTTTGGAGCTCTGAACTCAGTAAGCTCTTCAACTGAGCCTCTCCCCATATGAGATCCTGAAGGGAGACATTCAGTCTGACCATCTTTTAGAGCACCTGTCCATTCTTGAAACCTCCAAATCCCTGAACTTTGGGTGATTCCAGAAGAGATCAGCTTTGGGTGCCTTTTGACTGCACTCCCACAACGACCTGCAGCAGAGCTGGTCTCCAGGATGGGATCGTGGAGCCAGCCTCCTGGCAGCAATGTTGCTCCTGCTTACCTGAAGAGTGTGCGAGTGGGGCAGGGCACTAGAGAGGTCGGGGTGGTGTAGGTCCACCTGTGACTTCCTAACCTTACAGCCTCTTTGCTCCACCCTTACACCATTCCAGTAAGTGACTGTGATGCCATTGCTTGGAGGTTGGCTCTGCCCAACTGACCTACTCCTGTCCGGTGGACCCCACCTAGAAAAACCTCATGGAGGCCAAGGGAAGTCACTTCATTTGGAATTTACCCTAATGCTAAAATCCATGTTCCTGTCAGGAGTTCAGCCTACACTCAAGTAGGATCCTGGCAGAGCCACATGCCCGACTAGCATGTTCTCTCCTTCCTGGTCGATCGTTCGGGAGCTTCAAAAGCTTTCTTCAGTCCGAACATCATAGCGACCGATGCCAACCGACACGAGCACACTTAGGGATCCGCAGAATTTGCGCACCTTGCGTGACAGACCTCAGCAACTCAGCATTTTAGCTAATCTACTTTATTTACATATAAACACACATGGAACACTGCAACATGGTTCCCTTTCTCTCTAGCATCAGACAGCAAAGAGAAAAGGAACAAAGGACAATAGTCCCACTTCACGGAACACAGTAACACAAATATCCTGTCTCCATCACTTCCCACTCTGTGGAGTCAAAACATATCTGAGTGAACTGGACTCCTTGGTGGGTTTTGAATAAACAATCACAAACTTTTTATTGACAAAAGCTAGTCAGATAAATTAAGGATCTATACAATTTTGTAACATGCAGAGAATAACATTTATTGATAAACCAGAGAGAGGAGCTGAGGAAAGTCGGGAGGGGAGGGGTGGGTGGGTTACTTTATATGGAGGGGGAGGGGGAAATAGGGGGAATTAAGGATGATATGTTTTCTGATAAAATGTTTTGTTGAAATTCCAGTAAAAATATTTTTAAAACAAACAAAACATATACCGTCATGTGAAAGACAAAAATCCCATGACTGCAATCATGGAACAGGAATTCTAACAGTTCCTTCCCCTATGCTTGGACACAGCACAAGGAAGGAAAGGTATAACTCTCAAACCTGTGCAAAAGGCCTTTCAGTTTCCATTGGAATGCCAGTCTCTTCCGCATTCCCCAAGGACAGAAGCAATCCAACACACAGCCTCTTGGCAGCAGCAGTTCTTCAGGACAGCCTTCGATTGCTAACCATTAAATTGTCACTCCAGCTAACTTTCTCATTAAAACTCCATTTCAGGAAAAGCCTTGATTATTGTGTCAAGAACATGCTGCAGGACACCCACAATAAAACACCAATTTGGGCAGGCCCAATCCTAGTGATTTGTGGTGGATTTATTCTGCTCTAATTTGTTCTACGGTGTTTCCCCAGTGCTACCGCGTTATTGCTGTTCAGAGAAGCTATAGTGCAGCAGAAGTAAATAAAAATAAACCAGAAATTGCGGTATAAAAAATATGCAGTTTCAGCAGGAAGTTACAGGATGTGCACTGAATGGAAATAAAGTAGTGTGACTGCCCCAACACCTTTGCAGAAGCAGACAGTATTTTGTGGGGTGCCATGTGACCACTCCAACAGCACCAGGAGGACAAATGAACATGAATGGACAATGAAAAGGGCATCTGGATGGCCCCAAAGTTGAGCACAAGCTCATTTATTTCATTGGTTACCTGGCCGGCTGGACTCCCACCAACATAAGGATTCTCAGTGCAATCCTACGATGCAGATTCCACTCTTCAATGGCAGCCGCCATGATCAAGCCACTCAAGAAGAGGAAGTTGGTTTCTAAAAAATATTGCGGGCAAACTTTGCTGGCTGGGAGGACACTGAGGAAGGGGAAGAGAATTATGGGTAGTAGAGCGGTCACAGACAAGGGCAGAGCTTCGGTGCACCAGTATACGGCCATCAACAGAATTACGTAGAGGCATTTTCCTTCCTGCGAAGAAATCAAATGATAAGAAGTAAGAGACAATGTTATAAACAGTTTCTAGTGAGAGGTCTGCATATAAATGACAAGAGAGTACCACCATTGTAGGGCAGCCACTGAAACTGCCTCTCCATGTTCATTCACACCATCAAAAACACCGTGCTCAGACAGCATTACTAAGAAGATGCCCTCATTCTGATGTGAGCAATCTGAAAAGGTCACAGAGAAGGAAGCTGTCCATGAAGACACATGATGCTTTGGGAAAAAGAAAAGGGGGGGGGACCCTAATGGAAAACGTTATGAAAACCACACATGGTCCCACTTTTCAAATTCAAGAAATCGGTTTCAAATCAAGCCACGTATACTGCAACAAAGTCAACTTAAATTATTTCTGCATTCAAATGCAGAAGCAACCTTCATGAAACAGACCCTCCAAGTGTCCCTATTTTCCAGGGATGTCCCTGATTTAGAGAAGCAGTCCTGGTTTCCAATTTGATCCTGGAACGCCCTGCTTTTCTTTAGGGTGTCCCTTTTTTCACTGGAAAAATGCTGTAGAGTGTGGTGTTATTTGACCCCCAAGCCGTCTGAAGGCAATCCTGTATAGTGTTTTAATGTTTAATGTTTTATTATGTTTTTATATATGTTGGAAGCTGCCCAGAGTGGTTGGGACAACCCAGTAAGATGTGTGGGGTATAAATAGTAAAATTATCATTATGAAATGGAATGTCCCTATTTTCATCAGAGAAATGTTGGAGGGTATGATGAAACCCTCACCTTTATACATTTTTAAGGCCTGGCTGCAGAGACCCATCAACCCAGGCAATTCAAACGATAGATTTGTGCCGAGCCAAATATCTGACCAATGGCTTAGTCATTCATTCACCTTTCCTATTCCAGCTTTGGATTCCTAGAAACAAATCTAATGGAGCAATCAAATTTCCAGCCTTTCATTTCCAATGTAAAGCACTGGAAAAGCAAAGTCCACACTGTCTGTGTGTCCATGTGGTGGTCTTGGTCAAAGTGCACCCGTCCCTAAAGAAATGAAGGAGAGATGTAGACAGCATCTTTTCTTGACCACCTTTGGCCAAATGAGTGTTGCAGCACCCTTCTGACCACTTCCAGATCAATGGACCAGTTAATGTAGACCCAACCATGTGAATCTGCTGCTCAGTATTGGGAAACTGAACTGCAAAATAGGATTTTTCTCCCAACAAGTTTTCCATCTGCTTCTCTAAAGCAGGGGGGAAGGCTAACCAATGGACCTCCAGGCACTGTTGGACTACAAATCCCATCAGCCCCCAGCCAGCATGGCCAATGGTCAAGGATGATCGAAATTGTAGTCCAACATCTGCATAGCCGCAGGTTCCCCAGCCCTGCTCTGCAACCTCATGGCAGCCAGCAGTCACCTTCAACCAAGGCCTCTGAGTTAGACCACATGATTTCTGGAAAATAATTATCCCACTCGATTAAAGTTCGTATCATTTTTTTTTTTTGTCCTTAATACACACTTTCTTAGGAGACTTGTGATTGGGTTAATTTTCCAACTATGTAATGATTGCCAGAAACAGAGGATTTTTCCTCAGTTGCACAATCACCTTTTTTATGACAGAAGGAAGAAGACCAGATCATTATAAGGTGGCATCCAATTAAGTTAGTCATGCCCATTAATTTCAATGGGTCTACTCTGAGTATGACTTACATTAGATACAACCCATATTTTCCTTCTATAGAGCACTACCAGAGCTTTCTTCCTACATATCTGAACCTCTAGTAAAAGCAAGGCCTATAGAGTCGCTGTTGGTTATTGGGTGATGCCTGCTTATCTGGAGACTGTCTAGAGGAGGAGGAAGAGGAGGAGGAGGAGGAGGAGGAGGAGGAGGAGGAGGAGGAGGAAGAGGAGGAGGAGGAGGAGGAGGAGAGGTCCAAATCACACAGTCCACTTGGTGGTTTCCTGTACAAATGCCACTGAAACAAATGGGATTCAGTTGGTCCTCACTAGCAACTGAGACAAAATGAAGAAATCTGTCTTCATTCAAATGCAGAAGTAACATCCATGAAAAGCCATCAGCTTTAAAGGCCAGATAATTTCAGTTCTGTTCTTTATTTGATTCATTTATTGCTTCTCCCTGACAAAACAATTTACAGGAGCCTTGATATACAAAATACAGTATGCAATATTGATTCATTAAAACAAACAATGTAGGGGGGGGAATCACCCATCATAATAAAAAATTATCCTGTCCACAGAAGAATACAAAAAATAAACATCCATAAATCAAATTGTTAGTGCTCTCCCAATAATTTATTCCATTTAAGCCCAGTTTTCAGGGATATAAAGGTAAAGGTACCCCTGATCGTAAGGTGCAGTCGTGGACAACTCTGGGGTTGTGCGCTCATCTCGCTTTATTGGCTGAGGGAGCAGGCGTTTGTCCGCAGACAGCTTCCGGATCATGTGGCCAGCATGACTAAGCCGCTTCTGGCGAACCAGAGCAGCACACGGAAACGCCGTTTACCTTCCCCCTGGAGCAGTACCTATTTATCTACTTGCACTTTGACGTGCTTTCGAACTGCTAGGTTGGCAGAAGCAGGGACCGAACAACGGGAGCTCACCCCATCATGGGAATTCGAACCACCGACCTAGGCTCTGTGGTTTAGACCACAGCACCACCTGCATCCCTTTTGAGGGATATCCCCCCCCCCAAAAAAAAAATTAATATAACGCCATGGTGCATCTACATCAGCACAACCGGACGCTTTCATCTGCCCCAGCAGCAGCAAAACATGTCTCTCCCATATCAGTCTCTACAGCCACTTCAGGCACTGCTGCCTTCCAGTAGTTTGATTTCACCCCCAAAGGCACACTCCTTCATTGTCTCTCAAGACAGATGGTTGCCAACAATATTGTATCTCCCAGGCAATTCAAGCAATCAGAAGAATAGTTGCCAGGAGACATATGAACTCACCTAACTCACACCATTAAGCACAGAATTCCTAACTAATGTCTGCAGGTGGCTTCTGTCTCCATTTTCTATGAAATCCTCTCTTAGTTTAAAGGTGAAAATATGCACATTTTTATTTATAGACAAATATCTTGCAATCTTTAAATTCTGTTTTCTGTCATTGCAGGAACTGAACATTCTTTTTACATTTATAAGTCTAGTTGTCAAAGTGTCATTCAAATGTAGTTCACTACGATCATAATTTTTAGGTTAAATAATAATAATAATAATAATAATAATAATAATAATAATCACTTAACAGGAAAACAAGCCAACTAATTTCTAGACATTTAAGAATGGGTTAATGGGAACAGAATAATGAAAAGCCTGTGTTATTCTGTCAATTTTTTCTTCAGTAATGCACATCCTTCCTTTCCATCACATAGAAAAGAATAGGTATTCTGAATTTTCCCCTTATATATATTGGATTTACAAAGAATTTACAGGCTTAACCTAATGATTAAATTCACTACTTCCTTTATTAATATTAATAAAATATTATCAGCTGCTGTGCAATGCCTTGTTTTAATATTCCACAAATGATTAATTACAAATGATTAATACCCATAGTATTTCCCCTCTCCCCTTCTCATATTTTGCTACGGTAAATTTCCCTCTGTGGCCAAAGTGTCATAGGAACAAAAAGGATGCACACCTTAGTACTTTTTAATCAATGTGTTAAAGAGCCATCAGTCGTGGTTGAAATAAAAGCTGCAACATGTAAGGCACAGCCATGTGCCCCACTGACTGGGGAGGCTTAAGAGCCAGTTTAAGCGCTCTGCATTGGCAGATTTGGGGTATGTGCCAATGCTAGGATAGCATCATCTCAGTATAGTGGTACCTCGGGTTACAGACGCTTCAGGTTATAGACTCCGCTAACCCAGAAATAGTGCCTCGGGTTGAGAACTTTGCTTCAGGATGAGAACAGAAATCGTGCAGCAGCGGCGCGGCAGCAGCAGGAGGCCCCATTAACAAAAGTGGTGCTTCAGGTTAAGAACAGTTTCAGGTTAAGAACGGTCCAAGTTCTTAATCAAAGGTACCACTGTATATGCCTACCGCCAGCAAAGTGCTAAAGGTGAGGAGTGTAAGAGAGGTTCTGAGGAAGACGCAGACCTAGGGTTCATCCACATTTTTGCTTGCCCCATATTTTGATTGTGTCATGTACCACAGCTATACCTTGGGGAAATCCGATCTTACCCACTGAATTGGATCTTATCAGGGCCATGCTTCATCTGAACTGAATGCAATCCCTTGCCCTCTGTGCCAGGGCCCCAGGTGCTTTTCAGCAGCCACTTTTGAATGGGAGCCGAGCTTCTGGCCTCCTGAAGTCTGGCACCAAGACCGCTGCTCACTTTGCTTTCAGGCCTGGTCAAGACAGATGGCAATGCAGTCTCAAATATCACAGAGGAGTAAAATCTGGATATCCATAATTCCGCAGTCAAACGGTACGAAAACAGGCAAAGAAGAGCAAACAGGAGCACATGCAAATTCAGTCCCATGATTATGTATGAATTCATGTAAGGGTCCATGTCAGGTTCATGTAATTAATATCACATCTATTTTGGTTCTAAGTAGGGTCAAGAAGGATGGCGGCTAACAGATTGAGGTTGAATCCTCTACAAGTGCTCTAAATAAAATGAATAAGCCTTTCCAAATAAGAACTTTCAACGCCAGGATAGATATATAGAACAGTAGGCCCTGCTCGTCTAAAGAAACAGCCTCGTAATAATCGAGGTCACAGTTCATATATCATTTTCTTTCTTGGCCTCAAAGGATTTTCTGAACAAAATTATTGCTTAGAGCCTCCTCTTGAGCAGAAAGACCTACATCACTGCTGTTTACTTCAGAACTGGGTATCGCTGACACAGAGTCCCATTTGATGGTGGAGTGGCAAGCTCCTTTTGCACACCTCATTAAGAACATCCCCTGTGCTCCCTCACCAAAAACATTGCTTTTCCAACCTGCTGCTGCCCTGTCTGCTCCTCCCGCAATCATTTGTGCCATGGAGCAGAAGGACTTGCTGACTCCTTCTGCTCCAAAATCAAGGAGCTTCTGGGAGCCACAGGTGAGAGATGAGTGCAGGGTGGGGACCAAAGGTAGACAAACTGCCCCAGAAGGAGCACAACATGTCCCCCACCAGAGATACTACCCCAATCCAACACCCAGTACACAAATATGCAACATAAAGGACCCTGTTGTAACCCAAGCCTGCACAACCTGTGATCCACCAAGCCAAACACAACCAACCATCTATGGTAGCCTGAATGTTTTGCAGGCTCAAGTAGGAAGTGAAACAGGACGATTGGTAAGCTTCTAGGGCAGGGTTTGGAACCTGTAGCACTCCCAGTTTTGTTGGACTCCAACTCTCATCAGCCCCCAGCTAGCATGAGTGATGATGAAGGATGGTGTGGGACAACCAGCGATGGTGGGAGATGTAGCTCAACAATACTGAGAGGGCCACAAGCTCCCATCTCCTGTCCTAGTGCCCCCATAGATGTCCTATGGGTTGCGCTCAGCTTGGCAGTCACAATTGCATGGTTCTACTGCAGTGCAGAAAACCAGAACAGAACAAAACACCTCTGAGATTCAGCATAAAATGTGCCAGAATCCAAGTACAGCATGAGGAATACAATGCCTATTATTCATCTGAAAGCTGAGCTCTGTTTGATGAGAATATTCTGCAGTTATAAGACAGCTCACACCTCTACATTTGGGCTTACAAGTTCAAAAAGCATTAGAATCTAATAAAGCTGTTTATTCAGCTAATGTACATGTAGCAAACTAATACAATGAGATATTTACAAGCCCCCAAAAGGAATTAAAATATCCATTATGTAATCCTATTTCTACTCTTTGAGACAAATGAAACTGTACATAGGCACTTTGAATTACCTAAATTACCTCAAGAGCAGCAACAAAAGGAAATTACCAACAATAAAACCCTAAAGGAGCCCTTCCATCCTACATGCTGCGGTAGCAAATGAAATTTCACAAAGCCATCTTATTCCAGTGTTGAAGATACAGTGAGATGAGGAATAAAGTTCTGTGTCTACAGAAAGACAGCACCGAAGTAGCTGTCTTGAGTAGATATGTGTCAGGGAACTGACATCGGAGCTAGAGGCAGAGGGAAGGCTCTCAAATGATGCTGGAGAAGGGCCCAGCAGGGAGAGAGGCAGCTCAGCAGAGGGGGAAGCAAATCAGCGCAACACCAGGGATAAAGAGGGGCAGATGGGGGAATCGGCGAGAGGGCTCCAGGACTCTTCACTGGACACCAGTGGGGAGAGCACAGATCCTCCGCTACCCACGCCCTCCCTGCGCAGAAGACTTCCGCGCAGTGAGAGTAGGAGGAGACTGGGCGTCAAACAACTTTTATGTTGGAAAAGGTTTAAGAAACACCCACTGACGGATTCTGCTAGCGACTGAGGCAGCCACGAAGAGAAGGGCTATCCAGACAGAAAGGTTTAACAAGGCAATTTAGCCTGGAGAGGCGGCAGCTTACGCACGAGCAACCCCATACGCATTACAATATGCTACATGGGAAATGACCACAACTCTTTCGTCAGGCCTGTTTGTTTCAAGTACACCCCTGTTCTCTCCTCTGTGCCTCCTTCCCATCTCTCCTGTCAGAACTAAAGATATTTATTTTTTTTGCACCTTGGGTGAATTAAATCCTTCCCTTTTGACTTACTGCATGCTGAGCAGCAGAACATTCAACAGCGCATAAAATGATCACAAGTAGATTGAGGTGCTAAAAATACCTGCCCTTTATAAATAAAGCTTAAGAACTAAAGGTATGTCTAGCTGAACACCCTCTTTCCCAGGGGAAACGCCTCTGGGAAGCCCATTTGCAATGGAGAAGGCATCAATAGCCCTTCTGGTAATTTAGAGACCAAGCGCCTCTGAAACCTGGATGCTGCATTTAGGGGCATAAAGCATCAGCATCAGCATCATTTTATATAGGTAAAGGATCCCTGGATGGTTAAGTCCAGTCAAAGGCAACTATGGGGTGCAGCGCTCATCTTGCTTCAGACCAAGGGAGCTGGTGTTTGTCTGCAGACAGCTTTTCCGGGACATGTGGCCAGCATGACTAAACCGCTTCTGGTGCAACTGAAAACGCTGTTTAGCTTCTCGCCACACCAGTACCTATTTATCTACTTGCGCTGGTATGCTTTTGAATTGCTAGGTTGGCAGAAGCTGGGACAGAGCGGATTCGAACTGCCAACCTTCTGATCGGCAAGCTCAAGAGGCTCAGTGGTTAAGACCACAGCACCACCCATCTGTCTGGGTTGCCTCAGGCTCAGCCTCAGCCATTCTGGGTGGCTTTAAAACACATTCAGCACAATGATTTTCCCCTGAAAGAATCCCCTCACAGAGTGACAATTCCCAGTGAACTACCATTCCCAGGATTCTTTTAGAGAAGCCATGTGTCTTGAGAGTGGTTTAAATGTTGTGGCAGACATTAATGAAACTTATCCTCCATGAATAAAGGGTCCCATTTTAAAGCCGTCTAAGATAGCCATTGCATCTTGCGGATGGCAGCAAATGCCATAAATTAATCACACATTGTGTAAAGCACTTCCTTTTGCCTGTCCCTTTTACTGGAAGTCCCCAAATTCCAGCATTACAAGACATGGAGAACTGCTTATCTCCATTCATTTTTTTCCACATCACGCATACTTGTGTAAGCTTCTATCACATCTCCCCATGCTTGGCTTTTCTCCACACTAAAAAGCCTCAAGTCTTTGTAGCCCTTCCTCATAGAGAGCGTGTTCCACAAGTCTGATTGTTTTGGTTTCCATTTTCTGCCCCCCATTCTGCCTTGGCCCAGTATACCTGAAGGAGCGTCTCCACCCCCATCGTTCTGCCTGGACACTGAGGTCCAGCGCCGAGGGCCTTCTGGCGGTTCCCTCACTGCGAGAAGCAAAGCTACAGGGAACCAGGCAGAGGGCCTTCTCGGTAGTGGCGCCCACCCTGTGGAATGCACTCCCATCAGATGTCAAAGAGATAAACAACTACCTGACATTCAGAAGACATCAGGGAAGTTTTCAATGTGTGACATTTTAATGTATTCTTAATCTTTGTTGGAAGCCGCCCAGAGTGGCTGGGGAAACCCAGCCAGATGGTCGGGGTATAAATAATAAATTATTATTATTATTATTATTATTATTATTATTATTATTATTCTAGTTTTTCAAATTTATTGACTGATGGATTGCTTTCTCCCATTTGCAAATCTGCCCACGCTCTGGACAGCTGGCAGAGAGTGGAAGGTTCTCTCTTACCTCTTCTGGAATGCATGGAATATTGCCCATCCATCAAGCTGCTAAGCTGCCACTGTGCATCTTGTTGTCTAAGAGTACATTCATCTCAGCAGGTTAAAACACAGCAAGGTCGTTCATCACCACTACCCGCTGCATTTCAAGCCACATTTTCACTGTGCTGTTCACGTTAAAGGGAGTTGGTGGGGGTATCTTCACCCAACCTGCAAGACATTTTTGGTTTCCCTGCCCCTGTGACATTCCCCGTGAAGTCCTCATTCATTAAGCTGTCATGTGAGCATGTGCACTCATCTGAGCATGCTCAGTGCCTGTTGTGGTAATGTGAACCTACCCTTTGCTCTGCTTCTAGTTTTCTAGTTGGATTGAAGCTGGTTTGCAGAAGAAGAAGAAGAAGAAGAAGAAGAAGAAGAAGAAGAAGAAGAAGAAGAAGAAGAAGAAGAAGAAGAAGAAGAAGAGCCAGTGTGATGTAGTGGTTAAGAGCGGTAGTCTCATAATCTGGGGAACCGGGTTCGCTTCCCCGCTCCTCCACATGCAGCTGCTGGGTGACCTTGAGCCAGTCACACTTCTCTGAAGTCTTTCAGCCCCACTCACCTCACAGAGTGTTTGTTGTGGGGGAGGAAGGGAAAGGAGAATGTTAGCCGCTTTGAGACTCCTGAAGGGGAGTGAAAGGCGGATATCAAATCCAAACTCTTCTTCTTTTAATAATAATAATAATAATAATAATAATAAATGCATCAAGTAGCCATTTTTGTCAAGAAACTACAGGATCAATATGGATTGGCTAATGGTATGCAAATTCAGTTTCAAAGCTAACAGTGGGAGCCTACTGGATGCAGAGTATGTCATAATGTGAACATACCCTAAAACCAGACCGCAGCTTTCTTTCTGAGCCATTCACAGCACTGGGGCAAGCATCTTTTTAACTCCAGCACCCTGCTTGCCTCTGCAGTCGGGCACAGATTGCAAGCTCCTTGGGGCAGGGACTTTTGCCAACGTTGCTTTGTAAAGAGCCATGTACACTGATGAAACACTCATAGGAATCACAGCATCCTGGGAATGTGGTTGCAGAGAAATGCATTGGACCTAACATCTCTTTTTGGCAAAAAGGGCTTTGATAGGGAAACGTGTCCAAGCAATATACTCAAGAAACAAACACGTACTAATTTATTTATTTTTTCAAATGCCCATATTCTTTACAACGAAGCTAGAAAGTTAACAAATCCACAACCAAAGAGGTTGAACAAAGTCCAGAGGTGAGAACAGCCCTCCTAGAACATTCCCCTTCCAACAGCCCCTTTCTGGTTAAGCTAATGGCAAGCGCTGTTAAACAGATGTGTTTGCATCTAATATGTACTTTTTGGAACATGCATATTGCATCAGCTGGGATGGGGGAGTGGGTTGCAGGGGGGATTTTATCATTTTCCCCCTTGAGAAAATCACTCTTCTGTGGCTGGTATTTCCTTTGGGGGAAATCCCCCATTAGTGCCAATCTACTAAGGTAGAAAAGAATTGCATTTGCTCTCCATTTCTGATCTGATCCCATAAATTAACAACTTTTCCTGTCCTCCACCCTCAAGCTGATTGCCTTAAAACACACACACACACACACACACACACACACACACACACACACACATTTTAGAAGCAAATATGCATTCAACATCATGTGTAGCTTAGTCCTTAAGAACAGAATATACTTTGAGCAACTATGGGTATTTCCATACAGGTGTTTATTGTGGGATCAGCGTTACTCATACATGCACATGAGTAACTTTTTACAGCCTGCACATGGCAGCATCAACACTAATATGCATTTTCCACCTCCGTTTAATCTGCATTTACTCTTCCTGCTGAAAAACCAATGAATTTTAAGGGGGCGGGGGACGCCTGTTACCAATTACCTGTTTGCAATATTTGAAAGGCTTGTTTGCAACATTAAAACTCTTGTCTGGAATCATACCTCCTATGTAGTAAACAGGTTTCATAGACTGGCAAAGATGCCATGCCATGCATTGGAAACCAACATGGGGCTTGGAGGCAGATGGGCCAGGTTCAAATCCCAGCTAAGTCTGACCTGCCCCAACTTTTCCTAGCTTTGGGAAGTGGTGGAAGGAGCTCAAAAGACAGGACAATATGGTGGGCCAAATCATATACTCATATGCCCCTTTGCTTGTTTTCGACCCATTTTGGTTTCACAGATTTGTGTCAAGTTAGAGAAAGTCTGTCAGGAAAACAAGGCTGCCAAAAGCTTCACTAAATGGTTGTCGCAGAAATGTCATCTTCCCATTCCCCATGTGACCTGGATGATATTGTAATCATTTCCAGTGAATCTGTAGGGCTCTGCCGAACAAACCAGAGCAACGTCTGGAGGTTGGTGGGGAGGGATGAAGCAAAGAGTTTAAGCTGTGAGCTGAGAGAACCTATTCAATTCTTGATGTGGAAGGGGGAATTTTCCATGATAGCTTGCCCTGTTTGATGGGTGGGGATGCAGCTGAGAGCGGTATCAATATGCTGTGGAATAACAGTCCTGTATGTATTCAGGAATGGCAAAGATGCAAATAAAGGCACTGTGGGAGACGCATAATAGCTTGGAAAACAGAGGTGGCGAAATCCATGCACAGCAGCATAGACTGTCCAAGAGTGAAACAGACAATAATCTGGCAGAGATTTAAGCTTTAGGGGCAGAAGCCGTAGACAAGACCAGAAAGAAAAGGCATGTACCGCTGGAGAATGAGAACTGTGTGTCCCAGTTGCAGATCCCTTCCATGCCAATGAATGCAGCTCTGAAAGCCCCAGTCCAAACTTGGCAAGGAGAAAAAGGGGAGGTGGACCATTCGAAGAATATGAGGAAAAATCTTCACCATTCCCCAGACCCACCTCAATTATTCTTTATTAAAGTTATGGTTTCCATACTACTACATTAATACAAACCATTTACAGGCGTTACACAAACAGCTTAAATCGTAAGTCTGTAATTAAAGCCCCCCTGCGGCAGGAAAAGCTACAGGGAATTGCTTAGAAAGTTGCCCATCAGCCTTGCCTTATGTATCTCCACTCCAAAGAAGGCACATGATTCTCAGGCTGCACACTTGCCTAGGTGTAAACCCCACAGTGCAACCTCCTTCCAAGTAAACATGCATAAGGTTGCACTGTTCATCCTTTGTTGATCAGGCCCTCTGAAGCATCTGTGAACGAGCACCTTCTGTATAAGCTGTGAGGGGAAGCGTTTTGGAAGAAGGACCGAGAAACAGAAGCAAAGAATGAGTGATGTGATGCCTTTTATTGATCTGTGTAGCTTGGAGAACTGCAAGAAGAAAAACTGCCTGGAAAGGGCATTCAACGGGGCAGCAGTGGACAAGGCCTAGGAGTTTCTCCAGGGAATTATTTCCCTGTGAGGTGGGTGACAATGAACAAAGGGCAGCTCTTGAAGCAAAGTAAGCTAAATATGCTTTGTGAGGATTTTCTGTTACAGAATGGAGTATTCTCCAGTAACCTGGGCTAGGTGTTACTTTCCTGCGGCAGAGATGGGGACCCCATGTTGTTGGGCTCCAATTCTCATTCAACATGCCCAGTGGTTAGGAATGGTGGGAGTTCTAGGCCAGCAACATCTGGGGTTGAACCCTGTTGGCTACCCCAGATAATGACAGATGGATCATGTTACCATCAAAAAATGCACTGCGACAGTAGTTGCGGGGACTTTGTAATGACAGTAATTACAAGGGTGGACTTTGGTAAACTTTGGTAGTATGGTGCCCTGAGCGAGGCCAAAATCTGACAACCCTCAATGGATCTTCTCCATGATGGATCTTCTCAATTTTGCACCCCCTCGGCTCAGCGCCCTGTGCTGGGGAACTGCCTGCACTTCCTTAAATCGGGTGCTGATCCCGTATTGTAGACTCAAAAGTCTGTGCTAATAAGAGACTTCTGAAAAAGTTTAAGATGAGGCAACTATTTAGTTGGGGCAGGGGAGAAAGATTGGCTTTGGGGGAAGCAGTGGATCACTTGAACTTTATATGGTCAGGGTGACATTTAAAAGTGGCATGATGATAATCTGGGGAGTTGGTCCTAGGGTTACAAAGTGGCAACAGGGTAAAGGCGAAAGGGGATTTTTTAAGAGGATGGTCATTTTGTTTGGAGGAGGGGATATTCCTTAAAGGGGGCAACTAGGAAAAGGCTATTGATAAGGTAAAGGGAAGGGGTAGAGAGTTGGGTGGGACAGGGATGGATTTTTCTACGGACAGCAGACCAGCTGATTTCTTGGAGAAATACTCTCCAAAACTGAGAAAGGGGTTGGGTTTAGTTCACTGTCTCCCGCAGACAACCTGTTATGTACTGAGTTTTATATTTATTGATCATTCCTCCCAATTTACTTGCACAAAGCTTAAGCAGAGGTTAGACTGTTTCTGGTCATTCTCAAGCATTCATCCCAATTTGAGGGGAAGTTACACAGTAAGCATTCATTCAGGCTTGCTTGTGCAATGTTTATGCATCTTCCCATTAATCATTTTCACCACCACTTTCTCAATAGCAAAAAGTCCAATTTTTAAAATAAAATAAAACAGTGGGTTTTAAAAATAATTTAATTTAAAATAATTTTTAAAATAAAATAAAACAGTGGGTTTGTTGCATGCAGTCAGCAGAGCAGGTTAATCCACTTTAATTGCACACACATACATTTCTGATAGGAGCTTCAATCCCACCCACCCCCAAAATAGTAACAGTCTGGAGGTAACCGGAGTTCCCTTAAGGACAATGACCATGTGGTTCCTTGGTTGGAAGCAACATTAAGTAGGAGATGACAAAGAGATGATGGACCAGAACAACCATCAGTGTGGCAACCTTTGGAGGCCAGGCTATAGGTCAGCGGTAGAGCATCTGCCTTGAATGCAGAAGGTGCTGGGTTCATTCCCCAGCATCACCAGGTAGGGCTGGGAGAGGTTCCCTATCTGAAACCTTGGAGAGCCACTGCCATTCATATTGAACTAGATGGACCAGTGGGTTTGACTTGGTCTAAGGCAGCTTCCTATGCTCTTCCTTAACTTGAGTTTCATTAGGAGCCACAGTTCCCTACAAGTAGTCAAAGTGCAGGGAGCAGAAGGCTCTTGTGAAATATATGATGGGGATATTGGGGAGTGCAAAGAGCTGCTGCTGGAAGTTACTTGGGTTGGCAGGATAGATATTAGGGAAGAAGAGAATAGCGAGAGCAGAAACCGTAGTATTATCTTGACAGGGATTAGGGAGGTACAAGGAGTTAGGGCAGAGGGCAAGGAGCTATTCCCAATAGTCTGATGACTGTTGCTGAATGAAGGAATTATTTGAGTACTTTTTGCAGGAAACTGGTTTTCTAAAGGGGAGTGCAGCCTTTCCAAAAACAGAAGATGGGGAGGGTTCTTGATTGGAGAAGGGGCTAAGAAAGGGAGGGGGTATTAATTGAGTTGGAGACTCAGGTGGTGCTAAGGATAGTGGGTGACCCAATGCTGTCCCCCCTCTTCATGATAAGTCACCTCCGCCTTTAAGCGACTGTGTGACAGTGTCAACAGACAGAAAGTCAACAGGTGAAGCAACAGGGAACTCACCGCCTTTTGAAGCTCCGCCTGCTGCACAGCTGTAGAAAGGAAGGAAAGACTCCTTGCAAAAAGGGGGACAGAACAAGATGGAATGGGCTGGTGGCTACACTAGAAGCAGGAGTGGGGGTACAGCCACTTTTGACTAGGGCAAAGAAGGAAGTGGGGGGCGGAGAGGAGGAGGAAGCCCCTTGCAGGGTGGCTTCTACGGGGGCGGGTGGGGGCAAAGGGTTACCTTGGGGGGCAGGCTGAAGAGGACAGGCAGCAGCACCAGCGGGGTGCAGAGCAGCACCAGATAGCGGCGGATACTCCACACTTTCTTCACTAGGGCTCCAAGCGCTGCCATAATAACCCGACCGGACCGGCTTGGGAGAGACCGGCCGCGGCGCCCGGGCCGCCGCTTTATCCCGGGGGAGGGAGGAGGGCGAAGGAGGCAGGGCTCTTACCTAGGGGCGGCGGCAGGGAGCACGGGGCTCGCCGTCCGCCAGCCCGACCGACTCCCACCTCCCGCTCCATCGGCGCATCCAGAGAGCCAGGAGAGGGAGCCGCGGCCGTGACCGCCTCCTCCTCCTCCTTCAAGGGACCGCCTCCTCGGGGCTGCCCCCTCGCCCACCCCGCTCCAGCCGGAGACCGAGGAGAAGCGAGCAAGAGGCTCGTCGCCACGTGGAGCGCAAAGGAGGGCAGCTTTGGAGCCGGCATCCGCCGAGCGCGCTGCGGGTCCTTCGCGCAAGGCGCGCCAGCTCCAAAGTTTCGCTGCACGTGGTGGACCACGGAACTTCTCCTTGGCTGCTGTGGCGCCAGGACAAAAGTTGTAATAGTGGGGAGGCAGGAAAAGAGGAGAGTGAACAGCCAAACCCGAGGATTCAGGGGTGCAAAGTTGAATAAAATGGGGGGGGCAGGTAAGCCCCCTCAAATATTTTACGGGCGGCAGCGAAGGGACCTCGACTTCAAGAAGTTGGCTCCTATGCACGGATTTGTTATTTCTCCTCTCCAGTTCTCTGAACAGAGTTTAACCTGTCAGAGGCTTTCGTTGTTGCATCTGACCCTGCCATTTTCTAGACTCTGGAGGCGAATATGTCCTGTGAGCAGTCACCCCCTTGGGGAGAGGTGCGGTTCCTTCCGCGTCCATGGAATGCCGTTTTCTAATTGGAAACCTTACCTTTTGACCCAACCTTTATTTATTCATTTAGAGCGTATGTGCCCCTGTTCTTCAGCCAAAGAAAGAAAGAAAGACTCCCAGAGTGGCTTACAATAAAACAGTGCCTGCCCGTAGGCTTACAATCTAAAAGACACAGCACAAAAGGAAAAAGGGACAGGGGCGGGAGAGGAAAAAAACAAACTCCACTGCTAACCCTTAAAAGTTAAGTAATAGTTCTTACACTGACCAGCTTGGTGTTGTGTTTCCTGGAACAAACACTGCAGGCTACTTCCTAACAGTACAAGGTTAGTTCTTGGTAATTTAAAAATAAAATTAAAAAATTCTTATATTCTAAAAGAAGTCACCTTCTGCCTGATGATGTGAATGAACTAATATATATTGGCAATCTTGGTCCAACTGCATTGGCTGCCAATGAGTTTCAAAGTGCTGCTTTGACCTATAAAGCCTTAAACGGCTCAGGGGCCAATTCTTGTGATGATGGGGCTGCCCTCAAATGCCTCCACATTGCAGCTGCTTGAAAAAAAAATCAACAACTCAGGTTGCTTTTGCAGGCTTGTCATGCAGATCTCCTAGTATGTGGCTTGACTTTGTGCCACTAGACACATGTGCCAGCAGGAAGCTGTATGCTCGGTCCTTTTTAAAAAACAAACAAGCAGAGATAATTGTTCACTCAAATTCTGTGCATGGCAATTCTGAAACCTGTATTCTTGCACTTTTGCAAGCACTTGCGCTCTCCCCCCCCCCCCGGTTTCATTTTGCTCCGGCTGTTCAGGGCCCATTCCCTGCCCCCCTGTCAGAGTGTAGTGCTGTCCGGGCAGGACTTTGGGGCAGAAGTTTCAGGCTCCACAACAAAGAATGTGCAGAAGGCCTGGCTTATCACATCTTAAAGCAAGTGAAGTCATACACATTACCACCTATTGAGACACCCTCACAAGACAACTGAGCACAGAGTCTAAAATTAGCTAATGGCACCAACATCTGGTCCCCTCCCCTTTCCCCTGGCTTTGCCCCTCCCCAGTGCCAGATTTATGTATAAGCTAAACAGGCTATAGCTTAGGGCCCCACTCACTCTCTTGAGGCCCCCCAAAAAAATTAAAGGGAAAAAAACTAGATGTACATTTCCACAATACAGTGGTACCTCTGGTTATGTACTTAATTCGTTCCGGAGGTCTGTTCTTAACCTGAAACTGTTCTTAACCTGAAGCACCACTTTAGCTAATGGGGCCTCCTGCTGCCACTGCGCTGCCGCTGCACGATTTCTGAAGCAAAGTTCTTAACCCAAGATAATATTTCTGGGTTAGCGGAGTCTGTAACCTGAAGCGTATGTAACCTGAACCGTATGTAACCCGAGGTACCACTGTATAATATAAAAAACAAATAAAATAAAACCTACATACAGCAACAGTGTTTTGTGTTGTGTAGGCTCCTATGATGTAAGTAATGGGCCTCACCTGCTAGCCTGCTCTCTAAAATATCACCGGTTTGCTCATTTCTATATACAGAGGTACACAAAAAACAGCAACAATTTGTTGTTGACAAAAGGGGAACAAAAAACAACGGCACCCTGAATAAAAAATTGTGGGATTTCAGGAAGGTTGCAAGAAATGCGCCGATTGGAAATGAAGCCGTATAGCCACCCCAAAACCTTTGCAGGTGCAAATGGTCTTGAAAGCGGCATGGCAAAGGGCTGCCCCAATGCCATCATGAACACAAATCATCATGGATGCTCAATAAAAGGGACATCTGTAGGGCTCCTCAGAAAACATTTGTTCAAATGTGAGCCAGTATCTCAATGGCGGTTTCCAGATCGCTCATGCTTTGACACTGGAGCACCTAGACCAGGCACCCCCAACTCGGCACTCCAGATGTTTTGGGACTACAATTCCCATCATCCCTGACCACAGGTCCTGTTAGCTAGGGATGATGGGAGTTGTAGTCCCAAAACATCTGGAGGGCTGAGTTTGGGAATGCCTGACCTAGGCCAATAACAGAGGAAGTGTCCCTGGAAAATACAGAACCTTCCTTTTGAAACACACGAAAATATAGGAAGCTGACTTGTACTCAGTAAGACCATTGGTCCACCAAGCTGACTTGCAGGGGTCATCCGAAGTTTCAGGCAGGCATGACTCTTGTAAAGACAACTAATAGTAGAAACAGTAGAAAATATGGCAAATACAGTGGTACCTCGGGTTACAGACGCTTCAGGTTACAGATGCTTCAGGTTACAGACTCTGTTAACCCAGAAATAGTACCTCGGGTTAAGAACTTTGCTTCAGGATGAGAACAGAAATTGCGCAGCAGCAGCACGGCGGCAGCAGCGAGAGGCCCCATTAGCTAAAGTGGTACGTACCTCAGGTTAAGAACAGTTTCAGATTAAGAACAGACCTCCAGAACGAATTAAGTTCTTAACCCAAGGTACCACTGTAGAATATTAGATACAATTGGAAAGGCATATACTGTACCATAGAATTTCATGGACCCAAGTAAGAGGTGGAAGGAAGTCCGGTGCAAACAAAGTAATAACAAAATAAGTAGATAAGCAACATAATGTTTATTTTCTTTTTTGTTTCAGGCAGGCAGGAGTCTCCCCTAGCCCATCCTGACAATGCCAGGGCAGAGGCAGTTTTAGGGTGGCACAACTGGTGCGTTCTCACTGGGCGCCACACAGCAGAGGGTGCCAAAACAATGCTTTAGAATGGAGTTGCTGAATTTTAGCACTGCATAGGGCACCACTGGAATCTGAGAGCCCTAAGTCCACCACTGGCCAGGGACTGAACTTGGAACCTTTTTGCAAGCAAAGCATTTGCTCTACCACTAAGCTACAGCCCTTTGCCTACTTAATATTTAGCCCTCTCACCATTCAAAAGCTCAGAAGTAGAAATATACATTTCAAAGTTGCCTCAAATCAGGATAATACTTTAGCTTTCTTAGCACTTGTATAGTGCTTTCGAGTGCTCAAAGGAATCCTATTATTATTATTATTATTATTATTATTAAATCCATAGCAGTGACCAGAGGAGGAATGACAGCTGGGAGGAGCACAGAGAGAAGAAACGCCATGGTGCATTGGCTGTAACACAACCAGACCACCTTCATCTGCCCCACCTGCAACAAAACATGTCTCTCCTGCATCAGTCTCTACAGCCACAGCAGGCGCTGTAACCTTCCAACAGCTTGACTTCACCCCCCAAAGGCACACCCCTCCATTGTCTCCCGAGACAGACAGATGTCAACCAACATCATATTATTATTATTCTATCTTTATTTATACCCTGCCTTTTTCCCTGACAAGGGCTCAAAGTAGAGTGTTGTTGTTGTTGTTTAGTCGTTTAGTCGTTTAGTCGTGTCCGACTCTACGTGACCCCATGGACCAGAGCACGCCAGGCACTCCTGTCTTCCACTGCCTCCCGCAGTTTGGTCAGACTCAAAGTAGAGTACAAACAAAATAACAACTAAATGCATGGGGGGCGGGGTGGAATCAGTGAAAAACAATTAAACATTAATAGAATTAAAACTCTATCTATCTATCATCTATCTGTCTATGATCTATTTAAAATATACAGGCAATCGTAACAAAAACAGCACAGAACAAGCCCCTTCCTTAAAAACTGTCATTTCCCAAACATCTGTTGGAACAAGAAGGTCTTCACCTGCTGGCAGAAAGATAGCAAGGAGGGAGCCTGTCTTGCTTCTTAAGGGAGAGAGTTCCAAAGTCTGGGAGCAGCCACCGAGAAGGCCCTTTCCCATGTCCCCACCAAGTGTGCCTGTGAGGGAGGTGGAACTGAGAGAAGGGCCTCTTCTGAAGATCTCAGAATCCAGGCAGGTTCAGATGAGGGAATATGGTCTTCCAAATAGCTTGGACCTAAGCTGTATGTAGATAAGCAGGTAAGTCAGTTTCCTTATTCCCCATATGGGAGATGGGAGACTGAGAGGATGATTTGATCAAGATCATGTAGTCAGTTTCTGGCAGAGTTAAGATTCAAACCAAAGGCTTTCAGATTCATAGCTCAGTCTCTTAGCCACTGTGTGACATTAGCTGTTGGTTCCTCTTCTTGAGATATTTATCCCTGCCTTGAAATGCTGAACATCCTTCCTAGGTGTACTGGAACATCAAAAATTCATGGGTTGCAAAGCGTATCACAGATGGTCATTACTGCCACAAAACAGATATGAAGATTATTGCTCCCAACATGAGAACCCTATTAAGACACTAGCTATTTAAAACTTTCCTTTCTTTGAGAATGGTTTTGCATCACACCCAGCATGAAGTAAGGAATGGAAAAGTTTAGAATAAGGCTCCTGTGCCAGAAGGCCAATGAGATTAAAGAGAACAAAGGGAGGTCGCTTTTGAAAGAAACAGAGGCTTAAGGGGCGAGGGGGAGTCATCTGAAAGCAAAGTTACACATAAACCGCTGATAGAGGTGACCTACAAACAGGCTTCCTGCGGTAAAGGGTTGGATGAACTGTTGAACATAATATCCGGGTTAGAATTTCTTTGGTAAATGGGTATTTGGGTTTTGTCTATTGATTAACTTATGCCCTTCCGAGCAGCGGCGGCAGAATATTGGACTGTTCCAGGTGCAAGCTCGAGGGGGGGGTGTGGATGCTTCACCTTCTTGAGTTGATGAAGCTCTGTGTCACTCCTTTTTCTGCCCCACGGCAATATAGCAGCCACTGGTAGTACGATGCTTGCGCTGGGGAAAGTGCCTTGCAAGAGGCTTGGGAGCATGCAAAGGGTGTGGAGGAAAACGAATGCAGGACCCATGGACAAAACCTAGCCTCTAGTTCCAAGGGCAGGGGCAGCAGCTATGTTTTCCCCCTGAGATGCACAAATTTGACTATAGCCAAAGCTCCCCCCCCCAAAAAAAACCAACAACTCTGGAATCTTGTATTAAGGGCACAGTTGATTGGTGGAGCATGTGTTCTGCATGCATAATATTCCAGGTTCAATCTCTTGCATCTCCAACTAAAGATTCTAGGTTATGGTCTGAAGGCACATGAGACCACCACTTTGCCAAAGCTAAGCAGGACCATGACTGGTCAGTCCCTGGATGGGAGACCACTTGGAAGCTACAGGTGTGTGTGATGGAAGAAAGGTGCGGTATGAATGTAAGAAAAGCAAATAAATACATAAAAATAAATATCAGGAAGCAGAGTTCAGAAACATGTATTTTTGATATCTTGGGAAGCTCTTACCAGTTGAATTAGAAAATGCTCTGCCTGGAATATTGACCTATGGTCTGGCTTGACATAAGGTGCTGCTTTATCCTGAGCTGTCTCTCCCATTTCTCACATGTTACCAGAGACAGGGAGGGCATCATGCCTGAGTCCAGAATCAGGCAGAGGGAGGCAATTGCAGCACCAACCTCCCACCAGCCATTGCCCCTGAAGCCGTGGGCATTCTCCTCTGTTAGAGATCAGTCAGGAACCCCTAAACCAGCATGATGCCCTCAGCTAAAGTTGAAGTTGCTGTTCCTTTGTCAGTGTGGAATCAAGAGGCAGGTGGAAGGATCCTGGTCGTGGGCGATTTGACCATTAGGAATTGAGGCAGCTGAATGTGTGATGGGCAGGCAAGGAATAGGGTGAATTGCCTGCCCCATGCAAGGTTGAGGATCTACCTAAATAGCCTAGCATATAGTGCTAAAGAGGATTCAGGGCCACTGGCATCAATGACATGGGGAGAATGTAGCTGTGAAGTCGTGGAAATGAAACTTGGGTTGCTAGGTAGAATATGTTTTAGAGGAGAGTTCAAACTTTTGAAGGGATATTTTAGGAACATAGGGAGCTACCTTAAATGCAGTCAGACTATCCATCTTCTTCTTCTTTGGAAATCACTAGTAGCTGAGTAAGATTGTCTTCCATAAACACGGTTTTATCAATGAGTCCGTAAGTGACTGTGGAGGCCAATTCTGGATCCACACATCCTTCCACAGTGGGGACATAGGTTTCCGGGTGGGAGTTGATCATGGTTTGCCAAGTGTGCCTTCCTCTTAGCGCATTTCTCCCTTTCGCCCTGAGTTCAAGTGTCTTCAAAACTCATGACACCTTTGGTAAAAGCTGTTCTCCAATTGGAACACTCACAGGCCAGTGTTTCCCAGTTGTCAGTGTTTATACTACATTTCTTTAGATTTGTCTTGAGAGAGTCTTTGAACCTCTTTTGTTGACCACCAGCATTACGCTTTCCATTTTTAAGTTCGGAATAGAGTAGTAGCTTTGGAAGATGATAATCAGGCATCCGCACAACATGACCAGTCCAACGAAGTTGATGTTGAAGAATCATTGCTTTGACACTGGTGATATTTGCTTCTTCCAGTACACTGGCATTGGTTCTCCTGTCTTCCCCAGTGATGTGTAAAAAATTTTGGAGACACCATTGATGGAATCTTTCGAGGAGTTGGAGATGGCGTTCATAAGTGGTCCACCTTTCCCAAGCATACAGTAAGTTTGGTAGTACAATAGTTTTGTAAACAAGCATTTTGGTTTCCCTGCAAACGTCCCGGTCCTCAAACACTCTGCACTTCAATCGAGAGAAAGCTGCACTTGCAGAGCTCAGGCGATGCTGGATTTCGGCATTAATGTCTACCCTTGTGGAAAGATAACTGCCCAGGTAGGACTATCCAACTAGCTCTGTATTGCCCACACTGTGTGACAGTGTCTGCCTAAGATTTCAGATGAGACTCTCCCCATCTTACTTGTAGGTGCTGGGGACTGAGTCTGGGACCTCATATTTGCAAGACAGATGCTCTACCACTGAACAGAGGTCCTTCCTCTTGAAAAACGGGTCTCAAAGGAGCTATCCAAACTGATAACTCCAAAATGCAATTAGAGTGCCAAAATAGTTGCAGCTTTCAGCAACCTCCTGGTATCAGCAAGTCTCACAAAGTGGGTTCCTGCAACTCCCAGGCAGCACTGCTTCCTCTCTCACTGAACAGGGAGAAAACTGTCAACATGAAGGGAGATGAGACGATTCCTTTTAAGAGTGTAACAAGCAAGAGAATCCCTCACTGCAGGGACGTTGGGCAAAGGGCAGAAGGCAGCGTTTCCATCCCATTCTTCATAATCAACTTGAAAAAAGAGATCAAAGCGCTGAAAGATGAGAGAGAAGAGGATAATTATCAGCCGAGTCTCCCCTTCTGCCTTTGCTTATGTGTTTGTGAGGGGGGAAATGAGAAAAACAAAATAACCTGATCTCACCTTTCAATCTCACAGTGTCCTCAACACATCATAGAACATCTTTCCAGACACTGATGAAATAAACCCTACATCATGCCTGGAAGACAGGGGAGCTGTATTAGACAGAAAACAAGCTACCTCCTTCATAGGTAATTGCCAATAAAGAGAATTGGAGATACTGGACAGGCAGAATAGCTAATAGATTCAAGTATTAAGCAATCAGAAGTAAAAGCAATTCTGGGTGGGGAGAGGACCCAAAATTGGAGAGCATCCTCCTAAACATAATTGCTTATTATACTGGATGTGCACAGGGTGAGGCTGTGGTCTAGCAGGTGTGCCCAGTGAATTACTGAGATTTTGACGGAACCTGGGAGAAAAGGGGCTAATTTGGTCAGCCCAGGTGCAAGACCATATCCTGTGAAGTGTATTCACCGGACTCTAAGAAGGATGTTGGCAAATCAGAAATGACTCAAAGGGTGGCTACAAGGGTGGACAGAAATCAGGAATGTTGTATATTTGGCTCTT
This sequence comes from Podarcis muralis, assembly GCF_964188315.1. Classification (NCBI taxonomy): domain Eukaryota; kingdom Metazoa; phylum Chordata; class Lepidosauria; order Squamata; family Lacertidae; genus Podarcis; species Podarcis muralis. The sequence goes on from NC_135659.1 coordinate 80,241,018, forward strand.
ATTCAGCCCATAACAGGGGGGAAATCAACACAAGCAGCTTTCTCTGCACAGAACAACTGAACCTATTAGAAATCTGCCTGTCATGCAGCTCTTAAAGGTGCTCTTATTGTTCATCCAAAAAGAAAAGCTTTATGAATCAGAAATACTTTTATAAATAAGAGTCTTCAGCTGTGCTCAGGTAGCATTTTGCTATCCAGGCCAGTCTTGGCCATTCTTTCGAAATGGTTCAGATCTTCAGAAGTGGGTTGGTCATTCTCATCTCCTGGCCATGAAAGGCTTTGCCTGCTCATTTTTTACAGATAAAGCTGCTGTTAAAGGCACAGAAGGAGGCTCAGACATTTGGTGGAGAGGAGATGCAAAGCAACCCAAACCCCAGTCCTTGTTTTCTCTTCCAGCTGGTTGGCATCCGTCTGTCTTGGGAGACAATGGAGGAGTACACCTTTGAGGGTGAAGTCAAACTGTTGGAAGATCACAGCACCTGCTGTGGCTGTAAAGACTGATAAGGGAGAGACATGTTTTGTTGCAGCTGGGGCAGATGAAGGCTAGCTGACTAAAACAACCACTTGTATTAACATAAAAGAAGTCAATTGAATTAAAAAAAGGAAATGTGAATTATTTTTCCTTGCCGGGGTGGGGTGGGGGGTGGAGGCACATCAGAGGTATTTAAATTATGATACTAATATTGATAGGGATTTTCACATCATAAAACTAGTATCTAACTCTTCCTCTTCCTCTTTTAGGGCATGTAAATAATCCCTTTCACAACAAACATATTTCTGCATGGAAATTTCCATTTGGAATGCCAGTTTTAAAAACAAAAGAAAAAGCCTTCACCACTATGTTTTTATTAATATTATTATGACAAGATCAGCTCAGTTGAAACAGCAGTTCCTGCTTCCAAAATACACACACTTCAAACCAGCAACCTCAACAAGCATGCCTCACTCCCTACTGCTTTCGCCATTCCTAACTCCCTCATAAATATATTCCTTCCTGCAACGGCTTTATTGTCATTCCTCACAAGGCTGATTTGTAATCAGCTGATTGACAGCTGAAGTCACTGGAATCTTTAGTTGGCCCATTATAAAAGCAGACCTATCTCTCAGCACGGCTGGGACCTTCAATGCAGAATGGACAAATATCCTTTTAGACGTAGGGCTCTATATCTGCAATAACTGCATCAAGGCGAGAATTTTAGCATTTGCACCTTGACATATTAGTTATGGCTGCAAGTGTTTGAGAAATGTCAGCTGCTAAAACCCCATTCTTTATGGAACCACAAATGGAAGAGGAAAGTAACAGCACTGAAGGAATTGTTAAAGTTAGAGGAGTTGTCTTATCTCAGTCAGGAGATCTTTGCCATGACTTACTACTGAACAACACGTTCCTAACCATGTCTAAAGGTAAAGGTAAAGGGACCCCTGACCATTAGATCCAGTCGTGGCCGACTCTGGGGTTGCGGCGCTCATCTCGCTTTATTGGCTGAGGGACCTGGCGTACAGCTTCCAGGTCATGTGGCGAGCATGACTAAGCCGCTTCTGGCGAACCAGAGCAGCGCACGGAAACACCATTTACCTTCCCGCTGGAGCGGTACCTATTTATCTACTTGCACTGGCATGCTTTCGAACTGCTAGGTTGGCAGGAGCAGGGGCCGAGCAACGGGAGCTCACCCCGTTGTGGGGATTCGAACCACCGACCTTCTGATTGGCAAGTCCTAGGCTCTGTGGTTTAACCCACAGCGCCACCCCCGTCCCTAACCATGTCTGCTTAGAAGTAAATCCTATTAATTCAAGGGGGCTTACTCCCAGGTCAATGGGATTAGGGTTGAAAGTCTTGGGTCCTTTTAAGAGAGGATAACTAGGCACTGAACTTGGGATCATCAGCAGGCAAAGATTAAGGACATAAGAAAAGCTCTGCTGGATCAGACCAATGTCCCATCTGGTCCAGCCTCCTGTTCTCACTGTGGACAACCCAATGTCTACAAGAAGCCCACAAGCAGAAGCTGCTTCCCAGCAGATGGCATTCAGAAGTATATTGCTTCCTGGGGCTGTGAGAATGTGCAGCAGGGCATGTCATTTTAGGGGCTGAAACTTAATTTTTGCAAATTTCTTAGTGAGGGATCTTTAAAAAAAACATTTTGGGGCATGTGGAATTCAAATCTGCCATTGTTTTTTCTGATTGGACAATATCTAGCTTCGTAAGTCTACGTTTGATGAAGAAGTACATAAGCTGCTTTCAGAACCCCAAAGAATTTTGATTTTGCCTTCTGAAAATGTCAGGTAATATACTAAATTGTCTCTCCCATATTGGTCTCTACAGCTATAATAGGCACTGTAACTCTTCAACTGACTCCCAATAGAAGACTCTTCCAGACAAATGCCAACAACGAAAATGTATAATATAACTGGAAGTACTTGGCAATCATTTTTAATAATTTCTATGCAATTTTACACAAAAAAATGACCTACATCCAAAACTAAATTATATTAATTTAACCAAAATATCTTTTTAATTCCCAAGCCATGTTACAACTTTTTAGCAACCCTCGTTTTTGGAAAAATTCAACACACCCTAATGGACAGGCACTACCACTGAGCTAACAGGACACTCTCCTATGTTCTCTGGGGAATATTTTTCTGATAATTTCTAAATGACTGTTTGCTAGTTATCTTGGTCATGAACTATCTTGTGGGATTGGTTTTTTTCCTCTTGCAAAGAGAAATGTGGCACATAATTTAAAAAATTAAAGGCAGTGGTGATCTAAACTAGAAAGCTTAGTCACTCCTGAATTCTTGGAGAAGGAGAGTCACCAGAGTGTGAGATTTCACATGTAATAAAGTAAACCACAAATATCTGGAATTATCTGGCCAAACAGTTGATGGTGAAAAGCGACATCTTGTGGTTGCAGACGGCATATTATTTCCTTTTTCTGCTTTTATCCTTCTGTTCATGCCTTGAAATCCAGCCCACTCATAGTTTCTTTGCTAATCTCCCTTTGGTTTGCTTCAATGCAGTTTTTGCTTCTTTTTCATGAAAACAGTTCAACCTTCATCCAATAAAGAAAACAAATGGAATTATTATTCTAGCATACAATTAAGGCTGCCAGATTCTGAACCAACTAGTGTAGATTGTTTATCAGCAGATTGATTAGCCCACCCAATAGTAATGAATGATTTTCTCCATGCTTGAAAAACATCACTTTCTGGGTTTGCTCTTTTTTCTCTCCATATCATGCTTTCTGTTAACAGCACAAGAGCAAGCCACTTGACAATTCTATATCCAATAAATTAGCATCAAGGGGTCTTGGGCCACCATCTCTTAAAACATTGCTTCCCTCCTAAACCTTGCATCTGTTGACCCAAATTATATTCAAAGGACATTGCCAATATTCACATCACAACATTGAACAAAATGTGGGAGATTTGCAGTCAAATCTAACAATGCTAGTTAGTATGTGAAAGGGTTAAGAAACAGAACCATGTAATAAAACTTTTACTGGATTTTCCAACTTTAGGCTACAAATAGAGCTGCCCTGACCAAAAAAACCAGCCCAAACCCTGCCCCTCCCTGCACACAGAAAACTAATATTTCAGGGAGCAGCTTCCACCTTAACCTTCTTCCCAACTTTGTTGTTTTTCTGCATGCAGAGTTACTTTGATGATGGTTACAACATGCTTGCAGCGTGGAAAATACTTAACATTTGGTTTTCCTGGTAATAGAAATTGGCACTAAACCGACATTTCACTACCCACTGGCACTTAGTTTGCATTGTCAACCAAGATCTAAAATAAAACTGCATCATTTCCCTATTAGGACTGAACCTGTGAGTACGTATGGAAAACTAGCGGGCTTTTTCCTTCACCCATAAACTTTTAAAAGGGAAACATATGGGAGTCTTCTCCTCAAATGTTTCTTTGCCAAGCATGTAAAAAGTATCGATTGCCTGCATGGGGCTGCTAGATACAGTGATACCTCGGGTTACATACGCTTCAGGTTACATACACTTCAGTTACAGACTCCGCTAACCCAGAAATAGTGCTTCAGGTTAAGAACTTTGCTTCAGGATGAGAACAGAAATCGTGCTCCGGCAAAGCGGCAGCAGCAGGAGGCCCCATTAGCTAAAGTGGTACTTCAGGTTAAGAACAGTTTCAGGTTAAGAACGGACCTCCGGAACGAATTAAGTACTTAACCCGAGGTACCACTGTATTGAAGTGAAGTGTAAGAAAAATGCATGGAAAAAATCAGAGATTTCCTCAGCTGAAACTTCTGCAAGTTTGTCACCAAGCCCAAGTATCTATGAATGCTTTGCAGTGCAAGCCCACACATGCCTACTCAGAAGTAGGCCACAGTGAGGGCAATGGGACTTACTCGCAACCAAGTAAGTGCATCTAGAATGAAGTGGTTAGCATTAGCAATGCAGAAATAGAGGGTGGGTGAAAATAATTGCATAATACTTCTCCTGCTGGCAACTACAAGTCCACCACAGGAACAAATCTAGTAAGCATCTAAGTGGGGGTTTTGTGGTGGGGTCTCTGCCTTATCCCTCAAAAACTGCACCTGGCTACTTGCAGGGAGCAGCCAAAGGCTACATTGTAAGAGCTTCACAATAATATTAATAATTAGAAGCGAACATCTTCAAAGCCCTCTGTAAGCAAAATTTAATCCCTCTGCCACCCTATGGGGTATTTTTACAGATGACGACCTCAGGCCAACAGCCAAAACATGCTGCCTTTCATCTTGCGGGGAAAAGATGTTGGAATGCAGGAAGGGTCTCATTTCTGCTCCTACCTCGCGACTTTCTATTCACATCACTGCCCCAAAGCTCTCTTCCAGACTCCCTCTGTGCATTATTCCGGCTTCCTTGATGTTTGTTCAAGGATCTTATCAACTCAGGACTCACCAGGCATCTGCAAAGTGTACACTCTTTCCACACATCCGCTCAGTGCGTCGTGTTCCACCTTGCACGTAAACACAGTATTCCCCGCCCCCTGTGCAGGTGTCACTCTCAGAAGGCTCCACATGGAGTGCAAGCCATTGGCGCCAACTACGGAGACCGAGTGGCAGATTCCCACATGCAGTGGCTTCCCATCTTGGAACCAATTCACCCTGATCACGCTAGGGGAGAAGTTATTGATTCGGCAGCTTAGCCTCAGCTCCTCTCCTGCAACAGGAACCGGAGGGTCTGGAGTGATCCAGAGGACTTCTGGGGGTGTTCCTGTAGGGACATGAAATAACAAAGTGAGTTGCTCCCCTTAAGATATAGTGGCAAGCGATGCACCCTGTTCTGCCAAGGCCATTTGGGAGAAAGAGATGTAATGCATCTCGGTTGAAATTGCTGTTTGGTTGGTTGGTTTTAATTAAATGTAACTTTCTAGTCCTCGTTGCTGTAGAAAGAAAAAGTTGAAAGCATGTGTCCCTAGAATATATGCACTCAGGCCAAAGGCAATAATAAATGAGAAATCAAATCTGCTCCAACCACAGAGGCATCGTACCTTGCAAATTTATTTCATAGGAGAGTTCTTCGACATTTCCAAAGCTGCTGTGCTTGATCCGACAGGTATAAATTGCTCCTTCGTCATCTCTGGTCAGGATAAACTCAGTCTGGCTCCATATACTGTAAAAATCACTTTCACAAGGGAAAGGCCCAAACTGTGTCACTTCTTCAACAGGCTGCCCATTTCGAAACCAGTCCAGAGTGATGTCCTTTGGGTAAAATTTCTCCACAACACAGATCAGAATAAGCTTATCCCCCTGTATGGGAACCTGGGGCGAGCTGAAGATGTAATGACTCGCTGGTCGAGCTGCCAAATAGAGATCAAAAGTCTGTGTGTGTTTGTGTGGAGGGGAAAGATATTCCATACACAGCTTTCAGACATTACACTAGCTCTACAGGAAAAGTGGCAGGCCAAAAGAACCTGTACTATAGGTATCTATTTGGCCACTGTGGGCTTCTCTTGTTTTTGTGGTGAATGATGTGCCTTGCCTCTATTACAGTGGTACCTCGGGTTATATATGCTTCAGGTTACACACGCTTCAGGTTACAGACTCCGCTAACCAGAAATAGTACCTTGGGTTAAGAACTTTCCTTCAGGATGAGAACAGAAATTGTGTGGCGGCGGCAGCAGCAGCAGGAGGAGGCCCCATTAGCTAAAGTGGTGCTTCAGGTTAAGAACAGCTTCAGATTAAGAATGGACCTCCGGAACAAATTAAGTACTTAACCCAAGGTACCACTGTATTCCAAGTCACCCTCAGGTAACACAATCTGAGGCTGTGAAAATTTTACCACTTGCTCTACCTCCAGCTCAATCCCACTGCTGGCATTTGAAGCCAAGTGGCGCTGTGGGTTAAACCACAGAGCCTAGGACTTGCTGATCAGAAGGTTGGTGGTTCGAATCCCCGCGATGGGGTGAGCTCCTGTTGCTCAGTCCCTGCTCCTGCCAACTTAGCAGTTTGAAAGCACGTCAAAGTGCAAGTAGATAAACAGGTACCGCTCCAGTGGGAAGGTAAACGGTGTTTCCATGTGCTACTCTGGTTCGCCAGAAGCGGCTTAGTCATGCTGGCCACATGACCTGGAAGCTGTATGCCAGCTCCCGCGGCCAATAAAGCGAGATGAGGGCCGCAACCCCAGAGTCGTCCACGACTAGACCTAATGGTCAGGAGTCCTTTTACCTTTACACATGATGTTACCTGAAATCGGTAGGTATACGGTGGCTTTCTGAGAAACACTTCTGTATGATGTACTCCCCCTCAAACCAGCCTCCACCCAGCTTGGAAATGGAAGTTGTGGTTGTGCATGGGCAGATGACAGCTTCAGAGAACTGAAGTTTGGTGGGGGGCAGGGGAACAAATCAGGTAATGGGCATTGGATTAAGACATCCCTGCTCCCTCTCCGGTCTGAAAGGGTGTGTCTTGAAACACAGCAGGAGGAGACGACCTTGCTGAATTTCAAGTCACTAAGCAATAGGAAAGGGGACGCGGGTGGCGCTGTGGGTTAAAGCCTCAGTGCCTAGGACTTGCCGATCGAAAGGTCGGCGGTTCGAATCCCCGCGGTGGGGTGCGCTCCCGTTGCTCAGTCCCAGCGCCTGCCAACCTAGCAGTTCGAAAGCACCCCCGGGTGCAAGTAGATAAATAGGGACCGCTTACTAGCGGGAAGGTAAACGGCGTTTCCGTGTGCGGCTCTGGCTCGCCAGACGCAGCTTGTCACGCTGGCCACGTGACCCGGAAGTGTCTGTGGACAGCGCTGGCTCCTGGCCTCTAGAGTGAGATGAGCGCACAACCCTAGAGTCTGGCAAGACTGGCCCGTACGGGCAGGGGTACCTTTACCTTTACCTTAAGCAATAGGGAATTCAAAGCACGAGGTCAGTTGATTGACAGGCACCCACCCACCTGTCAATTTTTGGAGATAAGGATGTTGCCAGCCTGGCAGGAGAGGCTCGCCACCGCTGCACTTTTGGAATACATAACCTGTCTGCTGCTTCCTTAGATAACTGCTATTAATCTTACCAGTAACATGAATAATTGTGGTCCTCCGTATTGGATTTTTGAGTGTGCTGTGCTGGATGTTGCATTCAAATTCCGCCCTGTCGTCCTTTATCGTCGGCGTGTAACTCAGGCAGGAGGAGATGCTGTAAAATCTGCCATTGGCTTCCAACGGCTGCTTGGCCATACCGGTAACATCTTCTCCAGCTTCACAAAGGGCTGCATCTTCCTTTGCATGGTGTGCTGTCGACACCATCCTGTGTGGATTTCTCCGGTACCATTTCACCTGGATTGTTTTGGGTCTAAATCCATTTATATTGCACATCAGCCTGATCTTTTCATTAATCGGGATCAGGTCAGGCTGGATGATTGAGGAGACCTGGGGCTCTGCTATATATAAAAAAAGCAAAGGCAGTTAGGGTACAGTGCACTTAGCGAAAGGTCCCTTGAACATAGTGCAGCCTTCTTCCCAAGAAACCAGAGATAGGAAACTCTTGGCCCTCCAGATGTTGCAGGACTACAACTCGCATCATTCCCAGCTAGCTAGAGCCCATGAATACCTAGAAAGCTACAGATTCCCCATCTGTGCAGGAAACATAAAACACATTTCAATGTTAATTGAGAAATTGTTCTGCAGAGGATCGTGGAGGCCAAGGTTATCAATTACTACTAGCTACAATGGCCTTTGTGTACCTCCACTGGTAGAATCAGTGAATTGTAGAGTTGGAAGAGGCCATGGGGGTCTCATCTAGTCCAACCCTCTGCAATGCAGGAATCTTTCACCCAACGTGGGGCTCAAACCCACAACCCTGGAATTAAGAGTCTCATGCTCTACCGACTGAACTATCCAGATCTAGAGACAGTGTGCCTTTGAATAACAGCTGATGGGAATCTCAGGTGGGAAGAGAGCTATTGCTTTCAGAGTTCCTATAGGTGCTTGCTTGGCCACTGTGCAAACAGGATGCTGGACTAGATCAGCCTTGGTCCAATCCAACAGAGCTCTTCTTGTGATCTTAGCACAAAATGGAAAGACCAGAGTGGCCCATGAAAATCCAAGCCATGCCCCCTAGACATATCACTAGTAACTTAGCAGTAACTAGAATATTTTTATTGGGCAGTAAATAAATACATCAGGTAAATAAGTAAAAACATGTGTTGGGAACAGAAAGTTTCCATTTTTGGAAGAGGCATGGAATAGTGACAAATACATGTGCAATCTTTCATGGGTCATTTCATGCAGATCATGAACTGGGCTAAAATGAATGACTTCCACCCTGAAATGTTTTAGGATTCTTTAAAATTTACCTTTTGCAAGCCGCGTTTGATAAAAGATGGTTAAAAATATGCTGCATAAGCCTGTCAGTATGATGCAAGAGGTGGCCACCCCGACAATAAATCCTGTGTCCCGATGATAGGATTTTGGTACTAGAATACAAATGTATTTATTAAAACCAATAGCAGTTGTTCTGTTTTTGACATATGCTTTGTCACTTCTTTGGCTTGGGCCTCCAAGACTGCTTGCTGGGACTCCCCTGCTTGAAGATGATTTATTTTTTACTTGGCTTGTCCTGTTGTTATCGCTGACAACAGAACAGTGGATCTAAATAAGTGTAATGGACTGTGGTCCTGCAGGATTTGCTTTTGGTACATGAATAAAAGGGGACGCGGGTGGTGCTGTGGGTTAAACCACAGAGCCTAGGACTTGCCGATCAGAAGGTCGGCAGTTCAAATCCCTGTGACAGGGTGAGCTCCCATTGCTCGGTCCCTGCTCCTGCCAACCTAGCAGTTTGAAAGCACGTCAAAGTGCAAGTAGATAAATAGGTACCACTCCGGCGGGAAGGTAAATGGCATTTCCATGCGCTGCTCTGGTTCGCCAGAAGCGGCTTAGTCATGCTGGCCACATGACCCGGAAGCTGTATGCCGGCTCCCTCGGCCAATAAAGCGAGATGAGCGCCGCAACCCCAGAGTCTGTCATGACTGGACCTAATGGTCAGGGGTCCCTTTACATGAATAAAAAGCCATTGTCTGGATTCAGACCTAGAGTTTGTGGTCTCCTTGGACGAGGAGCAAAGGAAGCTTGACCTTCCAGCAGATCCACACTGCCAATGAGCCTGAGGATCTGGACATCTCTGTCCCAGGGCTGAAGGTACTCATACCAGCTTCCTGGGTGGTGCAGGTGCCTCCAGACCCCCCACCCCTCCAATTATTGCAGGACCATAGAAGTAGAGGAGATGGTGAATAAGGCAGGAACTTCAGAGCCACCAGGAAAGTGTGTGGCTAGTTGCCTGTGAAGCTCCTTGGAGACCAGACCTCAACCCACAACTCAGCTATGAAGTGTAGTAGTGGGCCAGTCCTCCCCCCCCCCCTCTCTCAGCCTAACATACCTCACAGGGTTGCTGTGAGGATAAGGAGAACTATGTATACCACCTCGAGCTCCTTGGAGGAAAGATGGAATATAAATGTAACAAATAATAACAAACAGATTTGCAGACACTTACTCGTGACCAACAAAGTTGTATTTCTACGTAGCGGCTTTCCCAGGGACTCGTGTTGGACTTCACAGATATATAAGGAACCGTTATCAGCCTCCGACACCATTTGGGTGACACGACTCAGCACAGCAAACAAACCGTCACGGCCTCGGGAAGATGGGGCCCCTGTGCATATATCTGAGGACAGTGGTGTTTCGCGTAGGCTGCCTTGTTTCCTGACCAGCCAAGAGATGTTAATTGCTTGGGGGTAGAAGTCATGAACGTTGCAAGTAAATGTCTTCTCTCCTTCTGCAGCAGCCAGGAGACTTTGGGGTGACAGCAGCACAGCAGGCTGAGCTGGGGTGCGAAAGCAGATTATTATCAGAGAGGAATATCGCTCATATCCACCACTGAGGAATGCCTTCCACATATCTGCTGAAATGGAATCTAATCCATGGAAGCTTTTGCTCTAATAAAATGTGTTACGTGCTATACATTTAAAGCAGTCTCCTACCACTTTAAACAGGGATGTGGGTGGTGCTGTGGGTTAAACCACAGAGCCTAGGACTTGCCGATCAGAAGGTCAGTGGTTCAAATCCCCGTGACGGGGTGAGCTCCTGTTGCTCGGTCCCTGCTCCTGCCAACCTAGCAGTTCGAAAGCATGTCAAAGTGCAAGTAGATAAATAGGTACCACTCCAGTGGGAAGGTAAACGGCGTTTCCGTGCGCTGCTCTGGTTCACCAGAAGCAGCTTAGTCATGCTGGCCACATGACCCGGAAGCTGTACGCCAGCTCCCTCGGCCAATAAAGCAAGATGAACGCTGCAACCCCAGAGTAGGCCACGACTGGACCTAATGGTCAGGGGTCCCTTTACCTTTACCACTTTAAACAGTCATGGCTTCTTCTCCCAAAGCATCTTTGGAAGTGGAGCTTGTTCAAGGTGCTAAGATTTGCTAGGAGACCCCTATTCCCCTCACAGAGCTACAATTTATAGAGTGGTTTAGTAGTCAATCCCTCTTGCAGAAAACTAATGAGGCACTAAGGAGGTGCAGCAGGGCCCAGGGCAACTTGCACTGTATGGCCTCTACTGTTGCTTCCCCCCCCCCCCAGCTCTCCTCCTCCTTCTCTTCATGTTTGTGGCAACAATGATGGCAGTCACTCCTCCCCTCCTTACTTTTTGTGGCTGTTGCTTTCCTCCACCTCCCATTCCCTGATTTACTTGTGGGGCTGGGTGAGGTTTGCCCCAGCTTTAGAAGCACTTGTTCCTTCTATAAGCAATGTTTGGGGGGTGGGTGTCAATCCTTTCATAATCAAAATAGCATCCTTTGCACACACGGGTGAAGGTTTTCAGAAGCACAATAGATATGTGGGGTTGGGGATTAGAAACTTAAGAAGGGAAGGAAGGCAGAACCCCCCCCCCCCCCGAGACAGACCCATGAAGACTTAGCCTGCTCAGTGGCACAGAATGTTGCGGGGGACAGTAAACCAGGAGAGGGAATGATGTGGACTGTCTGAGAAGAATGTATGGCTAGCTAAGTGGAACATTGCACAACAGCACTGCAATATTTTGTGGCAGGTGCCGCATGTAACAGCCCGCTCTACTGGACCACTTTATTGATCTTCAAAGATTCTTCATTTTGTGTTGGTTGGATAACTTCAAAAAGCAATTGGTACCTCTGACTTTAAGCTGGATCTTTCCATTTCCATACTGCGGAGTTACCAACACAGTACACGTGTAAATCCCTTCATCCCTTAATGTCACATCGGACAAGGTGAGTGATGCAATGCCATGGGGTAGTAACTCAACATTCACTAAGGGCCCGTGCCGGTAACCTGCTGTGTGGTTCCCATCAAACAAAAACACTGCCCTCTCTTCTCCAGATACAGTTTTCACCGCCCATTTCAGAGCCACGTCTTCTTTTCTGATGCTCTCCTGAACTGTAAAGTTACAATGCAGCACAACTGGGTTGTGTACCAGGCCTACTACAGGAGAAGGACTAGTCTTCACCTCCAAAGCAGCTGGAAACAAAACAGAAGGGGTGAAGATATATGAACATACACACACACACATGGGTGTAGCCAGGGGGGCACTGCCCCCTTAACTAACTGACTCACTGAATCACAGGTAACTCGGTTCTGACACACGGACTGAACATAAAGCCTGTCCTCTCTTTGGCACCAAAAATGTTGCAAAGATTGCAAAATAATAGAAAATTAATCAATGAGCAATAGACTCTCTCTGTCTGTCTCTTTTTATCTATCTACACATGCAGACACATATCAACAGTCTGCATAGTTCTTTTACTGAGAGTATGTCCCCTTTGAGCAAATATAATTTTAAATTAGACAATATAGACGTTTTTAAAGACCAATGGCAAGGTTTCAACAGTATCTTTTTTTATCCGTGCACGTTATAGAAGGTCAGCAATATGCCAAGAATGTGTGTCACTTTTTTAACCACTGGCAAAACATAAACTTTGTGTCAATTTCTCAGTTAACGTGATTTCCCAAGGCTTCCTGTGGGTTTTTTTAAAATTTAAATTATTTATTAAATTTGTATATTGCCTTTCATCAGAAGAGAACAGGGCAGTTTACAACATAAAATGACAAAATAAGAACACAAAATAGATACCCAGAAAACAAACAAGAGCAAACCCTCCCCACATATTTTTTTGGTACTATTTTACCATGTTTAACCCTTAGGTTTTCCAAAATCTTGCCACTGAGATTCCTGCAGCTATCAATAGATGGCCTACCAAGTTTTTATGTAAAATGTCCCAATTTTCCCCTGTAAAGAAATTTGATAGAGCCAGTTGGGAGGATTTCTCCCTCCTCCCAGCTGCTGATTACTGCTGAGATTTCTTTTAAAACCTTTTCTAAATGCCCTTTGTAAAAATATGGGGTACCAAAGTAAAATACTAGACGTTGTGGGGGGTGGGTGAGAGCAGGCTAATTTCTCATACACAAAATGATTGAAACCCAAGATTTTGTTGGGGGGGGGAGGGGGGAGGGGAGCCTAGGGCCTGTACATTTCGTCTCATATCTTAGGTTCTGCAAATGCTAGAAACTTAACTCTTTTTTAAAAAGAAGAGGAAGAGGTAGAAGAGGAGGAAGAAAGCTGGGAATCTGTGGGTTATGGTTCATGTGAGGGTAATTGTCCCTCCCCACCACGCTTCGTCCCCTGCCCCATTCCTCTGCCGCTGCTTCCAGACTTTTACAAAACATTTGAAGGCAGCTCTGTTTAGGGAAGCTTTTAATGTTTAATAGACTATTGTATTTTAATATTCTGTTGGAAGCCACCCAGAGTGGCTAAGGAAACCCAGCCAGGTGGGCGTGGTATAAATAATAAATTATTATTATTATTATTATTATTATTATTATTATTATTATTCCAGTACAGAAGCAGCGGCTCCACCAAGTAAATGAGGAAGGGTCCCTACCTGCAGCCATAAGGTAGGATAAGAAGAAGGGCAGTTCCATTGCAAAGGTTAAGGAAGCAAAACAGGTGGACTTTGCGCCACACCTTCAGAGGTTAAAAGTACCCAAAGGAACGTTGCCAAGAGGTGCCTAGGACGCTTAGCCTCGCCCAGGAGAGGCTTTGCAAACAACAGCTAATTGTCAGAGCTTTTCCGCGTTTCATTAACCTATGGACGTTTCATTTCCCTATGAACTCAGCCTGAACACCCCCACGTGCATACTGTATATGGTAACATTTCATGCATCTCAGTAAACGGTAGTTCAGGAACACTTCTCCCTCCCTAAGAGGGAGGTCGCCTGCTCTTGGTGGGGTTAAAGGTAAAGGGACCCCTGACCATTAGGTCCAGTTGTGACCGACTCTGGAGATGCAGCGCTCATCTCGCTTTACTGGTTGAGGGAGCCATGTGGCCAGCATGACTAAGCCGCTTCTGGTGAACCAGAGCAGCACACGGAAATGCCGTTTACCTTCCCGCCAGAGCGGTACCTATTTATCTACTTGCACTGCTGTGCTTTCGAACTGCTAGGTGGGCAGGAGCAGGGACCGAGCAACGGGAGCCCTAGGCTTTGTGGTTTAACCCACAGCGCCACCCGTGTCCCTTCCCCTAAAGGAGCAGGTTCGTAGTTTAGGGGTACTCTTGGATCCTTTGCTGTCGCTCGAGGCTCAGGTGACCTCAGTGGCCCGGAGTGCCTTCTATCAGCTTGGGCTGGTGGCCCAGCTATGCCCCTATCTGGACAGGGATAGCCTAACTACTGTTGTCTATGCTCTGGAAACCTCAAGGTTAGATTACTGCAATGAGTTATATGTAGGGCTGCAGCTGGTGCAGAATTCAGCAGCCAGGTTGCTCACCGCTGCAAGACGGTTTGAGCATATTACACTGATCCTGGTCCGAGTGCACTGGCTGCCAATTAGTTTCCTGGCCCAATTCAAAGTGCTGGTTTTGACCTATAAAGCCTTAAACGGCTCAGGACCGCAACACCTCAAGGATCTTCTGAGGCCCTCCTTTGTGTGTCCCCTCCTCCACAGGTTCGGAGGGTGGCAACAGAAGAATGGGCCTTCTCTGCAGTGGCTCCCCGTCTGTGGAATGCTCTCCCCAGGGAAGTTCGCCTGGTGCCTTCATTGTACATCTTTAGGCGCCAGGCAAAAACGATCCTATTTAACCAGGTTGATCCAATTTACATCCTATGCCCTGTAAAAATGTGATGGGGGAGGGAGGCTATTGGCTTGTTTTTACAGAGGTACCTCAGGTTACATACGCTTCAGGTTACATATGCTTCAGGTTACAGACTCCGCTAACCAAGAAATATTACCTCGGGTTAAGAACTTTGCTTCAGGATGAGAACAGAAATCGCATGGCGGCAGCAGTAGGACCCATTAGCTAAAGTGGTGCTTCAGGTTAAGAACAGTTTCAGGTTAAGAACGGACCTCCAGAACTAATTAAGTACTTAACCCGAGGTACCACTGTATTTTTATTAGGTATTTTGTGGTTGTATACTGTATCTTGATTTTATTCTGTGAACCGCCCTGAGACCCCAGGGTATAGGGTGGTTTATTAAATAAAGAAATAAAAAAAATGAACAAGAAGAAGACGTAATGTAACGTGTTGCGAGATTGCATTCACATCGGGGCCAGAAATGAGTTTGAGGTGCCATTCCGACGTTCATTTATTTCGGAGCAACCCCAACTTGAATTCATCACACATGCACATTTGATTATTTTGACTGGCTAGGCTGGAACGCGGAAGCTGAGGAATTGAGCTTGCTCGCTGCTATCTTGGGGACTATTCAGACGTGAGCGCTGCCGAAGACCAGGAAGCTGGGCGCCGATGGCGTGCTAAAACTGTGCCCTGGCCGGTGGAACCCGGGACCCACAAGGGAAGCGGGCACTTGGCCGGGAGCCGTTTTTCTCTCGCAAGTAAGTGAATACGCCTCGGACACGAACAGCCCGGGGCGCTAGGACGCTTGCACGGGGAAGAGCAGCGCACAGCCGCCTCGAACTCGCAAGCGCTCGAGGCTGCTAGATCTCAAAGCTTTGCGCGCTGCCGCTGTGCTATCTTGGAAGTCACTCCACGCCCCCTTCAGGGGAGCGTAAGGAATGCGTTGTCCTTTCTCCGCCCGAATGGAGTGATGCTACACGTTCTCTGGCCGCGCGTCTGTCCATTGCGCTCGGTTGTCCGTTCCTGCTATGCCCGTGAGCGGGCCCAGGGACCCCTCTGCGTCACACCGCTGGGTTGGCTCTCAGGTAAGAGTGCTCAGGAATGCAAAGCCCTCCGCGCACTTGCCCCTGTGCATTAACTCGGTGGGCTTTACTTCCGAGTAGATATGCAGCCGCCCCTCTCCAAACTGCACGGTGGGACCCAGTGGGTCGGTGCATCTTCTCTTTAAAGTTGCTGCAGATAGAGGGAGGGGGTGAAAGCAGCATATTGTTTAATTTCTGCCAAACCAAAAGGAAGCACATCAGAAAAACATGTTGCTTAAGTCCAGGGAATTTAAGACAGAAACGAAACATGGTAATTTTTTAATGTTGTGAATCACCCCAAGATCTTTGGATGAAGGGTGCTATACAGATTTAATAAATAAAATAAAAACGTTGGCAAATTCTGAACCACCTTCTGTAATCTCTGCTTAGAGCTGTTTAATGAGAGGAAACCATATGCATATTGACAAAGTCTCACTGCACTCGATAATTACTTTCAAGCAAATTCAGCCATCACAGTGTAATCACTGAGTTCAATGGTGCTTCTTTCCCAGATAAGAGGTTAGAATGCAGTCTTCATCACATTTACATTGATGGGAAGTAGCACATGTGAGATGCTTCCAGCTCCTGCCAGCACTTCTGCCAATGCCAACAGCAGACAGAAACATTTCTATCAGCTGCATCATGTTGCCTCCAATATACAGAGGCTGGGTTCTATAATGCATTTCTGAAATGTTTCAGTGGTTGGAACCCTAGCAGCTGGTCAAAAAAGACAAATGGTATATTGATATGCTTAACTACTATTTTTCTCATTTTGGGCATTTGATTTCTTTCCTTTCTGAACTGCATATATATACACAGTGGTACCTCAGGTTACAGACGCTTCAGGTTACATATGCTTCAGGTTACAGACTCCGCTAACCCAGAAATAGTACCTCGGGTTAAGAACTTTGCTTCAGGATGAGAACAGAAATTGTGCTCCGGCGGCACGGCGGCAGCAGGAGGCCCCATTAACTAAAGTGGTGCTTCGGGTTAAGAACAGTTTCAGGTTAAGAACGGACCTCTGGAACGAATTAAGTACTTAACCCGAGGTACCGCTGTATATTGAAAGATGAGCATAATCATAATTTCATACAGTCTTGCTGTCAAGCTAAGAGTACTTTGAATTGCAAGCTTCAACCCTCAACCTTCCACATAGCTACAGGCCACTCCTAAATATACCTACTTGCACCTAGTGAACAAAGATTTACTCCCACATATGTATACATCAGCCTCAGATCTTTGACCAGATGTTCTTTGTCTTCATCACTCTGCTGCTTTGATGTCAGGTGCAGCCTGTGGGTGGAATTGGCGAGGGAAGGAAGCTTTTCTACAGTGGAAATGGGTTGTTCTGCTTGCTTCCCCCATCCAACTCATCCATCTTTGCTGGAGTCCTGGAAGGCCTGCTCTCTGCCTTGCAGACCATTTTCCACTGGCCTGAGAGGGCGAGGCCCTGGCTGACTCCAGCTACAAAAGCTGAGACTGAAAAGGCCAGAGACTAACTCAGGTGTCTCTTAGTGCAGACCCAGGTCATAGAGCCTGACCTTCCACAGCCACCGCCCACCATGAACCATCATCGGCAGGATTTGCAGCAATAACAGCAGATATGTCAGATATGTTCTATGCCATAGGTAGGCAAACTAAGGCCGGGGGGGGGGGGGCAGATCCAGCCCAATTGCCTTCTAAATCCGGCCTGCGGACAGTCCAGGAATCAGCATGTTTTTACATGAGTAGAATGTGTCCTTTTATTTAAAATGGATCTCTGGGTTATTTGCGGGGCATAGGAATTCATTCATTTCCCCCCCAAAATATAGTCCGGCCTCCCACAAAGTTTGAGGGACAGTGGACTGGCCCCCTGCTGAAGAAGTTTGCTGACTCCTGTTCTATGCTTATGATATTATTTTTTCTCTCTTGCTTATTATGCTGCTTTAAGATTCAGGTAGGTAGCCGTGTTGGTCCTACTGATTTATTTATTTATTTAGCTTGAAGTGTGCATTTTATATTTGACTTCCTTTAGTAGTTTTATTTTGAATTTCTTTTAAAAATGTTAGCTGTTTACTTTTCTGCATTAAGTGTGCATTCTGTAGCTGACCTGTTTTGTAATCATTAATTTTGAAATCTTTAAAATATTTTAGTTTGCTGTTAATTATGTTGCTTTGAATGTAAACTTGACTTTCTTTTGTAAGGTTTTGTTTGGGTTGCTTTATTTGATGTTATAATGTAGGTTTGTAAACCACTTTGAGATTATATAAATAATCAGTATAGAAATGAAATGAATAATTCACTGGGGCTGCACCTGCCATCAAAGCAGATTCTCTTCATCAAAGAGTATACACCATCAGAGCAAAAGATAGACAATATATGAGAGAAACCACCATTTCACATCCCCTCACTCTTTACTCTCAGTATACTTAGTGTTCAATCCTAGCACTGCTGTCATATGGCACATTCCTCTACATGTTTACTTGCAAGCAATGCCCAGTGGACTCAATGAGGCTTACACTCACATGTGTAGACAGGGTTGCAACACAACAGCCTATTCCTATATAGTGACGCTGACCTAAACTCATTGACCGCAGCAGGCTTAAAAGTGCCAAACTGAATCTGGCTGCTAAAGATACCTCCTTTAAAGGCAATTTACATTTGGCACAAGAGGCTGTGATGCAAACTGTGAGGTGAACAGGAGTCTGGCCATCTTGCACTGACCTAAACTGGGAGGACTACATAAATGGACTACATAAACCCAACCTAAGAAATAATGTCTGGCATTTACCGTATTTTTCACCCTATAGGACGCACTTTTTCCCCTCCAAAAATGAAGGGGAAATGTGTGTGCGTCCTATGGGGCGAATGCAGGCTTTCGCTGAAGCCTGGAGAGCGAGAGGGGTCGGTGCGCACCGACCCCTCTCGCTCTCCAGGCTTCAGGAAGCTCTGCGCAACTCTACAGAGCCCGGCGCGAAGTCGCGCCAGGCTCCCGAGGGCTGCGCAGAGCTGCCTGCAGTCCCGGGCTTCGCGCAGCTCTGCGCAACCCAAGGGAGCCTGGCGCGAAGTCGCGCCGGTCTCCTGAGGGCTGCGCAGAGCTGCCTGCATTCCGAAGCCTGGGGCGCACTGAAGAGCGTGCCCGGGCTTCGCGCAGCTCTCTGCAAGCCTCGGGAGACCGGCGCGACTTCC
This sequence comes from Podarcis muralis, assembly GCF_964188315.1. Taxonomy (NCBI): domain Eukaryota; kingdom Metazoa; phylum Chordata; class Lepidosauria; order Squamata; family Lacertidae; genus Podarcis; species Podarcis muralis. The sequence goes on from NC_135659.1 coordinate 80,259,847, forward strand.
CACCAGTCTCCCTAGGCTTGCGGATAGCAGGCTGTTCTGGGGGCTGGGGTCGGGGGAAGCTCGGATTTCCCCCGCGCCAGCCCCGCGCGGGGGGGGGGGGGAATTTTTTTCTTTATTCCCCCCCAAAAAAAAAACCTAGGTGCGCCCTATGGGGCAAAAAATACGGTATTTCACATTCTTTTTCAATACTCCTTTTTTCAGTCGCTAGTATGAAACTGTTTGCTTCAAGAAAATAAGCAAATGCAAGTAGAATTGTAGAGTGCTCTAGCAGCCTCAAAATACTGTTATCAAGTCCTAAAACCCCAATATAGTTGTTGTATAAATACAAAGCAATGAAAAAGGCTAAAATTTATTTCATGATGTAACATAACTGAAGATATTTAAATACTCTTTGCAGTGCAGTGTTCTTTTATCCAACCATGGATCTCTTTCTTCCTCTGAGCCGCACTTCATCCAGTTTTTTAATCACTGGAGCCGATTTTTTAGATATAGCCGAGTACTTCTTCAAGAGTGCTTTGAACAGAGCTTCTGTGTTCGGGTGGGTGCTCAAAAAGGCTTTCTCCAAAACATACAAATCAACACCCTTGTCCTCAGGTAGAGCAGAAATAAAACTCAGTCCAAAATCTATTAATACCAGCTCCATCTTTTTTGCTGGTGGTGGTCGTAGCAGCATGTTAGAAGTTGTGAGATCCCCATGCACAAGATCTTCATCATGCATATGTGCCAGAATCTCACCAATCTTCTCTGCTAGCAGAATAAGGTTGCTTGAATCATTTCTAGTTTGCTGTTCAGACATAATATAGTCCCGGACTGTAGTTGAGCCCACAATATCTTCAAGATAAATACAATTGGAAACATAGTCCACAAAGTATACAACAGGTGCAGAGATCCCTAAAAAAGAAGAGTACAGCCATAAACAATTAGTCCTCAGCTTTGTACATCAACCAAAAATTATACATCATAATTAGATAGCCTCAAATACAGACAAGTCTTCAGAGCAAATAAAGCTTTTTTGCAGTGAATACACATGCAAATTCAAACATCTGTAATCAGTCATTCACCTTGTCAGGTAAAGCAACTAAAGGCTGCTTCCGGCCAACCAAACCAGTTCCTGTACGTAATCTACCTTAAATTATACTGGTTCTAACAAGTTAAGATGGAATTCCAGCCCGCGCGCCCTCCCTCCCTCCCCGCGCAGTCCGGTCTCGAGGCCCCCCTCCCCGCCCACCTGCCCGCCGGCAGCGAAGCAGCGAGCGGGCCTCCTGCGCCGTCCGCCTGCGGCTCAGGCGCTCCTCCAACAGCGGGTGCCGGTAACGCTTCGGGAAGCGGTGCTTCGCCACAGTTGGCCGGCCTAGGAAGAGGCCCCGGTAGACCCGGGCTTCGGCTCCCTGCTGGACCATCTCCAGCCCCGCCATGGGCGGAACAGCCGCTGCCTCGGGCTCGGCGCCGGCCGCGCTCCCCTCAGCCAGCGCAGCCGCCATCTTGGACGCCAACGGCCGCTCTCTCCAAGGTGGAATGCGCCTGCGCCAGTTGGGCCGGCGGAAACAGCCGAGTCCGGAATCCGAACTTGCCGGAAACAACCGAGACCGGAATCTGCACTTGCCGGAAACAGCCGAAACCCGAATCTGAACCTGGAAGACTTCGCAGCCCGTTTGCTTCCTAGTTGAGACCAGCGGTGCTTTCAAGTAAAAGTACTGGGCTGCAGCCTTGATCTCAGTCAGTGGGGCATAGCGGTTAGTGCACTTTGCTAGGATGCGACCGTCCTTTGCAAGGTTACTGGGGAGCACTCCGTGGGACTTCTGGGCAAGCATACTTTAGATCAGCTTGTGCATAGGAAGTTGCCTTATACCATGGGTAGGCAAACTAAGGCCCGGGGGCCGGATCTGGCTCAATTGCCTTCTAAATCCGGCCCGCGGACCGTCTGGGAACCATCGTGTTTTTACATGAGTGGAATCTGCCCTTTTATTTAAAATGCATCTCTAGGTTATTTGTGGGGTCTGCCTAGTGTTTTTACATGAGTAGAATGTGTGCTTTTATTTAAAACACATATCTGGGTTATTTGTGGGGCATAGGAATTCGTCCATTCCCCCGCATATAGTCCGGCCCCCCACAAGGTCTGAGGGACAGTGGACCGGCCCCCTGCCGAAAAAGTTTGCTGACCCCTGTCTTATACTATTGACCAGACCCCTATTTAGGGCCCGTTAACTCACCAAGAAACTTGCCTAACTCTTTCAACAATGGAATCTCCCAAACTCACAACAATACAATATATTTTTAAAAAACAAAAAACTTTGGCTGTAGATCAGGTAGACGGACAGACAACAAAGCAGGTCAAGTCAGGGTTGCAGGCACAAAAGAAATCCTAAACTGAGATCAGCAAGCGCTGGGAGCCAGAAAGGGGCTTCAGTTGCAGGAGACCTAGGATCCTCAAAGAAAAATGGTTTTTGTGGGGTATAGGAATTCGTTCATTCCCTCCCCCCAATATAGTCCGGCCCCCCAAAGGGTATGAGGGACAGTGGACCGGCCCCCTGCTGAAAAGGTTTGCTGACCCCTGCCTTACACCATTAGTCTTACCATCTATCTATAAAGGCATGCCATACTAAATAAAAATATGTCTCTCATTGATCTAATTAAGAAGAGGGGAATGAGAAGTAGTTGTCTTCCACTGAAATTAGCGGAGCTGGGGGAATATGTATTACCTGACCCGGTAGTTCCATCCAACATTTCCTCCAAGCAAAGTGGCTCATTACAATTCCTTAACCATGAATATAACGGCTTCAATATGCTGACGTGAGGGTATGGCACCCTCTGCTGACCAGTTTCTGAATTAAGGGTGCTTCCGAGGACAGGGGCGTGTAATTTGCAAACAGGTTGCTGAGATGTGGGAAATGGGTTGTTGTTGGTAACGGGGTTTTTGTTTGTTTTTACTTATCTGGAAAGGCTAAATCTGTACAGTATTAAATGGAGAAAAATCTGGGGTGAGATTTTGATGCCATCACATGGAGGATACATGGCTGAGAAATCTAGATCATGATGGAGGGATCGTGGAGGTAGCAGGGGTTAAATCATGGGTGCTCCGGAGCTTTCTAAAACAGTAGCTAAGGAAACATCACAAATTGAATTGGGACATTCTTATAAGAGTCTATATTATTCGCCTGATGACAGATTCTGCATGGAACTGTATCTGCGAAGAATTGTGGGAAATGAACAGATCCTTTGACAATTCTGACTTTGCACATGACGTGCTTACTGTTTCCTCTGGGGCACAATTTACATGATTTTTATAAATTTCAGACTGACGCTCCTGTGGTGGCTTTGTGCATTAATTAAGTCCTTTTATAACAATGATTTGAACCTGAATTTTATCACTGCAAGATACTACAATAACAACTCCTTAGTGGAAGAAAGCAGACCTGAAAATCAGTCCCATCTCTCTCTGTTTCTCTGCTGCCTCCATGGTAATCATTTATCAGTTTGTCAACCCAGCAACTCTAGGGAGGACACAATAGATTAAAACATTTATAATAAGTAGTTGAAAACAAGTAAGGTTATTAAAATCCAGTTGTGACAAATAAAGGAAACAGAGAGTTGGACGGGACCGTGAGGATCATCTAGTCCAACCCCCTGCAATGCAGGAATATTTTGCCCAGCGTGGGGCTCAAACTCACAACCCTGAGATTAAGAGTCTCATGATCTACCAACTGAGCCATCCCTCAATTTTATATTTGTTTAAAGAACTGTAAGTTGCCCAATGTTGTGACTTCTAGACCCTTTGTCCTTTTGTTCCCCCTACACATGTATTGAAATGATTTTCACCTGTTCTCTACCTTCCCTCGGAACTGAATCTGAGCTTTCCTTTCAAGAACCTCTGAGCATAGTGGCATTGGTTCATTTCCTAAATAAGATTCACAAATCAAGCAGGTGTGCTAGGTATAGGGCTGCCAAGCAACTCGTAACTACTAGGGTGATCAATTCGTCTTTATGCTTTTGTAGGGTTGCCAGCTGACCAACTCTTGTGCCTGTAAGAAGGACTGCACCTGCAAGAATAAGAAAATCCAGCTTTTTTTGCAGCATAAAGATAAACACAATAACTGGCTAATGCCTACTGTTAGAAGGAGAGCGAAAGAGGCTGACTGAAACCCTTATGATTTTGTTGATTTTGAAAGGTGGACTTTGATTATTTGAGGCCCATGGTTATGATGTACAAAGGAGAATAGGGCTCTAGTGCTTTTAAAAGCTGTGCAAAAGTAGGACTTGTGGGAGAGGGAGTCTGAAATACAGAGATGAAAAAGGCTGCATCACTCCAAAAATTCCCTGTTCTACACAATTGTTAAAGCTACAAGGATCCTGCCCCTTGCCTTTCCCCCATTTCACTCTAGGGCAGGCTTCACCAGCTTGGTGCCTTCTATAAGGTTACCAGATTTTTTCAATGAATCCGGGGACACTTTTCAACTTCCTACTAAATAGATGGATTTTGTCAGGGGACTGATTTGTAAATCCGGGGACTGTCCCCGGGAAACGGGGACATCTGGTGACCTTAACCTTCTAGCTGTTTTGGACTGATGTGCTGGCTGACACTGGCTGGAATTAAGAATCAAGCGGTCAAGTCAGAGTTGAGGCAAATGGAACATCATCCCCCCCAAAAAAAGTCTTATAATAATGAGAGGTTTTGAAGAGGGTCAAAAGGAGTGATGTGACACAAAATGACACAAGGATGTAAGTCATGAGCTCTTTCTGTTTCTGCAGGACCTCCTGTCATTCTGCTCTGAAAGCAAGAGTCCCTAGGCCAGCCTCTCCCAACCTGGTGCCCCCTAGATATATGTTCTTGGACTACATCATCCCTGATCATTGGCCATGACATCTGGAGCTGATAGTAGTTGTGGTTCAAAACATCCGGAAGGCACCAGGTTGAGGGATGCTGGTCTGCAAATACACCTAGAGTTATATCATTTAACCCAGATGTGAAGAAACTTTGACCCTTTGATATTGCTGAACTACAACTCCTAGCATCCCCGACCAAAGACCATGCATAATTTGCATTTCCTGATTTCTTTTGCGAATTCCTTCAAATTATTTTAAGATTCTTTGGTGTCATCTTCATAGAATCAAACTATCATTTTCTGCCCTTCAGCAATTAAAGCTACTGGAAAGTGCACAAAACCTACGGTCAAACCCCTAAGTGCCAATCACCATTAGCATAATGATTAACATCACTGAAGCAGTTGCTATGGTTACCAAACCCTTCCAGTCCCATTTCTGAATCCCTTTGAAAAACCACTCCCTTACTGGCCACCCTCAATGTATGAAGTCATTTTAGACCATTCAGAAGATGGCTGTCCCTCTCTAAATATACTCAGGATGCAAAAAACAATATTAAATGGTTCTTTTGAAATTGAAACTAGAGGAGTTGAATGGGAAGCTAATCTTCATTTTGCAAAACATCTGGATAGCTTCTAACACTTTCAAATATATTTTGGATAATATGATTTTGAGAGAGAACAAAAGGAGCCCGTGATGCCCACATTTCAGATCAAAAGAGAGAGATTTCAATCATATTTCCAAATATGCTCAATGAAAATATAATTATTTTTATCATCAATTTCAGGTGTTTAAAAACCATAAGCTAAAGCCCTCCCCCCGCCCCGGACTCTAAACATCAGAAAATGGGAAGAAATGTGCATTTGTTTGAACAAGGAAAACAACAGCAGCCAAACAAGCGTCAAGAGCCCCTTTCTTGGAGATAGGAGAGCTAATATTTCAAATACATAATTGGATGTTTGTACATCATTATCAGACTAATACTTTGATTCCAAACACACTTGAAAAACAGGCCTGGAAACTACAGAGGAGGTAGAATTATTTTGCCAATCTTCTGTGTATATGTATCTATATATATATCTATTTCATCTCCCATTTGTTTATTCACCTTTCCGTGGATTTGTGTGTGCTTCCTCAGTAATCACTATAGATAGCAAACAGCATACAAAAACTATTACAAGGGAAATCCAATTCTCTATCCCTTAAGATAGATAGTGTCCTATGGGGCAGGAGAAAAACAATTTGTTTTGAGACAAGCCGAAAGAAAGAGCCATAAGGATTTTTTCAGAACAGTTCATTGCACTGTGAAATATTATCAAAACATTACATCTGTGACAGGGTTGAGGAGTCTGTGGTATCCCACCCCAGATTTTTTGCTGGTTTCCGACATCCATCAGCCCCAGCCAACATGGCCACTGGTTGGGGGATGATGGGAGGTGGGAGTCTAGCAAAATTTGGAAAGCCGCAGGTCCCTGGCCCATTTTACAGTATACAATTTAGCAACGTCAGTTTAAAACAGTCGATACAGGATATATGTATATAGAAAGGTTGCACAATGTTGCAAAGGGAGTTCGAGCAAGGCCTAATACATAATTGCTCTTTATAAACAGCTACATATTTTCAGATTACAAATAATTTTTATTGTTATTGTAATAGTTACTGTTATTATAGATCATAAGTAACCACATAATCCCCCCATACAGTGGTACCTCGGGTTAAGAATTTAATTCGTTCCAGAGGTTCGTTCTTAATCTGAAACTGTTCTTAACCTGAGGTACCACTTTAGCTAATGGGGCCTCCCACTGCCACCACCGCACAATTTCTGTTCTCATCCTGAAGCAAAGTTCTTAACCCGAGGTACTATTTCTGGGTTAGCGGAGTCTGTAACCTGAAGCATCTGTAACCTGAAGCGTCTGTAACCCGAGGTACCACTGTACTTCATACAGAATGTGAAGGAGGACAAACTTTTTGAGGGGAGAGAGAGAGAGAGAGCGCTCTCCTGAAACAAGTTGAGGTTTGCCCTAGTTCACAGATGGGGAACTTTTGGCTCTCTAGATTTTGTTGGACTCCAACTCCCATCAGCCCCTGCGAGCATGGCCAATGGTCAGAGATGATAGGAGTTGGCGGACAGCAATTTCTGGAGGAGTTCCTCATCCCTACCTGAGTTCTCCCTCTGTTAGTAAGCCTGCATCTTTACTGGACAATTTATTTATATTTATATTTATATTTATATTTATATTATTTATATTTATATTTATATTTATATTTATATTTATATTTATATTTATATTTATATTTATATTTATATATTTAAAGCATTTCTCCCTGCTCTTCAGCGAAAAAGGCACCCAGAACAGCAAACATAAGACACCCTCTGTCCACAGGCCTACACATAAAGGTCCAAAACGCACAAAAATGTGGAATGTGGATAAAAATAAGCAAGCCCAATTAGCAGTTCTTAAAGTTGCATGACAAGCTGGAATGGAAGCAGTTCAGAGAGAAAGAAGAACCCAAAGGATCCATTTCTGAATAGATTTTCCAACCTATAGGAGAAAAGGAAAGTTAGGTCAGAGCACACACTATTTCATGCTCCAGCTTCTTTCCATCTTTGTAATGCAGAGGGAGAGTTTGGAGGATTTGCTGCTAATTGTTATTTTTGTTCATTTCTCCTCCTCCTCCTCCTCCTCCTCCTCCTCCTCCTTTTCTACAGTGCACCAAAATGGGTGGGTGGGTGTAGAGAGAGAAAATAAAAGGTGGTAGAGGAGTAGGAGTAACTGAGGAGTGTGCCACTGAAACAGTCTGGAAAGAGAGAGTTGGCAGAGGGATGGTTAAGCGTTTCAAAGTGCTAAGAGATAGGTAAGAAGAACAGTAAATGGTAAATATATCTCTGTGCTCAAATACTGAAGATTAACTCCTCAACTTTCTCCCAAAGCTGAGCAATTGATAAATGAAACATTAAGCTCCTGTTTCTTGAAATTGCTTCTCAAAGGAGAATAAGCAGGGAGTGGGGAGAAACATGCATGTCTCAGGTCAGGGGTTCATTCCTCTGCCCTTTACAAAACACTTCTTTTTTCTTTGAGCATCCTAGTTCTCCTGCAATTGAAGCACCTTTCTGGCTCCCAGTGCTTGCTGATCTCAGTTTAGGATTTCTTTTGTGCCTGCAACCCTGACTTGACCTGCTTTGTTGTCTGTCTGTCTACCTGATCTACAGCCAAAGTTTTTTTGTTTTGTAAAAATATATTGTATTGTTGTGCATTTGGGAGATTCCATTGTTAAAGGAGCTAGGCAAATTTCTTAGTGAGTTAACGGGCCCTAGGTAGGGGTCAAGGGATGCGCATGGCGCTGTGGGTCAAACCACAGAGCCTAGGATTTCCGATCAGAAGGTTGGCGGTTCGAATCCCTGCGACGGAGTGAGCTCCCGTTGCTCGGTCCCTGCTCCTGCCAACCTAGCAGTTCGAAAGCACGTCAAAGTGCAAGTAGATAAATAGGTACCGCTCTGGCGGGAAGGTAAACGTCGTTTCCGTGCGCTGCTCTGGTTCGCCAGAAGCGGCTTAGTCATGCTGGCCACATGACCCGGAAGCTGGCTCCCTTGGCCAATAAAGCGACATGAGCGCCGCAATCCCAGAGTCGGTCATGACCAGACCTAATGGTCAGGGGTCCCTTTACCTTTACCTTTAAGTAGGGGTCTGGTCATTAGTATAAGACAGGGGTCAGCAAACCTTTTCAGCAGGGGGCCGGTCCGCTGTCCCTCTGACCTTGTGGGGGGCCGGACTATATTTGGGGGGGATGAATGAATTCCTATGCCCCACAAATAACCCAGAGATGTGTTTTAAATAAAAGCACACATTCTACTCATGTAAAAACACCAGGCAGGCCCCTCAAATAACCCAGAGATGCATTTTAAATAAAAGGACACATTCTACTTATGTAAAAACATGCTGACCATCCACGGGCTGGATTTAGAAGGTGATTGGGCCGGATCCAGCCCCCAGGCCTTAGTTTGCCTACCCATGGTATAAGAAATGAAGTTGCTTTGTGCCAGAGGGCAAATGGGTGCCTCCACCTCACCTGGCTGGTATTAAGAAATACAATAGCCAGAGTGGGGTGCATGTAAGCTGGGCTAGAAGCAGGCAAAAGCCAGAGAGTGAGAGAGCCATGCCTGATTTCTGCTGGAATCCAAGGCTGTGGCTATGGGAAAAGCAAGACTTTCTGGGGAGTAAATCCTGTGAACCCCTCCATCTTTTGCACAGATTGTATATATGTGTCAATAAACAATATATCCTAAAACCACCACAGTCTCTGCTGCCCCTCATTCAAAGGAAACAGGTAAGTGCCTGGAATTCCTGGAATCTTGCACTGCTCAGGGATTGGGGTGGCATGCAACAGTATTGTGAATGCTAGATAGTTTGGGTTTCCACCACTGAACCTCATGTCTTGGGTTAGCCCCATTTTATACACATAAAACTGTAGGGCTAAGCATAAAACTGTAGGGCTAAAGTACATCTTACACAGGAGAGCTTCAGATTTACTATATTGTTGCTCTATAAGACGCACCCGACCATAAGACGCACCTAGTTTTAGAGGAGGAGAACAAGAAAAAAAAGTTCTCTCCCTCTCTGCTCAGCGCCTCTCTAGCAAAGTGGGAGGAGAAATGAAAGGGGCTCCATTTCTCCTCCCGCTTCGCTGAAGGGGAACTGCGCAGCTCTCCTTCTCTATTTATTTTTTAAGAATATTACTCAAATGAAAATTTTGGCAGCAACTCCAGGGTTCCCAGCCCTACCTGGAGTTGCCTAGGATTGAACCTGTGGCCTTTTGCATTCAAGACAGATGCAGTACCACTAAGCTACTGTCACTCACACAGTTCTGGTGGCCAGGTGAAAAAGAGGGGGCAGGGCTCCTACGTCTTTAACAGAAGACGTAGAAGAGGGAATTTCAGCTGTTTCAGTCATGCTAGCTAATACACCCTTTGCCACACAACTATTTAAGGATGCATGAGTGCCGACCTCTTTCCCCACCCTCATCATTCTGTGTGCCACTCATAGCTAAGAGGAACCTAGGAAGTTGCCTTAAACAGGTTCACACCATTGGTCTATCTAAGGTAAAAGAACCCTGGACGGTTAAGTAAGTCCCGCCAAAGGCTACTATGGGGTTGTGGTGCTCATCTCGCTTTCAGGCTGAGGGAGCTGGCGTTTGTCCACAGCTTTCTGGGTCATGTGGCCAGCATGACTAAACCATAGCCGCCAACGTTTTTTAAGAGAAATTCCCCTATTCCAAATAGGATTCCTCGCAAGAAAAGGGAAACGTTGACAGCTATGGACTAAACCGCTTCTGGCACAACGGAACACCGTGACGGAAACCAGAGCACATGGAAACACTGTTTACCTTCCCACTGCAGTGGTACCTATTTATCTACTTGCACTGGCATGCTTTCAAACAGCTAGGTTGGCAGGAGCTGGGACAGAGCAATGGGAGCTCACCCCGTCACAGGGATTTGAACCACCAACCTTCCGATTGCCAAGCCCAAGAGCCTCAGTGGTTTAGACCACAGTGCCACCCGCATCTACAATGACTGGCAGTAGCTCTCCACGATTTCAGACAGGGAGTCTTTCCCAACCTTACTTAGAAATGCCAATAATTTACCCCGGGCAGATGCTCTACCATGGAGCTATGGGCCTTCCATTTTTCAATGTTGTTGTGCCAGATTTTTGAGCTTTTATTTGCTGCTATCCGTTGAGCCACAGCAGACTGCAGTTCAGATTTTAAAAAGAGAGGCAAGGGAGATGCAATAATAGGACCATTTGCACAAGAAGTAGTTTGTTGTTTTAAGAGGGCTGCCTCAAATTGTGGAGGGCAGGGGGGGGCAATAAAATGGGGACAACCCCATTTCCCAACCCCCATTTCCCCCTGAAGTTTGAAGCGGGCGGGTGAAATGGAAATATGGAAAAAGCTCCTGGGTTTTGTTTCCATTTTTTCAGGTCCCTTGCCAGGCCTTCACATCTCAAGGGCTAGCTGAATACATTTTGGTGCCCTAGTTGGACAATACAAAGTACAGTGGTACCTCGGGTTACATACGCTTCAGGTTACATACGCTTCAGGTTACAGACTCCGCTAACCCAGAAATAGTACCTTGGGTTAAGAACTTTGCTTCAGGATGAGAACAGAAATCATGCTCTGGTGGTGCGGTGGCAGCAGGAGGCCCCATTAGCTAAAGTGGTGCTTCAGGTTAAGAACAGTTTCAGGTTAAGTACGGACCTCCGGAACGAATTAAGTACTTAACCTGAGGTACCACTGTACACCCCAGCCATAAAAAGTGAAACAAGAACTTTAAGATGCACTGACTGAAACATGTCCATTTGCTGCTATTGATGGCGCTGCAAATCCGCCGTCAACGGTATCGCTGTTTTACTTTGCCTTACGGCAAGGTTGGCAAAAGAACAGTGCAAAACCACAATGCTTGTTTGCTTCTCTTCAATACATTTAATCCACTTGTTGCAATAGTGTCACATCACTTGACTCGATTTAATGGACAGTGACTTGGCAACACTGGCTTACTTGTATGCTGATGTGCTGGGTTTTATTTTCTCTGTTACCGAACAGGTTTTGCATTTTGCCCTAAGGGGGAAATGATCTTCTTCTCCATGCTCAGAAATCTTCTTTACTAACCAAAACTAAGGGCAAAACAAAAAAAATTCCTTCCAGTAGCACCTTAAAGACCAACTAAGTTGGTCTTTACAGACTCCGCTAACCCAGAAATAGTACCTTGGGTTAAGAAATAGTACCTTGGGTTAACTTAGTTGGTCTTTAAGGTGCTACTGGAAGGAATTTTTTTTGTTTTGACTATGGCAGACCAACACAGCTACCTATCTGTAACCAAAACAAAGGGCTGGTTCACAAGGTGTGTTCCCCCACACACCTGACCAGTCCCAACTTAATGCTTGTGCAAATAAACATATCCGCGAACAGCTGTGTAGATACAGGCACGATTTCCATGATCTGCAGTGGAGGGCTGTCTGGTTCAGTGGGAAGAGCACATGGTTTTGGCATGTGGAAGGTCTCGGGTTCAATCCAGAAATCCTGGATAACTGCTTCTGGCCAGTGTAGAGAGTAGACAGCACCAATCATGACAGGCCAGTTGTTGTGAGCTGGCAATAAATCACACCATTCAAGTTGTAGCTAACTCTTTATTAGCAAGAACACAATCTGCACAGTCTTGGTGAAATGTCAGGCCTAATGAGCACAGCAATTCTTCTTCAGTACAGCGGTACCTCAGGTTACATATGCTTCAGGTTACATACGCTTCAGGTTACAGACTCCGCTAACCCAGAAATAGTACCTCGGGTTAAGAACTTTGCTTCAGGATGAGAACAGAAATTGTGCTCTGGCGGCGTGGCGGCAGCTGGAGGCCCCATTAGCTAAAGTGGTGCTTCAGGTTAAGAACAGTTTCAGGTTGAGAACGGACCTCCGGAACGAATTAAGTACTTAACCCGAGGTACCATTGTAGGTCTTTCCCCATGGATCAGTTGCAGAGACTGAAAAGTCCCCAACTCCCCACAGCTGTCTTAAGTCCCCTCCTTTCCAGGGCTTTTTCCAAGCAACCTGAGACTCTGTCTGCATGAAGTCAACCTGTGCTCTGCCCTTTGCATGCCTCTTCTGGTTATGGGAGTGCCAGGGGGAGGGAAGCTTGTTGCAGTAGGAAGGGGAGACATCAATGATTCTTCACCAGCCAGACTCATCTCTGCCCCACAGATCCTCCCCCCACTAAGCCCTGTTACCTCTTCAGTTTCCGACACCTCCTCTCACTTTTCTCCCTTGTCTCACCACCACTTCCTCGGCCCTGACCTTTCTTCCCTAGCTGGTTCCCCCACCTGGTTCCCCTAGTGCTGTAAGGCAACATCATAAGCCCCAGTGGCATTTCCCACTCCTGCAAGGATCGGCTTCCTCTGAAAACTCGACACGTGTTTGCACCATTCACACGTGTATGCAAAACTCCTTAGGCGTGAAAGAGCCCTGAGAGTGGGAGAGGAGGAAGCTCGCAAAAGGAGAAGCCGAGCTTCGCAGTTTCCCTTTGCAGGCGGACCCTGGGGCAACAGGGCAGAGAGGGCTCTTCCCACTCCGACGAGCTGCTCGCCAGCCTCGCCACTTGCAGGACAAACTCCCGTTGGCTCGAGAGGTTCCCCCTCCCGGTTGCAGTGGGCAGGGCTGGAGCAACGTGGCGCTGTTCGGCCCCGTCCACTAGGGAGAAGAAGAAGGGAAAAAACTTCGGAGTCCCGGAGACCCCGTAGGGGAACTTCAGCTTCTTCAGCCCCGATGGTCCGATCCTGCATCTTCCCCTCTTCCCGGAGCTGCGCTATTTCTGCGGGCGGCATTTCCGTCGCTGCCCCGGCGTCCGAGCCGCGAGCTCCCGATCCGGCGACTCCTCGCAAGCAAGAAGAGCCTCTGGCGCCGGAACGCGGAATGCGCCTCCTTTCCAAGCTGCGACCGACGGCAGCCGAGCGCTAAACTGCTGCGCGTCTCCGGGCTTGGCTCCGGGATTTCTTTTTCGCCTGCTTGGTCAGGCCGGGAAGCAAACTTTCGAGCTGAACTCTCTCTCCCATCGCCATGGGTAAGTGCAAGACCCTCCCTGCTAGGGACACAGAGTGGAGGGCAAAGGAGACTGTTTTGTTTTTCCCTGGCTTGCTTCGTGGATGGAGGAGGGGAAAAGCACAGCAAACTTTTCCCACTCGACTGCTTAATTTAATATAGATAGATAACAGGCCTAGCAGTTAGCTGTCTCCCTTAAGCATCTTCTTATTTTCCGTCCTGTCTTCTCCAGACTCCACCCCTGTGGTGGATTAAGACTCTCTAATGCGTATGTGGGTTTGCAAGAACGCTTTAAAGAAAGATGCTCTTAGCAGAGGATTAAAAAATAATAATAACGGTGCTCCTCCTTCGACTTTCAGGTTTAGGGGTGAAAGGGGCTAAAAAGTAACCAAGAATTCCACAGTTCAGAGAAAAAGCAGACGTAGTTTTCCTAGTTAGGCTGTAGACCTTTGCTCTGAAAGTCGTGGCTTTTCAGAGTAAGTAGAGCTGTTCGACCTATGTATATTTATTTGGGAGTGTGCCCTGTTAAATTCAGAAGAACTTACTTCTGAGTAAGCATGCAAGTCCTGAACATTTTTACTTGAAAAGTTGTCCTGCTGAAAGTCATGGGCCTTACTTCCAAGTAAATATGAACAAGCAGGAGAAAGCCAATCTAATGGTACATGCTTTGTGGAATTAAACAACTCTCTGATACTTGCCCAAGCAAAGTGAGGCCTCTGTTGTACTTAGCATTCAGTATGCATGTTTGTTTAGCAATGGAGTCCCTAAGAAGGTTGGATAGCGCCTTGCTTGCCTCCTTCTGGCAAATCCTGCAGCCAAGTTGGTGTCAAACGGTATTGCTCTGCTTTCCTTTGGACCACATCAGCAAGGGGGTCGGGGGGGGGGTGGTCTTGTCATCTGGGCAGCCAGGGACTTACTCTGGGGAGGTCACTTTGGTGCTGCTAACACAGCGGTTTGACTCCTGGAGGTGCACTCCATTGCCTCTTGAGACAGACGGATGCCAACAACTCCTTGGAACATTGAAACCAGAATGAATTTTGGTGCATGCACTGCTGGCGCCATTCTTTATTTCAAGTTGGTACATCAGTTTGAATCCCCTCTCCATGACTACATTTTATAGCGGGAGGAAAATTCAAAATAGCATGCAATATCTTTCTGGAAGACTGGAAAGGTGGAGAGAGATGGGTGCGCATGTTCAGGACAGCATTCTGCATTTCATTTTTTTAAAATATATTTTTTGTTAAGTTTTCCATATTTTATTACATTTCAGTATCAAAAAATAACTTAAGACATTGCTTAAATAAAGCATCGACCTCCTTCCTTCCCTCTAACAGACTTCCATATTTCATTACCAATTTCTCCACATTCCTAAATTCACTTTTTTTACCTTAAATCAATCTTTTAACAATCACCTACTTATAAGTAAATCAGCTCCTTAATTTCCCTTTACCAAACATTTCAACTTAAACCTACAAACGTATTCAACTGTTTGCAATTTTCTTTCATAGAGTATAAATTTGCCCCAGTCCTTTTGGAACAAATCAACACAGCGATTTCAAATCTTCCCCGTCAACTTCGCCAACTCCACATATTCGACTATCTTTACTTGCCAATCTTCCAATGTGGGGAGTTCTTGTTGCTTCCATTTCTGGGCCAGGAGTATTCTTGTGGCCATTGTTGCATACATGAACAAATTTACATCTTTCATTTGGACTTCCTCAATTAACCCCAACAGGAAAGCTTCTGTTTTTTTGCTGAAATGATACTTAAATATCTTCTTCAATTCATTATATATGGTATCCCAAAAGGCCTTAATCTTGGAGCATGGAGCATTCTTTATTTCAAGTGGAAAAAAACCAAAACAAAACCCAGCTGGATCCACACCTGTTTTCAGGGGGAGTGGGGAGAGGAAATATTCAAAGCACGTTACATACTTCATTCCCAACTTACGGGGCAATCCTAAACATGTTTATTCAGAAGTAAGGCTCACAAAATTCAGTGGGACTTAGGGAGCTGTTGGTGGCCGGGTCTGGGGAGGCAGATTGCTGCACCTACCTGGACCCCCGATGCTGTTACAGGGTCAATGAAACCCAGGACAGCTCTTTCAAGACTTTTTGCTGTCTGCCAGCAATAAGGATCCTGCCTTACGCAGCACACCCACCCACTCACACATTCCGTAAGCAGGAGGAGGAGCTCTTTGCTAGCTGTGATGTGGAAAGCTAACACAGGTCAATAGAGCTGTTGGACGGGTGTACTTCTGCCCAATCCACACACCCCCCCCAAGCCCAGCACAAAGGGAGTGTGGTTTGTTCTGCCATACTTTAGGAATAGGATTGTGCATAGCGTTACATCCTTTCAGAAGGATTGCAATATTGGGGTTGGTTTTAGGAGATTAGAGCTAAATCAAGAAATTGTGTGGAGATTTTATTCTGAACATTTTATTCTGTTCTGCTGTGTGTGTGTGCATGCAGAGAGAGAGGGGGTTGTACTTGCCACTCGCTCCAAGCTTTATGGGTAGGTTGGCTGTAAATCTCAGTACAGTGGTACCTCTGGTTAAGAACTTAATTCGTTCTGGAGGTCCGTTCTTAACCTGAAACTGTTCTTAACCTGAGGTACTACTTTAGCTAATGGGGCCTCCCACTGCCGCCGCACGATTTCTGTTCTCATCCTGAGGTAAAGTTCTTAACCCGAGGTACTACTTCCGGGTTAGCGGAGTCTGTAACCTGAAGTGTTTGTAACCCAAAGCGTTTGTAACACAAGGTACCACTGTAGTCCTTAGAACAGTGATGGCCAAACTCGGCCCTCCAGCTGTTTTTGGACTACAACTCCC
Organism: Podarcis muralis; assembly: GCF_964188315.1. Classification (NCBI taxonomy): domain Eukaryota; kingdom Metazoa; phylum Chordata; class Lepidosauria; order Squamata; family Lacertidae; genus Podarcis; species Podarcis muralis. The sequence goes on from NC_135659.1 coordinate 80,276,075, forward strand.
ATCAGCCCTAGTTAACAGGACCAGTGGTCAGGGATGATGGGAATTGTAGTCCCAAAACAGGCTGGAGGGCCGAGTTTGGCCATCGCTACATTAGAACAGAGTCCCATGGGAAAGACCCTGATGTTGGGGGAAATGGAGGGCACAAGGAGAAGGGGACGACAGAGGACAAGATGGTTGGACAGTGTTCTCGAAGCTACCAGCATGCGTTTGACCAAACTGCTGGAGGCAGTGGAAGACAGGAGTGCCTGGCGTGTTCTAGTCCATGGGGTCACGAAGAGTCGGACATGACTAAACGACTAAACAACAACAACAACACCTTAGAACAACTCTGAAATGTCAAAATAGATAGAAACTTCTGAAACAAGCATGGGCCTGTTTATAGTCCAGAGAAAGCAATGCCAGCACCCTACCGCAGAGGCAGGTTTAGGGAAGCACAGCTGGTTTGCCCACTGTCATGGAACCAGCTGGGGAACCACCAAGGAAAGAATTCTCAGAGCCAGGGGGTTGGTGGTGGGACAACAGTGTGTGGTCAGAGGGAGAAGACTGGGAAGAGGAGGGGGGGGTCAGAAGCTGAAGAGGTAACAGGGTTCAGTGAGCAGGAAAAGTCTGTGGCAAAGGGAAGTCCAGAAGCAGAAGCAAGAGAGGAGGGAAACCAAGAGGCAGAGAGGAGTCAGGTTGGTGAAGAAGCACAAGTATCTCAGCCTTCTGCTGCAACAAGCTTCTTCCCCCCACCCCAATCTCCCAGAACCAGAAGAGACATGAAGTGGGAGGAGCAAAGGCAGACAGGCAGACGCAGTCTCAGATTGCTTGGGAACGACTTGGGAGAGCAGGAGACTTCAGCAGTTATGGGAAAGTGGGGACCCTCAGTCTCCACAACTGCCTCACAGGGGCAAGACCTACTGAAGAAGAGTTGCTGCATTCATTTGGCCTGACACTCCTGAGCCGATCCTGTTTTTCTAATAATTAATTTCACCTGCTCCATGTCATTTGTCGCTGGCTCGCTCCTGGCGCCAGCACTGGGCGCTGAGTCAAGAGGACGTTGTAGGGGGCGCTGCAACAATGACGAACAGCAGAAGGCGAGAGGCAGGGGGCGCCGGATTTTGGCATCACACGGGGCACCACTGAAATTTTAAAGGCCAAAGTCTGCCACTGTTTTTGGGCTTCCCCATAGGCATCTGCCTGGCCCCTGGATAGGACTTTGGTTTGATCCTCAGGTTTTTATGGACTCCTGCCACAGACTTCATGGGGATCATCACTATAGCTTTGCCAATTATCTCCCCAATCTCTCTTTCTCCCACTTTCCTCTTAATACAGTGACTGATTTGTGAGTAACAGGCTGCATGTTAATCAAAGCTCACCAAACATTAGCAGCCAGGAAAGCAATGGGAATTAGAGGAGGATCTAATTGAATCAGTCACGGCATTCACAGCAGCGCCGTCTGTGCCTAATACAGTTTGCAGGTAGGAACTAATGAACCGTCCCAGTTTTCTGCAAAGCTCTTTTACTCTCCCTGAATAAATATTGCTTCTAATTGGCTACCTATAGACAAGAAATGTTTGCGGCAGCATAGGCAGCTGTACAGATGGCAGAATTTTTGCAGCGCTATGTCAGGAGGGGAATAACAAATAGAGGTAAGGCACTAAAAATAGCTTCATAAGTGCAAATCTACTTATTTAACAACAACATAAAAATAACATGAGATAACAGACTGTGCCAAATGTATTCAAGACTGTAAATATCGTTCCACCATGAGAAATGTTTTCAATATTATTTCCAAAATATTTGCACTCTTTTGGATAGCATATTGAAGACAAAGGGTATTATTGTTCTTAAAGAGATAAAAAACAGCAACTTCCCAGCCTAAAGCCATTGAAAGGGTGAACACAGAATGAAACATAAGCTCTACGGACTGTAAAGTTACTCAAACAAGCTCTGAAACAATAAAACCATCCACAAACACTCTGGAACCAATGAAGCAATTTCATCAGATGAACGACAGAGTTACACGTCAGGGAAAGCCTTCCTAAACAAATATGTCTTCAATAGACACCTAAACACCATCACGCTGGGCACCTGTCTGATTTCACCTGGTGATTAACTCCAGAGGGCTGGAACTGCAACACTAAAAGCCCAGTTTCTAGTGCACCTGCTATGTGGCATATGATATTCTCAGCAATGCCTCTTCTGAGGAGTACAGTTACTGGACAGGATAAGGCAGTCCCTTAGAAATCCTGGGCTAGTCCTAAATTGTTTAGGTCTTTAATTACTAATTGCACTGAAACCTTGAACTGCCCCAGTAACATATTGGCAGCCTGTGCAGCTCTTTTAGCAGAGATATTCTATGGTGTCCACAGGGTATTCCAGGCAGCAATCTATCTGCAGCATTCCACAACAGCTGCAGCTTGCAGGTTAAGCCCAAGAGAAGCCCAACGTGGAGTGTGTTGCAGTAATCCAGGTTTGAGATTACCAATGCCAAGATCACAGTGGCCAAGCTATCTCGGCCCAGGAATGACTATAGCTGTCTTTCCAACTGAAGCTGGTAAAAGGCAGTCCTAGCCACTAAGACTACCTGTGTCTCAAGTGACAAAGATGAATCTAGGACATGGGTAAGCAAACTAAGGCACGGGGGGGCGGATCCAGCCCTATTGCATTCTAAGCCTGGCCTGCGGATGGTCTGGGAATCAGCGTGTTTTTACATGAGTAGAATGTGTCCTTTTATTTAAAATGAATCTCTGGGTTATTTGTGGGGCATAGGAATTCGTTCCATTTTTTTCTTTCTTCAAAATATAGCCTGGCCCCCCACAAGGTCTGAGGGACAGTGAACTGGCCCCCTGCTGAAAAAGTTTGCTGACCCCTGATCTAGGAGCACCCCTGGTTCCTTCAGAACACCCAGACCCATTCCGTCAGAGAGTAAGCCTGCAATCTAGTGTACCAGAGCCCTTCTGGGTTCCATGGGACAAACTTATCAGCAAATAGGTATACAATGTAACTTTTAAGTGTTGTGCAAAAAAAGAGGAAAGCTTTGTTTCGCAGATTCTACCTGACATTGTAGCTTCTTTCAAAGAGTGGTATCTGATAGTGTGCATCTGCTGAAGAATGGAATCCTACCATGGAATAGGAGAGGGAGGCAATATCTGGTGATTCACCCTTCGTTCTGCATTCTCTTGAATGCCCCCATCCATAGGCGCCGACTCCATGGGGCCTGAGGGGGCTCGAGCCCCCTCAAAAAATTTTTTGGGGGGGCTCAGCCCCCCCAATAATCTCGGGCGCCCTTCCAGCAGAGCGCCGCCGCCGTCCCCCGCCTCCTCCCCACCTGCTCCCTCGCCAGCCAGCCAGCCAGCCAGCCGCGCGCCCTAGTCGGAGAGCCCCGGCCGTCCCCCGCGAGATTAGGGAATCCCCGGGGGCGGGGGCTCCTGCCTCGCTGCTTCGCAGCACCACCGCCACTGCCAAGGCACTGCCGGGGGGAATTTCCTTCCTCCTGGCCCCCGCGAGAACAGGGGAATCCCGACTGGCCACACCTCCCAGCCAGCCGATTGGCTGGCTAGGGGGCGTGGCTTGCCCAATTTAGGGCCGGAGCCACTTTATTTGCATATTCATGAGCTTATTTATTATTCATGAGCTTTCCCGGGCCCCCCCAATATTTTTTATAAGTCCGCGTCCCTGCCCCCATCTGCTCCAGAGGGTTAGAGGACACCAGCAGACTGACACTGTTGGATCCTGCTCAATAGTAGTAGCTCAACAAAAAAAAAGAGCTGGCACCAGGTACTGCATACCTGCTGTCTCAAAAGTGCACAGCGGTCCACATACCGCTGGCAATTACTTGGTTGGAGCAATGTGCCAAAAGTGCTTCAGCCATTGTAGTTCATCAGTGATGGTGCAGTAATAATCTCTTTTAATGGTGCAGGTAACGGTTGGCAGTGTACTCCACTTGACATAAGCTGCTGCTGCTATATATAGTGTGGTATATGGGTGCATTCTGCATGCTGTCATAAAACTGTGCTGCCAGCAGCTTTCTGGGAGTCTTTGCCAGCTCCACCTGGGACCTTCTTTGCCAGCTCCACCTGGGACCTTCTGCATGCCAGTGGTGTGTGGCTAGTGGACTAGTGGGACTAGGCTAGTCCCCTAAATGTTCCTGATAAATTAAGAGTATTGAAGTTATAAGGTTTTGAATAAACATACACAAATTTATTGATTGTTAACATAATAGACAGATGATTTAAGGATCTTGAAAATTGGATAATATGCAGAGAATAATATGTGTTGAAAAATCAGAGAGAGGAACTGAGGGAAGTCTCGGGGGGAGGGAGGGTTCCTTTTGGGGGAGGGGGGAGGGGAAAATGGGGGGGGAATGAAAAGAAGATGATATGTTTTGATAATTTGTTATGTTGAAATTCTCAATAAAAACTATTTTTTTAAAAAAAGAGTATTAAAGTAATAAGACCTGGTACCCCCTTCCCAAATCTTGGGAAGCTTCTGCCTGGCTTAGGGAGGGAGGTGTGATGCTCCAACCAAGAACCCTCCTGCCACCTTCCCCAAGCCTGCCTGGCTTTGGGAAAGAGGCAGGAGGACTCCTGTTATGTACTGAGTTGAATAGGATCCAAAAGGCAGCAGTCTGATTGGTCCTAGAACAATAGGATTCAGAATACAGCAGTCTGATTGGTCCTAGAACAATAGGGTCCAGAATGCAGCAGTCTGATTGGTCCTAGAACAATAGGATTCAGAATGCAGCAGTCTGATTGGTCCACAGGAGCCACCCAATCCAGCTCCAGGTGGAAGTGAATCCGCAACCAGATTGGCTTACAGGTGAATCCCGGAATTAGCCAATCACATGGGGCCCTTTGTGTAAATAATGTATATAAAGCAGACATTCTGAGGGAACTTCCATTCCTCCTCACCACTAAGAGCTAAATAAAGAGCATGAAATCCGCTCTCCACTCTGAGTATATTTCAGCTCCATTATCATTTCAGACACCTGGTACCTCTTTCCCAAAGACCAGGAAGCTTTTGCCCAGCTTAGGGAGGGAGGCACGATGCTCATGCTCGCAATTTCAGCCGCCCATCCCCATTGCCCTCGCAAGCAATGCTCCCTGACTGTTCCCATACCAAAAAAAAATCACTGCATGCTGCTGGCTACAGCCCTTCCCCAAACAGAGGCCTGTGGTAGGCAGGACTCTTGTGTTTTCATCATGGAAAAGGGTTTGAAATGTCCCTGATGAAACTAGCCATTAATGAGGCTCCTGTGCATTTGGGCAGGATTAGACATGGGATCATAGAATTGACATCGTGTGCTGGAACGAAGCGTGGCAATGAGATGAGTTGAAGCAGGAGGGTAAGCATGGCAAAGTGCCCAGAGGTCTGTTTCCAGCTTCATGGAGAATATATTAGACAAAGCACCAGTCATTTTGTTTACCTGAAAGAATTCCTAGCAGGTAGGAGGAAGTGACACAGATGTTTGCTGTTCTGTGTACTGAAAGCTGTAACAGTAACGCATACCCACAAAGACATATGTAGGACTCTCCTGGCTGGCAAGCGTTGACAGCTGAAAGTGAGGCAGCAGAACTGAGACACCCGACAGGGGAATAGGACTGGCTGGTCTGGCTTTCATCACTGTCACCCAGAAGGTTTTGCATTTGCAAAAATAGTCTCATGCTGTTCCCAGCATTTTTTTAAGTACAAGTTTGCGGCAGGGAAGAAGAGAGGGACTTGCATGGCTCGGAGAGTCATCTGGGTGAGACAGAAACATTTGCTACACGGAGATGGCTTCAAAATGTCTCCCCGTGGCAGCCATCTCCACATGTTAAATATTCAAGAAGAAGAAGAGTTTGGATTTGATATCCCACCTTTCACTCCCCTTAAGGAGTCTCAAAGCGGCTAACATTCTCCTTTCCCTTCCTCCCCCACAACAAACACTCTGTGAGGTGAGTGGGGCTGAGAGACTTCAGAGAAGTGTGACTGGCCCCAGGTGACCCAGCAGCTGCATGTGGAGGAGCGGAGAGGCGAACCTGGTTCCCCAGATTACGAGTCCACTGCTGTCCATTGTGTGTCTCGCTGTGTGTTCTAGGGGTTTTCGCCCAGTTCATGCTGAACACCCACAGTTTGCTACATGGAGGCAGAATCCACAGACAGCAAGCCCAAAGTGGCTTCCACACGTCACTCATTTTATGAATTCAGGCTTTTAGGAAAGAGGCAAAGGCTGTTCACTGTATGGCGGGGGCTTTTCAGACAAGATGTTCCTAATATGTGACACCCATAGTCTCATTATTTTAAAAGCTGGTTTGTGCTAATAATATTTAGGAATGCTAATGCTTAGCATTTCTGTAGTGCTTTAGATAATGACATTGCATTCACATAGCACTTTGTGTAAGTTAATCTCTGCAACTCCTACAATAATCCTGCAAGGAAGTCCATATTTCATATATGGGCTGAAAGGCGGGAGCTCAGCTTAGACCAATCAGTGGCAGAGAAAATATTTGAATCTGGACTTCCTGATTTACAGCTAAATCTGCCTATGCTACCTCTGATGTGTACTGAATTTTTCCCTATTAAGAGATTCCTGCCTCTTGCACCTGCTTTAGCAAGGATGCTTCTGTCTGGATTAGTTAACCAAATTAGATTTGCGTTAAATTGGTAATACAATTACTGTGTGTTGAAGTTCAATATTCAGTTTCATTTTCTTAGCTGGTCCCAATCCAGCTAAAGTTTACTACGACTTGATTGGAAACAATGGGACTAGTGTGGATTGATGCCTGGGAATCCCATGTTTACTTTGTGAAAAACAATTGAACCAATATTCCATTTTTGATGTGGTGGCTTTATTGGTGCTGTGCTAATTTTAAAAGCAGAAAAAATATCCTTCCTGGAGTCAGCAAAGCATGTTACTAGTTACAGATTACAAGTTCAAATGGACTAACTGTGACTTAACAATCGCTCTGTTGAGTTATTAAGGAAGATATCATCTTGTTTGCTAAAAGAACAGGGCACACGCTCATAAAGTGTTTGAGATACTAATTTTGTTTGTGCAGAGCGTGACTGAAGCTATATATTGCTAGGCTTTAGTATATTGTTTGCTTAAGGAACAGGTCCGCACATTTGTTTGCACATGCAGATCTTAAAAGTTCTGTTTTATATGCTCACACAGAGAGATTCCTATTTCCTGTAAAGGTGGATGAGAAACACCCTGACACCTCATGAGTACTCTTCTTTCTTTACAGGACATGCACTGCTGGTTCTCCTGTTATCCTCAACCGTCTCACTCCTTGGTGGGCTGATTTTTGGTTATGAACTTGGAATTATCTCAGGGGCCTTGCTGCAGCTACAAGTGGAGCTCCGTCTTAGCTGTTTCGAACGGGAAGTCCTTGTGAGTTCCTTGCTCATTGGGGCTCTCTTGGCTTCTCTGGTTGGCGGGATCTTCATTGACCACCAGGGAAGACGCAAAGCAATATTGGTCAGCAATGCCATTCTGTTGTGCGGCAGTCTCGTCCTTACACTCTCCGGGTCACTTGTTTGGCTAGTGTGCGGACGCGTGACCGTAGGCTTCGCCATCTCTTTGTCCTCTATGGCATGCTGCATATACGTCTCAGAAATGGTGGCTGCCCATCAACGAGGGGTGCTGGTTTCCCTCTACGAAGCTGGCATCACCGTGGGCATCTTACTTTCCTATGCGCTGAATTACATCTTTGCGGACACTGCCGAGGGCTGGCGGTACATGTTTGGCTTGGCCATTGGCCCGGCAGTCGTTCAGTTCCTCAGCATCCTGTTCCTCCCAAAGAACTCTGCGAAGTTAAACGTTTGCTACAGCGAGACTAGCAAAAGCCTCATTCAGCAGCAAAAGAATGAAGACGTCATGCTGCCACCAGGCCCTAGGGAGAAGAGTTACTCTTTCGTGGACCTTTTCCGCTCCAAGGATAACATGAGAAGCCGAACTCTGGTTGGCCTAGGATTGGTGCTCTTTCAGCAGTTCACAGGGCAGCCCAACATCCTTGGCTATGCTTCCACCATCTTCCGCTCAGTAGGCTTTCAGAGTGATTCCTCTGCTGTCCTGGCTTCCGTCGGCCTGGGGGTGATGAAGGTCATTGCGACTGTTGTTGCAATGGCTTTTGCAGATAAGGCTGGCAGAAGAGTGCTGCTGATGGCTGGCTGCATAGTGATGGCCTTTTCGGTGACTGCTATCGGCCTGACCAGCTGCTCTGTTTCATTAGAGATGGCCAAAGACTGTGAAACGCTCCCAGGTTCCAATGCCACTTCATTCAGCTCGGCTCATCTCCCTGGAAAGTCAGTGTCCTCCCATCCAGCTGTGTCTTACTCCCTCCTGGCATCAGGTGGCAGTGAAATGCAAATGGAATCAACTTCAGCCATCACGAGGCCTGTAGGCTTGACCAGGACACTTGCCACCGACAGAAAGGGGGAGAGGATGACAAACACTCCACACACCGGGCAGACCCATTTTCTCAATCAGTCCGATAAAGGAAAGGGACAAGATACCAGCTCATCTTTGGGCGATGCTCCTTCAAAGGAACACCTGCTTCTAAACTGGATCACACTGCTAAGTTTGATGGCTTTTGTGAGTGCATTCTCAATTGGATTTGGACCAAGTAAGTGAATTCCCTTTGCTTTCACATTCCTACCTAATTCAGCCCACCCGTCTGCATGGACCTGACTGTGTGTGAATGTGTTTCTGCCTTGACCAAGCAGCTGTGGGCACCAAAATTGAATGAGTACGGTAAAAATAAAATATAAGGATCCCATAAAAGTGTCTTGTTACTAAGCACCCCTGGAGCCTTTTACTTGCCTCCTGATATTTGCTCATAAGAGGGGTCACTCCTGTGAGTTAACAGAAAACTAGTAAAAAAAAATATTGCAAGCTAGAAGCATTTCCTCCTTCCTTCTGCTTTCTTTTCCCCTGCTACCCTGGTCACTCCATTGCCCATTTCCCGTAATCTTACTAGGACTTCTTCCTCCACTGCTTTTTAAAACATTCGCCAGCTGGGAATGTTTGGCTGGGAATGAACACCTAAGCCAGGCTTCCTCAACCTTGGCCCTCCAGATGTTTTTGGCCTACAACTCCCATGATCCCTAGCTAGCAGGACCAGTGGTCAGGGATGATGGGAACTGTAGTCTCAAAACATCTGGAGGGCTGAGGTTGAGGAAGCCTGACCTAAGCTGACTCTAACCATTACTCCTCATCTTCATTTACCCGCATAGGTGAAGCTGAAAAATGCCAAACATGGCTAGAGCTGGTTCATGAGGCACTTCATGGAAGCTGATCAGGTGAAGCAGGTATAGAGCACTCTGCAATCTGATTGGCTGTTGGGCTGGCGAAGTGGAGAGCTTTGTCTCTCCTTTGCCAGCTCAGTCAGCTGTGGAGTAAGTGGCTTAAGTTCCTCTCTGGCTAGTATAGAAGTCGATTGGGCTGGCAAAGCAGAGTGCTCAGTCCCTTTTTCATGAATCCCAGTAGCTCCCTTGGAGGGAATTCCATGCTGCACTCACCTGTGTGAAATCCCTGGCTACCAGTGGCAACCAGGCAAATGGTTAAAGACAAGACTGTTGTAGGTGGAAACTAATGTAATCAAATGCCGCGCTGTGTGTAATTTCAGTGGTGTCCTCCCATTCTCACTCCCAGGATGAAGGGCAGTCAAGGAAGAGGGAAGAGGGAGTTTAAACAAAAATGTCACCCCTGGCAGCTTGCTGCAGTCTTGAGGGAGAAATACTAGGAGTGGCTCAGGGAGAATAGTAGAACTTACATCCAGCCCTCTCTATGGTCATTGGAGATGTCCATTGCTCCTTTTGAGCATGTGACGCTCCCTTGGACCATTGTTCCATTTAGCCTGCATTGTCTACTCCAAGATCTTGGGCAGATGTCATAGTCTGCTTTACTTGGAGTAGACAAGATCTTGGGCAAACTGGAGCAGCTGGGGATTGAACTCTGAATCTTCTGCATCCAGAGTACAGGCTCTACATTTGATATATGGGGCCATTTGTTTCCTACAATGGTTGTGGTACCTAGGGCTTCTCCCACTTGTTTCTGAAATATTTCCTTCCACCTACGACGTTCCAGGAAGTAGCAGTTCCGGCAGAATCTTATTTACATACCTGGTTAGGCAAACACCTGGAAATAATCCTTTCAAATACATATGCAAGAGTTTGGCAGGCATGTTAATTATAATGCACATGTTCGCATGTAAAGCTTTAGGCAGTTTTCAGTGGTGGTAGGCTGCTGTAACTCGCAAGGCGACCTGAATGCATTTTGTGTGGCTGCTCCAAGCACATTCACCATAACCTCAACAAACTGGTACCCATGTTGGTCATTCAGCAGCCCTAGAAAAGGTGGGTCTAAATGGACATGGTCTTCATTTATCACTGTTTATAAAAGAGCTATTTCAAGAAAGGTGGAAGTTGAGATTGCTGTTTTTCATTATTTGGATCTAGAAATACTACATTGGGGCAACCCAGTCAGATGGGCAGGGTACAAATAATGGAATTACTACTACTACTACTACTACTACTACTACTACTACTACTACTACTACATGTGGCTTATGCAATCCATATGCTTTTTCGTAGCCTGCCCCAATATAAGACATGAGGGGCAAAAGATACAACCCAGAGACTGGATTGGAATGCGTCTTTGTCCTCCAATTCCACATTTGTTTAACTGACTGATTTGTTTATTTTCCCCACTGATCATGAACTTGCCTAATAGTGGACCAATTTGATTTAGACATATGAAACTTCAGGAAACCTAGTAAGGTCAGAAAGTGGTTTGGAAGAATTATGACTTCCTTTGTATGGTGTATATGCATACTTTTCTTTGCCTCGTTAAAAAATGGATTTCTCAGTGCTTTCCCCCCTAGAAAAATAGGTACCAGTACTCACCATGAAGTTGTTACAGGAAGTGCCACACTTTTTAACAACAACAAAAAAGAGGTGCCAGTACTGCATAACCTTGAGTACCCCTTGGAAAAAAAGCACTGCCTGTATGTCCCAAAAGCAACAATCCTTCTTTCAAACTGTGTGGAACTACCATGTCTCTTGTTAATGCTTGGTATGTTGAGAATGAACCACAGTGAGCTTTGGCCTTATGTGATGTCCCTTCTCCTTAGGCACAGCTGTGAGAAAGACATCAGAAGCTTTCACTTAAGATTTCACTTAGCCAAGTTTAGTGTATCATCTGAACCTGACAAACCATGGTTAATGTTAACTGGTTTATATGAAACAAGCCAAACTCAGACCAAAATTAATTTTAACCACAGTTTCTTGTGACATTTAAACGTAGTCATTGTCTTCATTCCGGTTAGTTTGAATCTTCTGTGTGTCTTTGTCGCCCAGCCCAGCAAATCCTAACTTTCCATCTACATCTGAAGCTTTTCCCAAGTTGGTTCTCTGCTACATTTGTACAAAACCATGGCTTGGCGTTTTCTCTTTGGTTTCCCTCCATCCTCACCCTGTTCCTCTGCTTTCCCTTCTCCTGCCACAGTGACGTGGCTTGTTCTCAGTGAGATCTACCCTTGCAACATTCGAGGGAGAGCCTTTGCCTTCTGCAACAGCTTCAACTGGGCTGCCAATCTGCTGATCAGTCTCACATTCCTTGACCTCATTGGTATGTATGGCCATTGCTTGTGTTTGATATTCTCCGCAGCTATTTGCTTCAGAGCAGGGCTGATTGCAGGTATGTGGTTAGGCTTGTATCCTGCTCCATCCTCAGTTTCTCCAGAATACATTACTAGACAGGTTAGAATGTTAAACTTATAGTGGGTTCAAATCCTTACTCCACCATGTAGCTCACCTTGGGAAGAACAGTGGGGGAAGGAACCATATGCTCCTTGGAGAGAGCTAAATATAAAAGAAGCTAAATATAAAAGAAATTATAATAATACAGTGGAACCTCTGAACTAGAATGACTCCGTTCTCAAACATTTCGGCTCCCGAATGCCAAAAACCTGGAAGTAAGTGCTCCGGTTTTTTAACGTTCCTCGGACAAAAACCTAGCTGTTGGCTAATTGGAAGCTGCGCCTTGGAACTCGAACATTTTGGAAGTTGAATGGCCTTCCAGAACGGATTATGTTCGAGTTCCAAGGTTTCACTGTAACAACGGCAAATGTCTGTCTGCTGAACTGCTGTAAAGGGAGAGAACCCATCTTGAATTTTCATAGAATCATAGAGTTGGAATAGACCACAAGGGCCATCGAGTCCAACCCCCTGCCAAGCAGGAAACACCATCAGAGCACTCCTGACATATGGTTGTCAAGCCTCTGCTTAAAGACCTCCAAATTTTGAACCAGGTGGATGGGATGCGGCCTGCTCTGGATGATGTTATTGTCAGGAGTTCAGCCTACACTCGAGTAGGACCCTGGCAGAGACACATGCCCGACTGGCATGTTCTCTCCCTCCTGGTCAATCATTCGGGAGCTTCAAAAGCTTTCTTCAGCCCGAACATCACAGCAACCGATGCCAACCGACACCGGCACACTTAGGGATCCGCAGAGTTTGCGCATCATGCGTAACAGACCTCAGCAACTCAGCATTTTGGCTAATCTACTTTATTTACATATAAACACACATAGAGCACTGCAACATGGCTCCCTCTCTCTCTCTAGCATCAGAGAAAAAACAAAGGACAATAGTCCCACTTCACAGAACACAGTAACACAAACATCCTGTCTCCATCACTTCCCACTCCGTGGAGTCAAAACATATACTGTCATGTGAAAGACAACAATCCCATGACTGCAATCACGGAGCAGGAATTCTAACATCTACACTCCCCCTGAAGGAGCAGGTACATAGCTTGAGGGTACTTTTGGATCCAGTATTGTTGCTTGAGGCCTAAGTGGCCTTGGTGGCAGGGAGTGGTCCGGCAGTACCCCTATCTGACAGGGACAGTCTAACTTTACAGGTAGCTTGTAGTTCTGAATGACCAAAACATCTATGCCAAGAGTTGACATGCTTTGTAGGCCCATGGGATTTATGAGCAAATGCTGTGGGCACTACCCCTCCAGGTCACTTGTCTCCCCCATTGCTCCCTGCACAAAGAGACAGTAAGAGAGAAAATGCACAGCATACACATACAGTTCCCTTTTCCAAGATATGTAGGTAAAAGTTGGATCTGGTGGACTTAATCTGAGCATTGAGAAGCACTTAGAGCTGAAAGAGGAAGCGGGAAAGAGTTTCAGTCTTCGAACTTCCTGCTTCAACTCTTAAGTACTTTTCAAGGAAGATTAAAATTAACTAGCCTCCATTTCGCCTCACAGCCAAGGGGGCAGTGAATTGGAAGAGGGCTCAAAGATTTCATGGGCACCGTGGGAACACCATTGTGCCCACAGGCACTGCACTGGTAATCCCCGTTGAATGCTGTGAAAGATGAGCATTATTTACCTACTGGACCAAATTCCTGCCTATGTCACTGTGCTTTTTCTTGGCCCAACTGCATATTAATAAGGTAATGCACACCACTGTTCTGAGAATATACCACCCTTCATTATGTCCAAGCAAAAGTTCTGTCTTGCCACATGTTAATCGTGTTTTACTACTGCTTGCAGATGCCATAGGCTTATCATGGATGTTCCTTCTCTATGGACTGGTGGGAGCAGTGGCTGTTCTGTTTGTTTACCTTTTTGTGCCCGAAACCAAAGGACAGACTCTAGAAGAGATAGACCAGCAGTTCTCAAAGAAACGGTAAGTCCTGAAGAGGCCCCTTCCACCTGCCTTGCCCCACCCCCTGGCCCTGGGACTCCTCGTAAGGAAGCTGGTCCTGGAGAAAGAACTGTGAGGGGAGAGACTCCATCAGGCAAGGCCTCTTTCCACCTGCCTTGCCCCACCCTCTAGTCTCAGCTTCTCAATTTGTATTGTATTATTTTATGTACTGTGGCTTGCCATTGTTTTATTGGTTATAGTTTAGAAATTATTTATTGTAACTGTTGAGTGGATTTCTGTTTAACTTTTATAAGTTATCATTATTATTAAATACTATTCTAATGATGGTTGAATGTTACTTTTTTGATGTAGGTTGCCTATTTTAAAGTTATGTTTTATTATCACATTTTTGTATTGCATTAGATTGTTATAAGATGTACATTTTTGTTTCTTCAGCTTGTAAACCGCCTTGAGCATTGTAAGATAGAAAGACGGTATACAATTTAAAAATAATGATGATGATGTTTGCTTGTTGCACAGCTTGGTCCACAATAGCAGTCAGTGCCAACACTGGTTTAGACATATGTACACAGGACTAGGCTATCAGTGGTTGTGGCTTCTAGTCATGGTGGCTGTGTTCTACCTCCATTGATGGAGGCTGTTTGGGTACCATTTGCTGGGCACCATGCGTGGGAAGAATCCTGTTGCAGTGAGGTCCTCTTTGTGGGCATCTGGTTGAGCATTTTGAAAACCAAGCGCTGAACTAAATGTGCCATTGGGCTCTTATGCTCTTACAGTCATTGCAAGACTCTTTGAAATCATGTTGCTGGGAACATTTGGGGGATACGCACATGAGCCATCCACACTGATCTCTCTCTCGTTGTTTTGCAGGTTCCTGCAAAGGGGCACATTTGGGCAAAAATTGTGGAACAGAGGAGAAATCCGAATGCGTGCTCATTACCAAAGAGTGGACCATCCTAGTGCCTCTTGAGAGATAAGCCAGGCATGTTGCCACTTGTGCAACTTTCTACACTGTTGGAAGTGTTATGAGGACTTGCCCGAAGCCAAGGGTCCTGGATCATTCCTTGAAAGTTCTGTGATTCATTTGGGTGACAGCACAGGGTTGCTGTTTTAGGTGTTTGTTGTGCATAGAACCTAGAAATGTTCACCCCTTGGTATCTTGGAGGAACCGTAGCTGATGTTCCCCCAGCAGTTTGAAAAGACTTTTTTAAAAACACTGATAAATAAAGCATAAATTGGGGTAACAGGACTCTTGCTGTGTCTCACTGTGGAATGACTGAATATCTTACAGCTTGATGCACCACCCATTTATACTGAAATATATGGGTCTGTATTTAGCCTTGATAGAAATTAACACCAATTTGACTTCTAGTGCCTTTGTAAAAAAGAAAGGAAGAAAGAAGAATTTCAATTTTTCTCCAGCCTTTACAATTATGATTTGGATGGGAGCTGTTGCAAAGACCTTGTAAGGTTAGTGATGTTGAAGCATGCTTATGTCTACTCAGCCTCACTAGCAAAGCCCTAGTCAGGCACTCTGTACCCAAGAACATGCCCACTGAAACCTCCCTTCTTGATTCAGCAGGTGTTCCAGGAACACCTCCTTGCAAAACGTGTGATTGGCATCAGTCTAAAGGACCATTAAGCAGGTCCAGGTGTCAGTCAGGGTTTGTGACTTTGTGGAGGGAGTCCTTCATACATACATACTCAGTTGGCCATGGGGGGTTGTTGGTGCTGTGCATACTGGCCATGTGTACACACACACACACACACACACACACACACACACACACACACACGTGTGTTCTGTGGGCAAGGGCTTCCTACAAACACCATTTCATTCCAGAGTACGTAGGAACCAAACGTTTATCACGGTGGTGCACCTTCTTTGTGGAGCTTCCTCTCATCACTTATGAAACAAGTGCAGTCTTTATCATCTTTGCAGAGCCTTTCAAGTGGATTTTTTTTTTTATTATCTCAGTCTTTTTCTGCATTGGACTAGAAAGCGTGTTTCTGTGTTGTGTTGATTCCCTCTCCCCCCCCCCCCCAGCTAATTGTTTCCCACGAAACATCCTGAAGCAATTAATAAAGTAAATGAATAAATATAGCCAGGTGTGTTCTCTGAAACCCTTCATGGGTACAGTACTGCAGGAACTGAACACTTGAATAGGGTCAGGAGAGAGTGCCCTTTGACTGAGACCACATTGAATTGCAGGTGATTGATAGCTGCTCACCCATCCAAGTCTGAGAAAGAGGCCCGGTTCTTTAAGGCAGGGACAAGTAAAAATGTTCAACCTGAATAAGCACATTCCACATTCCTTTGGAGGCAACTCTCGGGAGGCTGCCTGCAAGTGTTTGGTGGGGCCAGACGCAAAAGTGGACGTGGCTTCTAGAAAAAGAGGTGCCAGAACTCACCACAAACCCCTCCCTTGTTCTCTTATAATGGCAATGGTACCCACCTAAGAGGTGCTGGAAGTGAGTTCCAGCTTTCTTTCTTTTTTTAAAAAAAGCCCTGCTTGTAACCCTTGTACAGTAGGTTACATACCAGTCATGCGAAAAAAATCAAGTTTCAAACACACCACATCTCTCTATCTGTCCTTCCAGGCAAGAAAGATGCATTCTAGTTCCATCCAGGCATAATCACTCATGGAAGGTGTGACCTATGTAACTTTTTGTGTCCTGGAGAGGGTCCTGAGGGCCAAATGGAGAGGCCTGAATTTGGGCCACTGGGCCAAAGGTTCCCTACCCCCTGCTTCCAGGGTGGAATGGTGTAATAAGAGAGGCAAACATGGAGCTCTGGCCCTTCTTCACCTTGTGACACAAACTGATTTATGCAGGTCTCTCTGTAAATCTTACAGCATACCGCTGAGTAGACCATCAAAGAAGATCACCTATAATATGTCACGATTTTGTCTTTGGCCCTGACTTGCTTCTTGCTCTACCATCTCAGTATCTTGGCGCTCAGCAGCCTAACTGGATATGGATTTCCTTAAAGAAAGGAAGAAACCAAGGGCTGGTTCATTCATACATTTGGTCTTCTATCAGTTGATTATTTAAGTGCTTAACTCAAAGTGTGATTTGTCTCCAATTTAAGTAAAGGTAAAGGGACCCCTGACCATTAGGTCCAGTCGTGACCGACTCTGGGGTTGCGGCGCTCATCTCGCTCTATGGGCCAAGGGAGCCGGCGTTTGTCCGCAGACAGCTTACGGGTCATGTGGCCAGCATGACTAAGCCGCTTCTGGCGAACCAGAGCAGCGCACGGAAACACCGTTTACCTTCCCGCCGGAGCGGTTCCTATTTTTCTACTTGCACTTTTGACGTGCTTTCAAACTGCTAGGTTGGCAGGAGCTGGGACCGAGCAACGGGAGCTCACCCCGTCACAGGGATTCAAACCTCCGACCTTCTGATCGGCAAGTCCTAGGCTCTGCGGTTTAACCCACAGCGCCACCTGCGTCCCGTCTCCAATTTGGTTTTGAGTTAATAACAAGCAATCTGCAAGGAGCACCTGATAGTTAAATCTATGGCTTATTTGCAAGAGCATTCAGACAGAGACGGCTTTGTGCTACCTGAATCTGACCAGGGTTGCTTCCATGTACAGGTAAATGTGTTTTTTAAAGGGTGATCCACAGACTGTCTTATAATAGATTTCATAATGGATTTTTAATTTAACAAGATAGAATTTACCATACTGAAGGTGCAGTTGAGGACAAGACTGACAAAGGGGCCATAGTTCACCACTGCAAATTAATTACTTTTTACAGGGATGTCTCAAAATCTGTGCTTTTGATCTTTGTGTGGTTCAAAGTCACATACCCTCCAACATTACTCCAATGAAAATAGGGACATCCCATTCCATAATGATAAATTTACTATTTATACCCCACACATCTTATTGGGTTACCCCATCACTCTGGGCAGCTTCCACCATATGTAAATACATAATAAAACATTAAACTTTTTTTTTTAAAAAAAACCCTACAGGATTGCCTTCAGACTGCTCGGGGGTTGGATAACTTCATACCCTCCAATACTTCTCTAATGAAAATAGGGACCTCCTAAGGACGCGGGTGGCGCAGTGGTCTAAACCACAGAGCCTAGGGCTTGCCAATCAGAAGGTCGGCGGTTCGAATCCCCGCGACAGGGTGAGCTCCTGTTGCTCAGTCCCTGCTCCTGCCAACCTAGCAGTTCGAAAGCATGTCAAGTGCAAGTAGATAAATAGGTACCGCTCCGGCAGGAAGGTAAACGGCGTTTCCGTGCGCTGCTGTGGTTCGCCAGAAGTGGCTTAGTCATGCTGGCCACATGACCCAAAAGCTGTACGCCGGCTCCCTCAGCCAATAAAGCAAGATGAGCACCGCAACCCCAGAGTCGTCCGTGGCTGGACTTAACCGTCAGGGGTACCTTTACCTTTATGGAAAAGCAGGACATTCTGGGATCAAATCAGAACCTGGGACGGCTTCTCTAAATCAGGGACACTTGGAGGGTTTGAAGTCACTTTTATTGGTCCAGGCAGTAACAGGAGTTCCCATTTGTCAATAACTCCACTGGGTAGGTAAGTTTTGGGTTGGGAGTGTGCATACAGCTGGGATTTTAAGGAAAAACCAGCCTGTATACAGTACTTTAATAAAAGAACAGAAAGGCACCATAAGTCACCCCAGAGTGAGAAACTCCCAACTAATGAAAATTTAGCTCTGATCCTGCCCCCACAGTTGCTGCGAGCATGTTGCCAGATAATGGTTACACAGGGAAGAAGAAGAAGAAGAAGAAGAAGAAGAAGAAGAAGAAGAAGAAGAAGAAGAAGAAGAAGAAGAAGAAGAGGAGTTTGGATTTGATATCCCGCCTCTCACTCCCTTTAAGGAGTCTCAAAGCGGCTAACATTCTCCTTTCCCTTCCTCCCCCACAACAAACTCTCTGTGAGGTGAGTGGGGCTGAGAGACTTCAGACATGTGTGACTAGCCCAAGGTCACCCAGCAGCTGCATGTGGAGCAGCGGGGACACGAACCCGGTTCCCCAGATTACGAGACTACCGCTCTTAACCACTACACCACACTGGCTCTCCTCCTGGGGACCTCCTGCAATCCCAGTTCCTACACCAAGCTTTGTCCACCTGATGCCCTGCAGGTGTTTTGTCTACAACTCCTCTTAGTCCCAAGTATCATGGACCTTAAACATTGTGAGTGGGGTTTAAGTGGATGGTTTCCATTTGCAGCAGAAGCTGAATGTTTAATATAGCCTATCGTTCTGAAAACTGGGCAGCTCTTCGGGACAAGCAAGGCACATAATTTTAAATTCTGCCACTAGATGGCTCTTTGGGATTAAAGAATGGGGCATTTTGCTGGTCACCTTTACAAACAGGCTTGCTTTGTCTGTTCAGTGAGTAGCAGCACAGAGTCATCTAGCAGGGAGTGAGCTTTGTGTCTCTCCAGATTTTGAGTAGCTGGCTTCTCAGAGGTTCCTAAGGCTTAAAAAAGCAAGTGCCGATTGTTCCATCAGGCTGCCAACTGTCTCCTTTCATATGTCAGCAGGGAAGGCAAATTATTTGGGGCTGGGCTGTGTTGGGGTAGAGGTTGCTTTTGCATGCATTCAGATATAAATGGTGGAAAAAAACCCCACTTTATTTTAGTTAGTAGTTATATTTACATCCTACCTTTCTTTTCTAACAAAACAAAAACAAAAACAAAATAATGGGCAGTAGCCTATGGCAATTTCAAGTGTTCAGAGCGGTTTATGAGCATGATCTAGCTGTAATACTTACAGAGCCAGGGCTTTTTCAGCCGTGGCCCCAATCTGGTGGAACACTCTGTCACAAGAGACTAGGCCCTGCGGAAAGATGTCAAGTCCTGCAGGGCCTGCAAGACAGAGCTGTTCCACTAGGCCTTTGGCCAAGGCACAGTCTGACCCCCTCCTTCTGTAATCCTCATAGAACTGTAGCCCAATGGCTGTCATTAATTTGACTCTGAATTGATTTTAGAATGAATTGATTTTAGAATGTATTTCAATTAATTGATTGTGATTTTATGTAAACTGTGTTATTTTTACTGTTGTTAGCCGCTCTGAGCCCGACTTTGGCTAGGGAGGGCGGGATATAAATAAAAAATTATTATTATTGTTACAACAACCCTGCGAGATAAGTCACTATCATTTGGCTTCGTGGCAGTGGCAAACCAACAGAAAGGAACTTTTTGCTGCAGACAGAGCTGAGAGGGACCCCTTCCTGAAACCATGGAGAGCCTCTGCCCGTCAGTGTACAATACTGAACGAGATGGACCAATGGTCTGACTCAGGGGGTCATGCTTTTCTATGCTGCTTTTCATTCAAATGAATCTCAAAGTGGCTTGCAAACATGGCAGTTTCCTATGTTCCTGTGCACCTTGGCAAATATATTTTATTTCCGCAATAGCTATTTCCAAACTTGCATCTATGCAAATCAATTACCACATGCAAATGTGATGCAAATCAGGGTCCTCCTTTGGGGCCATGCATAAACACCCCACTGTATAACATCCATAGAGCCAAGGCTGAGCTTGCTTCTTATAGATCTCATGCTTGAGGGGTTTTTCGATAGCTGACCTTCCTGGCATACCAAAAGCTTCTTTTTGCGATATGTTTCAGAAACCATTTTGCTGTGCAGATGGGTGCTGGGAAGGGGCTGCTGCTGTGTGAGAAAAACAAGCCCACGGCTCCCTTGGGCCAACTACATGGTTCTTTGGATCCAAGCCAGTAATTTCCTAACAGTAAGCAAAAGTGGTAATTTAATAATAGGCAGAGGTAAGTAATAACTCTGGTTGAGTTTTCCTCCAGTTTCCGCTCCCTCCGAAAGTGGTTTTCACATTGGGGTCCACGGAGACCCTTTGGGGCAGGAAAACCATAAACTATGATGCAAGAAAATATAAATTCTCACCAGACATCTGTTTGCCTAAGTAAGAAAGCCCAGCAAAAAAATCCCTGTGCTGTTGTGCCCGAGACCCAGATTGGTTGGTTAATGAAAGGCAAGCCCATTGGGCTATAAAGAGGTGATGTAAATGCCATACTGCAGAATATTGTCGTGCCCCCTGGTGACAGATAGGAAGTGCAATGGGAGGTTTCAGTTACACAACATGGGAGCTGCTGCCAGCATCGCTGTTGCCGTGGACATCGCTCCAGTGATGTTTAAATGAAGTGGATCATGGGAGTGAGGAAGCCAAGCCAGTTACTTGCCATGACTGGCCATGAGAACAACTGTGTAACTTTAGGAATTGGTGCCTGAATTTGCTTGTTTTTCTCTTCCCCCTTTTGTGTCATGCCTAAAAGACTGTAAGCCTCCAGGAAGGAACAGCTTTGCTTCTTATAGAACAGGGGTAGGCAACCTAAGGCCCGGGGGCCGGATGTGGCCCAATTGCCTTCTCAATCAAGCTCGCGGACATTCCAGGAATCAGTGTGCTTTTACATGAGTAGAATGTGTGCTTTTCTTTAAAATGCGTTTCTGGGTTATTTGTGGGGCATAGGAATTCATTCATTTCGCCCACCCCAAAAAATATACCGGTAGTCTGGCCCAGCACAAGGTCTGAGGAACGGTGGACAGGCCCACGGCTGAAAAAGGTTGCTGACCTCTGTCTTATAAATCTCATATAAGCTACTTGGACTCTTCTTTTGCTGAAGAGTGAGGTAAAAATGTGTTGAAATAAATACACGACAGCATTGTTTGCCCACAGAGAAAGTAACTGAACTTATAGACACACACACAGACACACACATACAATCCACTTCCTTCAAATGATACACAAGCAGTATGGGAGCAACCACGTGAGTTGGGCCTGACACCACTTTAATGGCTTTAGGGAGCAATTAGAACAATTGCAAACATGAGTCACTGGGCCTATCTCTAATTCGTGTAACTAGAATCGAAATGAATATTCACAGATATATGGAATATGCAAGTTCTGAATGAGAAACTTTCAATGTAAAGTTAGAGCTTGCATTTCTGAATCAAGAGTGTTAGCCTTGATATTTGAATTAAAATGCTTTAGCTCTGTTGACACCAGTTGATCATTCTGATTTTGGTAGGCATCAAATACAAAAGTTGTTCACTATCAGTTAAAAGCTATTGCATGTCACCTATGAAATACTGTCCAAAAATGAAAGAAATAGCATTACATGGCGGTTATGAACTATATGCTACACCAGTTTCATTAATGAATCCTGGCAAAGCTTGCACTGTTCCAATTGTCTGACTTATTTTTGTTGAAAGACTTGTTGAAAGGATTTTTTTTAATAAAAACAAGTTATTGACCACTTGGGACAAGATCCTTAAAGACTCCAGTTTTTGTTTAAGGAACGATCCGCTTTGAATTATATTTTCCTTTATGTTATGAACAGACAAGCATTAGCAAAAAAATAAATAAAAATGTCTGACTGGTTTCAGACTTATGTTTGATATTCACTACAGCCAAGGCAGATACTGTGCAAAAGGTGTGAAATTCAGCTTTAAGGTTTCTTAATTTGGCTTAGAGTCCTGCAATATTGTTGTTCAAAGGACAAATTGAAGTTGTATGTCTCTCTACTGCCTTATTTGTTAGAAGCTAGTTCTGAAGTGTATAACAACATAGAACAGAGTGTAAAAAAAGAGGTAAAGGTAAAGGACCCCTGGACGGTTAAGTCCAGTCAAAGGTGACTATGGGGTTGTGGCGCTCATCTCACTTTCAGGCTGAGGGAGCCGGTGTTTGTCCACAGACAGCTTTCTGGGTCATGTGGCCAGCATGACTAGACTGTTTCTGGCACAATGGAACACCATGACGGAAACCAGAGCACACGGAAATGCCGTTTACCTTCCTGCCACAGTGGTACCTATTTATCTACTTGCACTGGCATGCTTTCAAACTGCTAGGTTGGCAGGAGCTGGGACAGAGCAACGGGAGCTCACCCCGTCGCAGGGATTCAGACTGCCAACCTTCTGATCAGCAAACCCAAGAGGCTCAGTGGTTTAGACCACAGCGCCACCCGCACTGTGCAAACTAGCCCGGTATAACACCATAGGACATCAACAGGAACAGACCATCATTGTTTCTCGTTGCTTCTTTTCAGCACCATAAGAACCTAAGAAGAGACCTGCTGAATCAGGGCAGTGCCCATTTAGTCCAGCATCATTTTCTCACAGCGGCCAACCAGACGTCCATAAACTCCCAAGCAGGACCTGAGCATAGCAGCACCGTCCCCCCAAGATCCTGTCACCCAAAATGGCGTTGTGCTCTCACACAAGAAAATGGGATGTCTGTTTTTTCTGGGACGCTTGCGGGGTATGTCACAGTGTGGTTGAGAAGATAAAATTGGGTGGGGGAATGAGAACTATGTATACTACCTTGAGTTCCTAGAAGGACTTTCTATCCTTTTTGTGGGCTTTCCAGAGGCAACTGCTTAGCCAAGTGGAAAGATGGACAAGATGAGCCATTAGTTTGATTCAGCAGGAAATTTTGTGTGTGTCCTTTATATATTTTTATGCCAAATTAGATCCCTGCATAATCTAACTAGGAAAATGGCTTCCACTTGACTGCCAATTAACACAGGCATTGGTTGTTATTGTTCTCTCTGCTGAGGCAGAGACCTTATTACAATTGGGTTGGGAAGTTAGGAAGGGGGTGGGCTGCACGAGCGTTTTGCGATACAGATAAATCTTCTTTAGTGGACTTTTTATTTCCTTTCCTTCCACAATATTTTCTTTAGTTTCCCAGCCAAATATTTCCTAAGGAAGGATTTTGGACTTCCTTTGAGCTGCAGTTCAACATCTGTCCGTATCAGGGGGCTGCAGTAATGGGGGTTTGATGTCAGGTCCAAATTCTCACCAGGGAACAATATATGAAGCGCTAGCCATTCATCCACCCCCGACTTCAAACGGACATTCCTCCCTCCCCTCTTTTCTCCCACTGCCTCCAAGTATGCTATTTTGCACATTATGGAGACAGGATATAACACACATCGGTCCATGAAGGCTTAGACCTTGGGCTAGCTCTATTACCAGTATTACAATGAGGTGTGTAATTCCAGGCATGAGACAGATCTTCCTACATGGTCTAAAACTGCTGAAACAATCTTGGTGTCCGTCCAGATGTGTGGGAGCAAGAGATCCCCCGAACTCAGAGTTAAGAGCTGAAGCAGTGCACCCCTACAAAGCATAATTATGTGTCCCAGGAGGAGATGTTGCTTTCAATGTGACCCTTTCCTTCTAACAATGAGTGGAAGCTTCTTAAATTAAATATCCAGTTAAAGTTGCCATTGGGAATGTAGTGAACAATTGCTTGAGGGAGAGAATGACTGCAGCCCCATCATGCATTTGGAGGGCAAGTCTGAGGAGAGACTTCTGCACACACACACACACACACACACACACACACACACACACCACTGTTATGCGTGATGTGCACGGAACATGCTCCCTTCTACAGATATGCCCCTCAGTGCATAAACTGCCAACATGTGGGGGGTGAGCTTTGCATTTCATCTTACGTAATTGTTCATCACATCCGGAGGCATGCCTAAATATGCCTTTAATTTGGAACACCCAGGCAGGTATCTGTATGGAAGTTTTTGTATGGCTGTATTGAATAAGTCCCCACACTTTTAACTCGTTGGAGGTAGAAATAATTTGTTTGTTTGTTTTGCTTCTTTCTTTTTTTTTAAAGACAGCTCTACCCCCATCCTTTAGCCAAAAAGGCTCTCAGTGGCTTGCCAAAAATCAGCACTAAGAAGGCCACTGCCCTCAGGCTCACAATCTAAAAAGACATGACATGCAAGGAAAAAAGGAATGGGAGAGATGAGGGGAAAGCAAGCTCAGATACAAGTTCTTTTAAGTAGCAGTTCTTGATTGATTGATTGATTGATTGATTGATTGATTGTATCCCTATGCCACTTTTTGTTCAAATGAATCTATAAGCAGCTTACAAACAATAACACAATCATCACAGCTACCTGCCAATCACCCATTCCCACCACCCTTCTGAGTAATACCCCTCCCCACCTTCTCACTATATAGAAGGATCTGGCAACTTCTGTTTCAGTGTATCTGAAGAAGTGTGCATGCACACGAAAGCTCATACCAAGAACTAACTTAGTTGGTCTTTAAGGTGCTACTGGAAGGAATTTTTTTTCTTTTGACTATGGCAGACCAACACGGCTACCTATCTGTAACTGAAACAATAACACAGTAGAGCATAATAGAACACCATTTTACAGCATAAATCATATAAGATAATTAACAAATCATCAGTAAAAACAGGGCGTTTTTTCAGCCGGAACTCGCCGGAACTCATTTCTGGCACCTCTCAGGTGGGTATCATTCCCATTATACGAGAACAAAGGAAGTATTCATGGTGAGTTACGGCACCTATTTTTCTAGAAAAATAGCACTGAGTAAAACAATTCCAATCTATAAAGCACTGCTAACAAAGCAGCACCTTAAAAAATAAGCTAAGCATCACAATTACAACAAAAGTAATAGTATATGATTTTTATTTTACTCCAGGTAACCCACTCAGGCACTGTTGATGAGCAACTTGTCCATGTGACCCTCTATAAACAGGAGATCCATTCCCACTTGAGGAAGTCCAAGATGTGCCTGTCTCTCAGGAGCAGCGATCTGGCTGATGTGTGCTTGAACATGTATAGTTCTCTCTGTGGAGATTCCAACTGTCTAGGAAAATTGTCCACCTTTCTTGGCCGGCTCTGTGATTCCATGTGTCATTGGGGGCAAATGAAGTCAGTCAGCAGTGAGGGCAATGCTTCCTGAATCAGCCACAGAGACGCTATCAGCAAATCATGGATGGTGCATTGAATGTGATGGTTGATATCATGCTGCATAGCCAGTCAGATTTGATTACATAACTGAGGGGAAACTAAGCCAAACAAGACAGAGAGAGAGAGAGAGAGAGAGAGAGAGAGAGAGAGAGAGAGGGAGAGGAAGCAGACAATATAAATAATATGTCAACATTTTTAAAGACATTGCTGAAGAAAATCATTGAAACAGACAGAAGTTTCAGCTCAGCTTAGCCCTACGTTTTGGGTAATGGAACATTCAATGGCAGGGTGTTGTTAATCTACCTGTTAAGCAAATAAATGGCAGTTGAGTAATCAGATAAACAGTCTTTAATCAACCTTGGAGTGTGACAGGTATGTATATCTGGAGAGACAGCCCAATTATACTGTGCAGATGGTGTAAAAAAGAAAACTGCATGTCAAGCACAGCAGTACATGAAGGGACAAAAGATGAAAAACAATTGTACATGCAAACAAAAACTGAAAGAAAATAATTGTAATAGTTGTTGTTAAAGATCCTAATCATTGTAATAAAATATGTATATACCTCTTTTAATCAGAATAAGATCTCAAAGTGAAAGCAAGCAACCACATTAAATAATGCAGAATTCATTTCGTTTACTTATTAATATGTGAGCTCAGCTACTTCCATGGTGCCATTAGGGGGAGCTCCAGCACTCTTTGAAAGCCAAGTCTAAAAATTAAACGTCTCTGGCCTTTGTCACATGCTAAGATTGTAATGGAGATCACTGAGATTTTCTCTAGGTGTTTACACATTACATTTTATAGCTGTTTACTGTTATGCTTGTGGAGCTGTTAAACCGAAGCCTCTGCCTTGCCACCTACTGGTCGAAAGGGAATGTGGTCGCTGCTGGATGCTAAATTCTTAAGAGTAGATACCGTCAGCGGTATCTAGAGATTAAGCTCTTCATGGACTGCAACACTTCAGTGTTGCATGCATGCAGAAAACTAGCACATCAGGAAAAGGGCTAAATTGCCATGCCACGTGGATTTCTGTGAACAGTGATTCCCCCCCCCTTTCCCCATAAGTGCAAGCAATACTCCTTCCCCAAAGTCTCAAGGGGATTGGACTAGATGACTCTTGCGGTCCCTTCGGACTCTACAATTCTATGTGTCTATGCTTTTGAAGGAAGACAAAGGCCCCTTGCTAACCCAGCTGCCATATATAAATGATAAAGATAATTGGAAGAGTGGAATCATTTCTTCCGCAGAACCTCCTAAGATTTCCATGCATTTCTTCTATTCTTTTCCTTTCCAGCATTTGGAATCTTTTATCCCCATGTCTTTTGAGACTTGTCTATTTTATTTTCCATACTGAATGTTGTCATTCCTCGTGTGGTTCCCTGTGGCAGAATCTGGATGGAAAATACAAAAGGACATATCAGCACTATTCCATGAGATGTTCTCTCTCTCTCTCTCTCTCTCTCTCTCTCTCTCTCTCTCTCTCCTTGGGATCCTCAGACTCTGTTCCAGATCTAGAGAAAAATCTGTCCTTGAAGCGAGGGGGAAATGATTCACTTCGGTCTCAAGAGTCTGGGAATAATTTAGGCACACTGCAAAATTGAGGAGCACTTGGCACAAAAACAAACAGTGGTGTAATAAGGTGAGTTTTCGGACCTTATGGAGGCTTCCATTTAGATGTATATGAGGAGTTGTGGAGAACACAATTAACAATTATCTTCATCCCAACTGCCATTCCATACTTTAGGTCCAGCTCCGAGGGCCTTCTGGCGGTTCCTTCACTGTGAGAAGTGAAGTTACAGGGAACCAGGCAGAGGGCCTTCTCAGTAGTGGCACCCGTCCTGTGGAACGCCCTTCCATCAGATGTCAAGGAAATAAACAACTACCTGACTTTTAGAAGACATCTGAAGGCAGCCCTGTTTAGGGAAGTTTTTAATGTTTGATGTTTTCTTGTGCTTTTAATATTTTGTTGGAAGCCACCCAGATGGATGGGGTATAAATAATAAGTTGTTGTGTTTGTTTGTTTTTAAGATATTTATTAGCATTTTCACAAATTTTATAAAACATAAAAATCACAAAAAAACACAAAAAAGAAAATCAAAAATACATACAAAAAAGCAAAAAAACCACATGTATAACTTCATTCCCTTATGTTCATGAAAATTACTTTCCCGACCTCCTCATACCTCTCCTTACTGCATTCCATTCTCTAGTTAATTCTCTTCAACAAATCCTTCCCTTAATTTCGATTAAATTTTTAAGCTTTCTTCTCATATTACATAATAATTACAGCTGGCAACCCCTTAATTTCAGAATCAACATCGTCTTAACATTCAACAATTTTACAATATTTCTTAAGATAGTCTTTAAATTTCTTCCAATCTTCTTCCGCCGTCTCTTTCCCCTGGTCTCGGATTCTGCCAGTCATCTCTGCCAGTCCCATATAGTCTATAACTTTCATCTGCCATTCTTCCACGGTGGGTAGTTCTTCTGTCTTCCAATAATAAGTTGTTGTTGTTAAACTGTTCCAACATTCCTGATATGTTTGGTTTTTGCCGTAAGGCAGAAAAACAATTTGATAACCTTGCTACAAGAAAAGAAAAGAAACACTCTGTGCATGTGCAGTCAGAGGCGAAGGTGGAGCAAATGGGGAACTACCCCCCACCTCAGTCCGTTAGCCCCCATTTGCTTGTCTTCTTACTCTCTCTCATTTGTTCCAAGCAGGAGGTGGCCCCAGCTGTTAGCTTTCTTCTTCTTCCTTTCTTATTTTCAATGCTGCCCTTGTAGAACTCAGTAGAGACATGGATGGGAACAAATCTAGAATCAGCTGGCTCTATCTGTCATTGGCTCCGCCTCTTGTTTGGGAGGTGCTTCAGTGACTTACTGAGCGCTTAGATAACCTTTTTAAAAAATAAAATGTATAGTATCTGTTCTCATGAGCAAGGTAACACGAGCTCAGCAATTCCCATCGCATTGACTACCATAATCTTCAAAGCACTGAAATGTCCCTTCTAGGTTGAAGAAGCTGAGAAGATCGAGTGAGTGTCATTAGCTTACATCTTATGTTGTTGATGTGAAGGGAGTCACTGTACTTTTATGCCTACAGTGGTACCTCAGGTTACATACGCTTCAGGTTACATACGCTTCAGGTTACAGACTCTGCTAACCCAGAAATAGTGCTTCATGTTAAGAACTTTGCTTCAGGATGAGAACAGAAATCAAGCTCCAGTGGCATGG
This sequence comes from Podarcis muralis, assembly GCF_964188315.1. Lineage (NCBI taxonomy): Eukaryota > Metazoa > Chordata > Lepidosauria > Squamata > Lacertidae > Podarcis > Podarcis muralis. The sequence continues at coordinate 80,304,719 of NC_135659.1, forward strand.
CAGCAGCAGGAGGCCCCATTAGCTAAAGTGGTGCTTCAGGTTAAGAACAGTTTCAGGTTAAGTACGGACCTCCGGAACGAATTAAGTACTTAACCTGAGGTACCACTGTATAAGGACAGCAAGGCTGGCCGAAGAAGCAGTCATAAAGCCTTCATAAAGTACATTGTCTGCAAAACTGTGATCCATCACCCACATTTCCTCCATGGTCTCTGAACTAGGGCAATGTCAGAAAATTGTTCTTACTGGCGTAATTAACTTTCACTTATGTGATGTCACCATTTTCTCCTGTGTATGGTATTTATGAGCGACTTTAACAGAAAGTGCCCTGCCCCAGAAAAAAATATCCCCAGATGTGTAACATATTTGATCTGCGCAGCTACAAAACCCTTGAGGCTTTTGAAAGAAGAATTCAAATACCCCAGTAAAGAACCTGGTGCTCTCCATTAATCCCAAACTTGGCTGTTTCGAGTTAGGCTAGAAAGACTGTCAACCTATCCATCTGTTCGTGCAACAACATGGTGTTTTCCAATGAAGCAGGCCAGGCCAGGCCAGGCCAGTAATGAGCAGTAATGAGAACATCACGTCCCTCTTGAGCATTAATAAGCAATAAAATGCCCCATTGACAGAAGAGCCCCTGAGTAATAGAGAGTAATAAAGAGTCCCCAAGTACTCATGACTCTCTCAGGTCAAATTCCTGTCTTTAAACAATCCTCGCCACTATTTCACATGTAGGGTTGAAGGGAGACCCAGAGGAGTTATTAGGGCTTACTGTGAGGGAATAAAGCATGTGTCAAAAAGAATTTTAATACTCAATTAAAACTGCCCTAAGTACACCATGTAGTTACATGATAAGCAGCCAGGTCTTTCTGGAGGATAAATATTTAGCTTTCAGAAGTATCTTGGTTCTCACATACTTTTATGGTCACTCCTGCATGGTTACGAGAAGTGTCCTTAAATATAATGTTAAGAGATGGGCATTTATTCCATTAAGGCTATTAGTGTTGGGGTGGGAGGTGTTCTCCCCCTTTATGCATATCAGCAGTAAATATTGGACATAAAGTACTTGGCCTTTCTGTATCTTGGTAGAAAAGCACTTCACAAAACCTTATTTAGGCCTCTCGGCAGTTCTCTGAGGTAGGTGGCTTTACACCCTCACATTATAGGTGTGGAAATTGTGGCACAGACTCTTGTATTTTCTTAGCGGGACAACTGCCAAGTTACACCTCGCTATATTTGTTTGTTAAGGTTTTGGAAAAATTAATAAGTCACACGGCACCCCAATCTCCAAACGGTGCAAGATTCCAGGGGTTCCAGGCAGTTGCCAAGGGTTCAGTTTCATTGGAATGAGGGACAGCGGTTGATTTTATACACGTACACAACCTGAGCCAACAGTGCAAGGGCTCACAGTATTAACACCCCACCCCAAGAAGGTCTTGCTTCTCCCATAGCCACAGCCTTGGATTCTAGTCTCACCCTCTCAGGCATCTGCCTGCAGCCTGCGTCTAGCACTGGGGTCAGCAAACTTTTTCAGCAAGGGCTTGGTCCACTGTCCCTCAGACAGTGGGGGACTGGACTATATTGGGAGGGGGAATGAACAATTTTTGCCCGCCTGCAAAGAGGCCTGAAGATGCTTCGCTTTACCTGTCCCTGTTGTTGTCCCAATAGCCGCAGCTGGGCTTCTCCAGCCAGCCAGGTGCCATGGCAGGGTAGAAGGCTGCATTGGCCGGCAAGGACAGAAGCAGCATCCCTGCCGGAGGAGCCGTGGATGGAGGTAGGTGTTATGTACTGAAGTTCTCACCCTGGGCCAGCAGGGGGATACTGTAGATAGTTCAGGTCCACATATGCAAATAAGGGATCGAAAGTGACGTTCAGTGATTGGATAGTTACAGAAAATGGTTACAGTTACGTTCTAGTGGAGCTCTATATAAGCAGGCTGGCTGAACCCTTCAGTTCAGTTCTGTTCTGGCCTGTGAATAAACAAGAGCTGTTTGAAGAATCGCTGTGTCGTCTGATATGTTCACCCACAACTTAACAGTAGGGGGACCGAGAAGTCACTGGAGCTTTTACCCACCATCTGCTGCTTCCTGAGAGGCACCATGGAGAAGAAGACAGAGCCGCCTGCCAACCCACAAGTGGTGGCCGCGGCCACCACGATGACCTGCCTCAACGCCATGGGAGGGATGAAGGAGGGAGGCAGGCAGGCAGGTGGCGACGAAGAAAGCGCGCAAGGAAGCGACGCGGAAAAGGGGCGCGGAGAAGGAAGGAAGGGCAGACTGAGGGAGAGGGAGGAGGAGCAGGAGGAAAACGCAGCAGCAGCCAACACCACACACCCCTTTCACAGTGCCGCCCTGCTGAGGCGGGCTGGGAGGCGAGCTGATTCTGGCCATCGATGGCGCCCAGCATGGGACAAGATTGCTCCGTCCCTGAAGAGAAAAGCGCTGCTGTGTGAGCGAGGGAGAGGGAAAGAAGACGCACACTGGCGATCCACACGGCAATTCCTGGACTGTCCGCGGGCCGGATCTAAAAGGCAATTGGGCCTGATCCAGCCCACGGACCTTAGATTGCTGACCCATGTTCTAGCACATATACATACCTCCACTCTGGCTTTTGTCCTTCGAACTACCAGCCAGTTGAGGGAGGGGGCCCCAACCATTTCCCCTCCAGAGCAGAGACACTTCCTTTGTTACCCTCACCCAGACTTAGGGCCATTACAGTGGTACCTCAGTTCTCGAACATCACCGTTGTTGAACGTTTCGGAACCCGGCTGCGAAAACCTGGAAGTAAATGCTTCCGTTTTGGAACGCGCCTCGGAAGCCGAACAGCTTCCGCTGTGTGTTTTTCAATTTTCTCCAATGCATGTGCAGCCAGCCCTTTGCGCCTTGGTTTTTGAATGTTTCGAAACTCGAACAGTCTTCCATAATGGATTACATTCAAGAACTGAAGTACCACTGTACCAAGAAGCTGGCCTGGCTATTTCAACAATTGAATCCTTGCCAGATCCAGGAATTAGAAAGGACTCAGGCATACAGCCTAACCCACTGTAGGGTTTGATTTTGAAAACTAGCCATGTACTTTCCCCTCTCCTTTTCAAAATTCCAGTTTTCTGGATCATTAAACCCCTCATTACTGCTTTTGAACTATCTCCCACATAGTGACTATAGCCACCTCTGGAGAATTATTTATTTGAAGCACAGTATTTCTGCAGTTTAGCAGTTAATACTTAAATTGCTGTCTTATTCTGTAATAATAGATTATCCAAGTACCTGCCTCAGTTTCCTGGATGTATCATACACCCATTTTTTATAGGAATAGGGAGTTATCTACAAACATTTTTAGCTTTATTTCAATACTTGAAACTTACTGAGTGAGATGCAGTGAGGCCCAAAATCGTCTATTCTTGAGTAGGAGTTATGAGGTGGAATAATTTTCCAAAGGGTTAAAATAGCACCTGTCAGGGGCTCAGGAAAGGGAAGAAATAGAGAGTGAGGGGGAGGAATCCGAAGGAAATGTTAGCGATGACAGCGGTCCGAGGTCTCTGAGTCTTTCCAGCGAATCGGAAGATTCACAGAAAGGGGCTCCCATGGTCAGAGCAAGGGGGGTGCCTAGGGGGACACCCCAGGAAGAAGGGGCCAGAGGGGACTCAGAGAGCAGCAGTTGGAAATCAGGACCAGCTTCCCCACCAGAGCGCAGTAGGGGGGAGGAGTCCCAGGTATCGGGATCAGGAGGCTCACCGCCAGCGGGAGGAGAGGAGTCAGGATTGGCCACGCCTCCATCGGAGAGTGAGGAAACGGTCAAGAGGAAGGTTGAAGGCTGGGCGCGCGCGCCAAGTTCAAATGTACAGGAGGGCGGCGCAGTTGGCAGCCCGGATAGGGAGCCAGGTCCCAAAGCCCGCCGAAAGGAGGGGGAGGAGTCAGGGGGGTCAGCGTCAGCGTCAGAAGAGTCCAGAAAGGAGGAGACCCCGGGGGGCAGAAGGACCCAGAGGAGAAAGGAGAGACGGAAGAGGTGGAGTAAGGTTAGAGTCTTAAGCTGGTGTACAGGGGGTGGAGACTCAGATGGAGCTTCGCCGGTCTAGCCTCTAAGACGTAGAGCTGGGCGCTGCGGCTTGAAAATGGAAACTGTACTTCAATAAAGACTTTTGTACATTACTACCGGCTAGCGTTGGTCCTCTGTGAGCTGGGACCTGGAGCCAGCTCTGACAGCACCAAATATCAATTGAAATTCCATTGGATCTGGAGCTGGCACCACTGTCATCACATAATGGCATCAGGCTGGTGCTCCCTCACCTTCTGCCTGGCTGGCAAATGAAGCAGGGGTTCAGATGAGGCAGTGGCCCTACTATTCAGTTAAGTGTCGCCAGGCTTTGGCCTACACCCTAAATTGGTATTTATGCTATCTGGAAGTGTCCCTAATGATGTAGATTCCTCCTGGTCCCTTTGTTTTCTTTTCCTTATCCTTTACCCACATTGTAAATAATGGCTGCTTCCCCCACCCCCCAGATTAGATCCTGCTTTCATTCATTGAGCAGCTTTCACTATTATTAACAGATGTGTATCATCACATAATTAGTTCACTCAAATTAGTATTATTTCCCACTTCCAACCACATCACTCTGCAGCATGTATTTACTGGGGTTTTTTTTACAGATTAGCAATCAAGTCCTGAAATATTAATGTGATTGATAAGAGTAATATATCCTATTAAAGCAGCTCATTAAATCTACACAATCAAGGTTCATCACTGTTTGATGAAAAGCTAAACAATCAAGCCTGGAGGATCAGGTTAATTCTCACATAGGTTAATTGTCATCTTTCCTTTGTTCTCTTAATGGCCCATCACTTAGGCAATCACCTCAGCACAGGAAGATACACAGGAATATAGCCTGGCTTATATTTTAACACTTGCTGGGTCAGGGGAATATGTGTGTGTGTGTGTGTGTGTGTGTGTGTGTGTGTGTGTGTGTGTGTATGTACACACACACACACACACATATATATATAAAAGGCACTCTCCAAAGTGGGACAATATCTCAAAAAACTTCCTTTGACTTGAAGGAGTTTCCTGCATAGTGATCTGGGAAGCCAGTGGAAAAGAAAGGAAGACATTTGAAGTCAGATATGAATATTGACTTTGAGGAATGCAGTGATAAAACAGCAAAACTTCCCTAGCTTTCGCACTGCAGGACCTACTGGCTTCGTTAACCAGTTTTTTTTGACACTGCGCCAATTCTCTCCAACTGCACTTTCTCCCCACCCCCAACCAAACCCTGACAGCTCATTTGTTTAACTTGGGTCAGCTTTAAAGTTCTGATGAAGCTTAATCTTCTGACCTGTGTTTATTTTGGCTTGGGATGTCTTTTAGCACAGGGACTTCCTATCCTTCCCAATCTTCTCTGTAGGAATTTTTTTTGGCGGGGGGGGGGGGGGGGATAGAGCTGAGAGTTGGAAAGGGAAGCCATCTAGCTATGTGGTGAGAGAGAAATACTGCGTGCATGTTTCTCAAGTGAGTGAAGAGAGGCTTTGTATGTATGTGCTAGAAGCCATTAAACGGGGGGGGGGGGGGTGCAGTGAGCTGGTGCTGTAGATGCTACCAGTAAAACTGCAACAAGCTGATCATGAAATTTTGATCTCTGAAATTCTATGCATCTGGAAGTATGTCTACTCTGAACTGTGACTACTTCAAAGACTTTGAGAATGATTAAAACCACACAAGTCTACACCTATTTATCGCAAGGGGGTTTACCCAGTCCTCCCTTCAAGGATCTCAGAGCAGGGGGTTATCCCCTTACTGCAGCTCATTTGTAAAGCATATATGCCTTGCATCCAGAAGCCCCCAGGTTCAGTTCCTGGCACCTCCAGTTATAAAGATTACCATATTTTTCGCTCTATAAGACGCACCAGACCACAAGATGCACCTAGTTTTTAGAGGAGGAAAACAAGAAGAAGAAAAAATATTCTGAATCTCAGAAGCCAGAACAGCAAGAGGGATCACTGTGCAGTGAAAGCAGCAATTCCTCTTGCTGTTCTGGCTTCTGGGATAGCTGCGCAGCCTGCATTCGCTCCATAAGACGCACACACATTTCCCCTTACTTTTTAGGAGGGAAAAAGTGAGTCTTATAGAGCAAAAAATATGGTAGGTAGCAAGGGATGTGAAAAAAATCTCTTTTGGTGACCCTGGAGAACTGCTGCCAGTCAGAATATACAATACTAAACTCAATGGACAAGTAGTCTGACGTGATACAGGCATTCTTCTTCCCACACCCACATCAACCTTGGTCAGCTGAGAGACAGTGACTGACCCAAAGACCCCTTTGTGACTTGTGGGAATCTGAACCAAGTTCTTTCTACTGCCACATGGATGCTCTGTGCACGACCTAAGACCTTTCATCCAAAATCAAGAAAGGAAAGTAACAGTGCCCCCTTCCTTCTGGGGGGACTCGGAAGATAGTCTCATAGACAAACTAATTCTCAGATTTCTGGAACGGGCAATTTTGCAGACATGAAAGTAAAACCAATAGACCTTTTTTAAAAATGTGTTGTTTCCATGACCCACCGCCCCCAATCTGTTGAAAACAAACCAGAATTTGGTGTTGCTTCAGTGTATACCATTTTGGTGGCACTGTGGGTTAAACCACTGTGCTGCTGGGCTTGCCGATCAAAAGGTTGGCAGTTCGAATCCCTGCGACGGGGTGAGCTCCCGTTGCTCAGTCCCTGCTCCTGACAACCTAACAGTTCGAAAGCATGCAGTGTAAGTAGATAAATGGGTACCGCTCCAGTGGGAAGGTAAACAGCGTTTCCATATGCTGCTCTGGTTTCACCAGAAGCAGCTTAGTCTGTCTGCGCCGGCTCCCTCGGCCTGTAAAGTGAGATGAGCGCCGCAACCCCAGAGTCGTTCGCGACTGGACTTAATTGTCAGGGGTCCTTTTACCCTTCACCTCCATGGAGAAAGCTTGCTTTTGGTGCAATTAGAATTAAGAGCTGTTGACCATCGAGTGTCTATCCAACCACCCTATTTGATACCTCATCTTCTGCTTTGAAATACGTGGCCTTGTCTTCCGTTCTCTTTACATACCCTCAGCAGTAGGCACAGAACTTAAAACACCATTGTGAACCATTTTCAAAGAAACCTGAGACTGTGGTGAATCATTTATTCTTCAGGGGGAGATTATACTTGGAGCCAAATTTGTAAACGCAGCTGAATTAAATCCATTCTTCCGTCATTTCTTGACATGACTTGATCTATAGACAAATGTATCTTAAAATGATGGGGGAAATTATTTTCTTTCACATTTTTGCAAAATGTTTCCACTGTGAATTCAAATACACTTTCTAAAAAGTGGCTTTGAAATATAAGCATGAAAAATAAAAAAATATGTTTCACATACCATCACGGGGGGGGGGGGGGCTGATTCCTCATGTCCTAAAATTTATCACAAGGTTAAATTGATAATAAGTTGTCAGCATTCTCTGGTCTTTCTCTGTATTCCAGAGACTTAATTACTTTCTACTGTTATAAATTGATTGCAAGATGAAAACTTGCAAACTCTCCACCTGGTTCAACAATATGTATCGCATTACTTGCTATTGTAGCAACATCTCAAGCTATCAGAGTTTAAAATACAAAAACTCAGTGCCTCCAGCTGAGAGTTCTAGGTACATGTATTGCTTATGCAATGGAATTGACCTCTTCGCTGAAATAAATGGACAGGAAGTTAAACATGCGCATCAGAGCTCCTGCATAAGGAATTGCTAAATTTGGGCCACCGTGCTTTGAATACAATACAGTTCCCTTGAGGAATGGAAAACAACCCATAATATATTGGGTGTTTTTTTTAAAAAAAATAGCATTCATATTGGTTGCCCATTTATAACCAGGCCAAATTCAAGGTGTTATTATAAGGATATAACACCCTTAACTGCTTGGGATCAGTATACAGTACTTGTAGAATACACGATATGTTCTCCCTCAACCACTTCAATATACAGAACTGGGGCTGTTATAGGTCCCACGAAGATACTCCTTCCGCATTTGCAATAAATATGCCTTTTAGTTCGCCAGCCAACCATACTTTGGAAGTCCCTGCCTATTGGCATCAAGCAAACGCCTTTACTTTTTTATTTATGGAAGCCATCCCAGATGTGTAGAATGTTGTCATGTGTTTAATCTGGTTTGATCATAATTCTTTTTGTAGGTTTTAAATAGTTATTTTAACTGGTGGTGGTTTTTTAACTGATAATTCCATTGCTTTATTATTTTCATTAACTGCTTTGAGGGTGTCTCCCTCCCCCCTTTTAAAATTCAAGATGTATATAAATTTCATTAAATAAATATTTTTTTAAAAAACTTTTTAGTTTTTTTTCCAGATTTTGAAATTTACAAACAATGATCAAACAACCAACAAAGAAAGAGAATTCCGAAGAATACCCCAGACTTCCCTCCTCCCCTTTGTGGGTCCTTATATTAACCTTTTCCTTCTGCATCTTGTCTATTAATCCAAATCTATTACATCTCTGTTATAACCAAAATTCAGCATTAAACTACAAGTGTTATTCCAATCCTACTAATAATTTTAATTGTTTACAATGGTTTTTAAGGTAAATTATGTATTTTCCCCATTCCTTATTAAAATTTTGGTCTTGATTTCTGATTCTTCCGGTCATTTTTGCCATTTTGGCATAGTTGATCAACTTAATCTGCCACTCTTCTCTGGTAGGAACTCTGTCTTCTTTCCCATCTCTAGACTAGTAACATCTGAGCAGCAGTGGTCGTGTACATAAATAGTGTTTTCTGATCCGTTGGAATTTCAGCACCTAGAATTCCGAAAAGAAAAGCTTTGGGAGTTTTTAAAGAAAAAGTTCTTTTAAACATTTTTTCCAGTTCATTATATATCATCTCCCAGAATTCCTTTACTACTTTACATGTCCACCACATATGATAAAATGTGCCTTCTTTTTCCTTACATTTCCAGCATGTATTTGACCTTGTTTTATACATTTTAGCTACTTTACTAGGGGTTACATGCCAACGATGCATCATTTTCATATAATTTTCTTTCAACGTATAACATGCTGTAAACTTCAAATCCCAGTTCCATAGCTTCTCCCATGTTGTAGGTTGTATTTTATATCCAAAGTCGCCCAGTGAATCATAACTGATTTAACCTGTTCATCTTTTGTATGCCATACTAACATTAATTTATACGTTTTAGAAAGCAATTTAGTCTTGTTTTCTAACAGCTCTTTTTCAGATTTACAGGTTTCATTAAAGAAGCCTTTCTTTCTATCCATCTTAATCATTAAATAAATAATTTGATCCTGTAGTGCAGGGTACTCTCTGCCACAGGTGAGGAGGGATGATTTATTTGCATGGAACATTGGTATCATGCTCAGGGTTCTTTGTGGATGCTTTAGAATCTATTAGGCATCTCGCAGGGACGCGGGTGGCGCTGTGGGTAAAAGCCTCAGTGCCTAGGGCTTGCCGATCGAAAGGTCGGCGGTTCGAATCCCCGCGGCGGGGTGCGCTCCCGCTGCTCGGTCCCAGCGCCTGCCAACCTAGCAGTTCGAAAGCACCTCCGGGTGCAAGTAGATAAATAGGGACCGCTTACTAGCGGGAAGGTAAACGGCATTTCGGTGTGTGGCTCTGGCTCGCCAGAGCAGCGATGTCACGCTGGCCATGTGACCCGGAAGTGTCTCTGGACAGCGCTGGCCCCCGGCCTCTTGAGTGAGATGGGCGCACAACCCTAGAGTCTGTCAAGACTGGCCCGTACGGGCAGGGGTACCTTTACCTTTACCTTTAGGCATCTCGCAAATATGCCTCTTTGGTCAACCTGTCCCAGCACTGTCTGTTCTGACTGGCAGCAGCACTTTGAGGTCCTCAGCAGACGACTTTCCCTGCCCTGGGACCTGAGATCCTTGTAACTGGAGATGCCATCGCAGATTGAATCTGGGACTTGTCTGCATGCGGAGCCCATGCTCTGCCACTGAGCCATCCTTTGGAGAGCAGCCAAAGTCTATAAACAATTGATACATGCCTCTCCTCTTCTCCCTACATATATAAAATCAATTACCACTTTTTAATCTGCGCAAACAGCCAGCGTTGTATGAATCAAAGAGGATAAAGTGATCTCTGAAACGACTAAAGGGAGCCTACCTACCTCCATATCTTACTCTTCCCACTTTGCTTTGTAAAACGATACAGTTCCCTCTCTGAGATTTAAATGGTGCCTCAGAAAGTCAAGATTCTAAACTCTCCTTTATGCCTCTCGGGCAGCCTTGCTTTCCCCTCCGCCTGGGCCCATGACTGCGTGATATGGATACTGCAGGAGAGGGCACAGTGCAGCAAATCAATTGCAAGCTGCTGTGCTATGGGTGTTAGTGAACAAGCGTACCGTGACCTTATGAGACTCCCTTTGCATGCATGCCTCTGGAAAACATCAAGAGAGTTATCTTGCTTTTTAGGACCAAAGACCAGTAGCTTAACGTCAAGGAAAAAGAAAGTCGAACGGCGATCAAATTAACAGCATAATATTTCATGGCACAGCACCCTTTGGCAGGGTATTTATCTCTTTTCTGTAATCCTCCAAGTTATTTTGGCCAAGGGCTTTCTGCAGCCGATGCATTCAGCTTTTCAGTTGTGTGAAACAGAAGCGTTGAGTTTCTGTTTACTCAGTTTCTTGACTAAACTTGAAAAATGCCGAGCTGGGAAAGGCAGACAAGAGAGGAATGCCATAATGATAGACTGATCAAGCCATGTAGTAGCGAGAAGCAAATTAAACAGAAGCTAGGTAAACAGAAATCGTTGCCCTGCAGAAAACACCAGGGATCTTTCATTCGGCTGGCCTGGTCTTCCTGTTTGTGTTTATGAAGATGCCTCTCTCTCCCACCACTGACTGCATTGTGGTCTTGCCAAGTGGTGGGGTTTGGTGACAGATAGATGGCTTCTGGTGAAATGCCCAGTGTCTGCCAGTGCAGCTCAGTGATAAACATCCATCAGCAAGAACTGATCTCCGGCAAAGATAGATTTCAAAATATAAGAGGCAAAAGTTTAATAGGTTCCACTTTTCTGCGGTGCTGTTATGGTGAATGTGTCACTGCCCAGGTGTGATGAACCTGTGTAGAAGAAGAAGAGTTTGGATTTGATATCCCGCTTTCTCAACTACCCGAAGGAGTCTCAAAGTGGCTAACATTCTCCTTTCCCTTCCTCCCCCACAACAAACACTCTGTGAGGTGAGTGGGGCTGAGAGACTTCAGAGAAGTGTGACTAGCCCAAGGTCACCCAGCAGCTGCATGTGGAGGAGCGGAGACGCGAACCCGGTTCCCCAGATTACGAGACTACCGCTCTTAACCACTACACCACACTGGCTCTCAATGGTGTAGATGGCATGGTCTATACCAGCAATCATAGCACAATTCCCTGGACCAGATATTGCGACTGTGACTTTCCCACCAGTTTGAGTTTTAGGGCTAAAGAGCTGGAGGCAGCTACCCCTTAAAAGCAGCCCTGTGTAGCTGCCAACACTCCAGTAAAGCTTCCTCAGATCTTTGCAGGTGATGGTGGCCAAGTGTCTAGTTCCACATTTTATTTAAAATCTGGCAGCTGAAGCAGCACAGCTGGCCTGGGTCAAAAACTCAGAAACGAGACCTGGGTGAGGGGAGAGAGACAGGGAAATGCTATCTAGTGAATGTTCATAATCACGGCAGTATTTTTGTGTTGTCTTCTTTCCCAGGGAATGACCTCGCCTAACCCTTTTTAGCTTGCCATTTCAGCCTCGGGACAAAGCAAACAGGACAGACCGCATTAATTCTGTCTGCAGCACAGCACGTAAGTGTATGCCTCTGGAAGATCCAGACTTGTCATTTAGAGACTTCCTCTTTTACGAAAAAGAAAAAGAAAAAGGAGGGGGGAAGCATCTACCTCTTTTCAGTTGTGCAGGATGACACCAGAGCTGTTAAAGTGCTGTGATTTATTACAAGGGATTTGTATGTCGTTTGCTGACAATGTGATTGGCATTTTAAAAAGCAAGAAGAGCCGGACCCCAGTGTTGAGAAGCCTGCAGTTCAAAATACTTCCAATTATCAATGAATCATACTGTTAAGAAGAGGTTCTTCAGCTTGTCAGATCACACACTGCAAGGGCAAGACGACCTTGAATTCCCATTCTCAAAGGATCCTTCTCCAATCCCCTCTTGAATTCTGTACATTCTATAGATGTACTTACTGTGCATATATATATATATATATATATGCAGGTTTTGGTGTCCTCGGGTGTCTTCCCGTGTAAAAGTTGGGGTGTCTAGGCGACGTTTCGACGAGGTCTCACTCGTCATCTTCAGGCTGGTGCTTTCGGCTTCTTGTTACTGGAACAGAGCAGGATCTCAGTGTTTGAGTTCCTATAAATACTGTTGAGGAGGTGTGGCCTCTAATGTTCTTGGGCAGAGAGGAAGTTCCCAGGCTAGTGTTATATATATATATATATATATGCAGGTTTTGGTGTCCTCGGGTGTCTTCCCGTGTAAAAGTTGGGGTGTCTAGGCGACGTTTCGACGAGGTCTCACTCGTCATCTTCAAGCTGGTGCTTTCGGCTTCTTGTTACTGGAACAGAGCAGGATCTCAGTGTTTGAGTTCCTATAAATACTGTTGAGGGGTGTGGTGTATAGCCTCCAATGTTCTGGGCAGAGAGGAAGTTCCCAGGCTAGTGTGCCTTTTCTTCTTTTGTTCCTTAATTGCTTGAGGGATATCTTGAGTGATTTCTTGAGTGATATCCTGAGTACCACTTAGGTGGGTCATTAGGTATGGATTAGTTGCTAAAGCCTTTGTGTCTTGACCTCTTGAACTTTGTGAAGAGTTTTTCTGAGAAGATGGCTGTACTGCATTTAGTTGTGCTCTGGCTTGGCTTCGTGTATAGGGGCGAGCTGTGGTTTTGTGGCCTGTGCCAGCCAGATCTGTGTAGGGATTGCAGGGGGGTGCAGCATCCGGAGGTGCCACCATGGTTTGGCTACTGGATGGTGTCTGTAATTTATCTGTGGAGAGGGTCTGGGTTTGGGTCTGGTGTGGTTGATTGGTGATGGCGTTCTGTGTGCCTCTGGATCTGGTGTCAGTTTTTGTGGGGAGGGCTAATTTCCAGATGTCTGGCAAGCGGGATGTGTCGTCACGCTTGTTCATGTTGTGAGGGTGTTTCTCTATCTCGATGGCTTCCACAAAACCACAGCTCGCCCCTATACACGAAGCCAAGCCAGAGCACAACTAAATGCAGTACAGCCATCTTCTCAGAAAAACTCTTCACAAAGTTCAAGAGGTCAAGACACAAAGGCTTTAGCAACTAATCCATACCTAATGACCCACCTAAGTGGTACTCAGGATATCACTCAAGAAATCACTCAAGATATCCCTCAAGCAATTAAGGAACAAAAGAAGAAAAGGCACACTAGCCTGGGAACTTCCTCTCTGCCCAGAACATTGGAGGCTATACACCACACCCCTCAACAGTATTTATAGGAACTCAAACACTGAGATCCTGCTCTGTTCCAGTAACAAGAAGCCGAAAGCACCAGCCTGAAGATGACGAGTGAGACCTCGTCGAAACGTCGCCTAGACACCCCAACTTTTACACGGGAAGACACCCGAGGACACCAAAACCTGCATTCCTATACCCGTGAAAATCTACGAAAGCAAATATATATATATATATATATATATTCAAATATATATATATATATATATATATATATATATATATATATATTCAAAACACTGGCTGTGTATTAGCAAAGGGCAATGCATTTATTCATCCATATTATAAGCAGTCAAGACACAGGTATTGCACCATCCTCAACTGCATATGAGGAAAAGCAGGCAGATAATCAGTCTTAGTAGACTGGTTTTTAACAATATTTCTATTCTGTAGGTTGCAGCCAATGTTAGTCCTTCTCAGAGTAGTCATACTGAAATTAATGGGTGTGATTAATTTCAATGTATTCTATTCAATGTATAGTGTATTTTGAGTATAGCTTCGTTGGGGGGGGGGCTATTTATTTAAATAAGCAACACAGCCAGTTAATTAAAAATATCTAACAATTAACAAAAAGAACACAAATGAAACCCATTCCAACGGCTACTAGAGAGAGATGTTTCAAGCCTATTCAGGCATTCACTCATAAGTCCATTTCATCTTATCATCTTAGACTTATCATCATAGATCTCTTTGATCTGTAGTGAAAACGGGCAGGATGAACATCTGCCACACTTGTAATGGCCAGTGGCGCCAAAGTTGCTGATGGACCAAGTAAGAGTCATATCAGTGTGAACCAACATGTCCTTGATAGATTTGGTCCTCCAAAGGCCAATTAGGGAAAACATCACAACCAGTCTAATTTTCCATACGTCAATTCAGCACATGTCAAACTAAAGATGTGCTTTACCTTATTCAATGTCCATGTAATTTATTATATATAGGTTCCACCACACAAGCAGTCGGGGTTCGCATTGGGGAACATCGTTCCTGCCTACGAAATGCCTTTATGGAGGCACCTTTGGTCGAACATTTCATTTCCAATAAACATTTGGACACAGATTTATTATTCACAGTATTATGGGTAAATCAAAAGAAATTCGGGATTAGGCAAGATTTTGAACAGCGGCTACATCAACAAGAAACTTCTTTTCTTTTTCTGTTCAAATCAATTCATTGGGGTGTGTGCTAAATTCTGAACTTGACTTTGTTTCATTTAAAAATTCCTGCACACATCATTTGTTGTATGTTTAAACCATTTAATACTATTCCTCTGTATATTTGTTTTTCTATTTTGTTTTTGTTTTTGTGTGTTTATATGCCATACTGTTCCTTTAAGTACGGTATATTGTTATTGGAAACAGCTGTGGCTTGCTTCATATGTCCTATGCAATTGTGTTGCAAGTATCCGCAGCTACGCTATCTACTGAGCTCTGATCTTCAGCATGAATCTTACTATTCTGTTGAAAAATATCGGGTATGTACCTTTTTCATATATTCTGTTTTGTATATTCTGATTTATTATACAATGTGTATGCAGGCAACTCATTCATCGGCTGTATGCCTTATATCTTATTTCCAGCTGATGAAGACTATTACGAAACAGTAGTATCATTCTGGAGACACTGTCCTTTTGAGGCTTTTGAGACGTCTTCCGCTCAAACTTTTAAAGACTGTTGTGAGACTGTCCTTAGACATCTGTTTTGAACACACTGCTTGACGGTCCTCGCTACCACTCTGTTATATTGTACATATGAACTTTGATTGGCTCATTCCTACAATTTGAATGATATCATTATTCTATTGTATATTCTCTACTAACTATTAGCCTGCGTGTTTGTATTGTTGTGATTGGTTCTTTATTGCAACACAGGGGTTTGTTTTAGGTTCATTTACCAAAGGTAGTCAGTCGGCTTGAGATTTACCAGTAAATGTCAGAAATGTTTCCGTTAGAAGATAAAACAAAGATAAAACATCGTTTACAAAAATCATTATCATTTACAAAAGGCACATTTTGGTTGGCCTCTTGAGGCTCATTTTGGAGAGATTCTGGCATTTTCTGATGAAATCTTAAGAATTATTAGGAAAAGTCAACATTAAACTGAAGCTACTGAACCAGGAACTTGCTGGTTCACTTTAAAAGTTCAAAAATTATGCCTGTAATACCTTCTGAGTAAATATCCTGAGTACTGCATGGTAAGTTTCACCCCACCCTTTAAAAAATATCAGGAAATCATGCTGTTTCACATTTAGCTCTAGCATGCCACTGAAAAAAAACTGTCTTTCTCTGATGTTTTAGCCAATTCCCATTCAGGAATCTCAGTAGGAATCTAATGCTTTGATGGGAAGAGCAAGTTGCGCCCAGTGGGCAACATCCCTTGATGCTGATGCACATGAAACCCATGCCCTCACTAGCTACATGTGGCCAGTGTGGGATCTGGCCATCATGCGCATTGGTGGTGCTTGTGATGGCCAACGTTCATTTTGGCAATGGGGTGCATGGCCACGAGGGTACAATCCCACATCACTCCTACTGAGTTTAATAGACTAGTTTCAGCCCTTAATTTTGGAGCTTTCCGGGGGTAATATAACAATATCCCGAATGGACCACACCACCATACAGATGCACTCACACAACTGCTACATGTTCATCTCAGTTTCTTTAGAGACCCAGTTCTTTTATGCTGCATTAACAGCTAACAAAACAATAGATTTCTAAGAAGTGGTCATGAAAAGCAGCTGTGATAGATACATGAATTATGCACTTCTCTCTCTCTCTCTGGTCCAGACTGGTAAAACAAAGACATACTGGAGTTCAAGGCTGCTTTAGGCAGCTTCAGATACAATTTAAATGACAGAGTTAGATCTTAGATGAAGGCTCCTTTAAATGCAGTGGTACCTTGGTTCTCAAACTCAATCCGTTTCGGAAGTCTGTTCCAAAACCAAATCATTCCAAAACCAAGACACGCTTTCCCATAGAAAGTAATGCAAAATGGAATAATCCGTTCCAGAATTTTAAAAACAACCCCTAAAACAGCAATTTAACATGAATTTTACTATCTTAACGAGACCACTGATCCATAAATGGAAAGCAATAAACAATGTACTGCAGTCACACAATCAACAGCACAAAAAGTCACACAAAAAAAGAGCCACAAAAACACAAAATATCAAAAACAGACAGACCTTAGCGTAACATGCAAAACAGAAGTGTGGCACTCAAATCGGAAGTGTAACACTCAAAACGGAGCACGTTCAGCTTCTGAAGGAAGTTCACAAATCGGAACACTTACCTCTGGGTTTGCAGTGTTTGGGTTCGAAGTTGTTTGAGTACCAAGGCATTTGAGAACCAAGGTACCACTATATGGGTTATAACACAACTGTATATAATTGCAGCACTTGGCTGCCAAACATATATGTTTCAGTTTAATTGTGTAGCCAACTGTCACCAGCCCCCCATTGCATCAGTCAATAAATCAATCCTACAATGAAGATTATGGAGATGCACACACAGTGTTGGCATCCTATCTATGGGACATGACTATACAAAGATGGTGGTGATGCTATGTGCCATGCTTTGCAACATAGGAAGCTGCGTCTGACCATTCCTCCATCTAGCTTAGGACTGTCTACACTGACTGGCAGTAGTTGTACAGGCAGGGGTCTTCCCTAGCCCCACCTGGAGATGCTGGAAATCAAACATGGGACCTCTGGCATGTAAAACATGTGCTCTACTGCTGAGTTGCCTGCAGCCCTTCCCGAATGGACTGCAGCTGTCATCCTGTTCTTTACTTAATGTTTGTGAATGTGACGGATCAGCAGACTATTACACCATTTATCCCACTTCCATTATTCAAGTTTTCAAAACATTTGCAACCTTGAGGGGGGAAAGAAGGGTGCAGGTTCTCAGCTCACATGGCGAATGTGGGAAACAACCTGATCTTTAGAGAATGCTCCTTTCTCTAAAATTGCACACATGCCCATTGAAATGATCTTACAGTTCAGTCTGCTCCCTAGTGCTCTCCAGCAAACCAGGCCATGAATATCCATCACTGGGTGACCGGTCAGAAATGTGCCCACTTTTGAGCTATTTCCATTTCCTCCTGGCTGCAGCTCAGGAGCTATTTACATTTCACCACTTCCTTAATAGATCCTGTATGGCAAGCAGCTGAAACCTAACACAGAGAAGCAAGGGGCAGCAATGGATCTCCCAGCCCCAGCCTTGATTACGGAGACGTTGACACATAAATGACTTGAGCTGGGCCTTGCCAAGACAGGCAGGCAAAGGGAGGGAATGGCTGTGGGTTGTGACACCTTGCCTTGCCTTTTTTGCCTTTCTCCTAGAGAAGAAAGGACTAAGGAGTAAGCCCTACACAAATCTGGAGTGGAGTACCTAAGGCAGTTGGATGGCGCCTTGTACACCTCCTTCCGGCAACTCCTGCAGCCAAGCTGGTGCCAAGCGTATTGCTTTCTTTTTTGACCACATCAGTGAGGCCAAGAGGGGGTGTGGTCTTGTCATCTGGGCAGCCCAGGGCCTCCATACACACTGACCAGGCTTGCACTCTGGGAAGATCACTTCGGTGCTGCTAACATAGCAAAAACAACATGGGAAGAGGCAGTTATGAGTCTCTGCAGCCACAGCAGGCGCTGTGATTCTCCAGCGGCTTGACTTCATCCCTGGAGGTGCACTCCATTGTCTCCTGAAACAAATGGATGCCAACAACAACAGAAGCTTTGCCTTTGAGGAAACTCATTACAGCAAGGCTTATGATGTCCCTCAACCCAAGCCTGTCTACACCAGTGGCCCCAAATGTTTGTTTTCCAATAAACCTTGCACAACCTTCATTGGCAAGGAGGTCACACCACACGATACCATACCACCATACCCTATCTATCTCAGTCTTATCTCGTAGGGCTCTCCTTATGTTCTTAAAGAAAATCTCAGCATGTTGTGTCTGAATCCTATTGCGTGTTCAGACCTAGAGACCTCCCCCCTAAATAAATTCACACTTGACTCACATTTTAGTTTGGTTTTTGGCACAATTTAGGCCACAACTTTATTGATTACAAAAAGTGAGTGGTTGCATAGGCTCTGGATCGACTAGTTCCCTGCATCCTTGCAGGTAGCGCTGACCCAGGGCACCAGCATAGATCAGCTAAGGGTGAACACCTGGATAGGAGGAAAGCCAGGAACAGACTGTGTCTGCCACCCAGATGTCCCCCTGGACTCAGGCACGGGCACAACCCCCTCTCAGGGGTTGACCAATCCATCTGAGCTCCTGGATTCCTTTAATGGAATACCCTTCACATAGGGATGGCAAGAGTGTTCTCTCATCCCTATCACCTGAACCAGAGCCTATCCACAACCTTACAAGTTGTGACAATTTGCTATGCGGCAGGCGAAACCCAAATGGCAGCAGCCAATCAGCCAAGTGGGGAAAATTCCTGCTGTGTCCCTGTCCCAATGACAGACAACACACGATGGCATAGCAAGGTCAAGCGCAAAAGCCCTAAAAGTAGGGAGAGGTGGGTGGGTGTTCCGAATGCACGCGCCGAAAGAGGAAGCTCTGGGTCACATGCATGGGTATATATAGGTCCCTTGGACTGTGCCCCATTGGCCAGATTGAACCCAACATTGAGGAACCTACCAATCGGGTGTTGTGACTGACCAATCTTACCCACCCACCCACAACACCGGAGGTCAGTCTCCAGGTCTCACCGCAACACGTGCCCTCTTTTAGGGAGGACATGATTTACGATGAAAGTGATGGACACACATCCCAGGAAAGTGTAGGCTGGAATGTAATAAGCTAGGGATTTCTTTCTTAAATACCATTTTCTGCAACATGAGCCCTTGCTGGCATCAGCCTTGTTATTTGTTTCACTGTGGTCATTCTTAGGGCCAAGTTATCAAAGTTCCCTCAGCCCACATCCTTCACATAAACATGTGTACCAGTCTCTAGTGTGCATGGGAAGTGCTGTGTTGAGTAATGGTGCATTTTGAATGCTACCCATAGGTTTGTAAGTGAAGGAAGATGCATGCTAACCAATGTGGAGGTGTAGCTGAAGATGCTCCAAAAACACAGAAGAGCACACATTGGGGCTATTTGGGAAAGGGCTACATGTGCATCTGTGTGGATGCAATCTATGAATTATGGGATGCAATGTGGATGCAATACTTCTGGATGAAGATGTTCCAAAGACACATAAGCACACACATTGAGGCTATCTGTGGCAACTATGTAGGCAAATAGCAGGCCTTTTGAAAACCAGACCAACCTGAAGATTCACTTAAAACAGGAGCCGGACAGCATTCCCTTTATTCAATGCCAACCTGGCTGTTCTTTGCCTTGTCACTCAATTTCTACATCACCATGTTTGCCTGCAATTTATTCCATCCAAAAAATCTTGCCTTGGGCCGAGAGAAATTAATACAAGGAGCCAAGATTCCTCCCCCGCCTCCCTCTTCCTTGGTTTTGCTCTTTTATCAAGGCCAGCGAAAATTTGGCACAGTTGAGTATTTTGTTCAGCTCCTTCTTTTCAGGCTTTGAAGTCCCGCAAAGCTTCGCAAGGAGTCTAGGCTTCCACTCACATCTGCTTCCCATGAAGATCTCTGACTGCACTTCATTTGTGCCATTATTTAGAATTTTTCAAGAGAGGGACAGGATAAACGAAGGAGTGACATTTGGGGGGAAACTCAAAAATGCAAGGAATTACATTGTTGGTAAGAATGAACCATGGCCCACTGGAGACCTGGGGAAGAATTGCAACACAGGCAGAAACAATCTCTAACTCTAAGCTTCAAGTAGGAAAAAAAAATATTTGAGAAGAGAGAGAATGCATAGCTAGATTAAATTATAATGCCATAATATTAATATCTACATAACTCTTCAGCGCTGCCTTGCCCACCACAAGAAAGTTGAAAGAAAGATGTTTCATTTTAAAACAACAACACTAGAGGTAGATAACTGCATTTCCCCTCATAGATCTCTTGTGACTTTTTTGGAAAGGCAATATTCCAATAATTTTAATAACCCTTCCTGGGGGAAAAGGAGAAAAAATATTAGTTTCCTTAGATAGGCATATTCCATATATTTTTATATTTTCAATCCTTTTATGTCTTTTATCAATTGCTATATTCCTATATGATCTGCCTTCACACAGATCTCATTGTTTATCTTTTCTACTTTATCCATTCACAAATTACTTACGTTTGCTTTTTCCGTTTTAATTATGCATTCTTAAAATTTCAATAAAAATGCATTTGCATTTTGTAAAATAATGAACATTGTCAAATAAAGCTTCAGGGAGTCAACTGTCATGTGGATGTTTGGAGGTCAGAGAAGATAGCATGGAGGAAAACAGAACGTTGTCAACATGGTAATAGTTCCTGCCACTGAGGAACAGCCAAAGTATTTGTTTTGCAAGGAGAAAAGACCTATTCCGGCAGTAGAGCCTTGGTCCAAGAATGCTGTTGCTATCTGATCGCACAATAGGTCTTGACCAAAGCCTTCTAGCTGTTGTTCATTGTGACTGCAGGGTAAAAGGTAAAGGGACCCCTGACCATTAGGTCCAGTCATGGCCGACTCTGGGGTTGCGATGCTCATCCCGCTTTATTGGCCGAGGGAGCTGGCATACAGCTTCCGGGTCATGTGGCCAGCATGACTAAGCCACTTCTGGCGAACCAGAGCAGCACACGGAAACGCCATTTACCTTCCCGCCGGAGTAGTACCTATTTATCTACTTGCACTTTGACGTGCTTTTGAACTGCTAGGCTGGCAGGAGCAGGGACCAAGCAAAGGGAGCTCACCCCATCGTGGGGATTCGAACCGCCAACCTTCTGATTGGCAAGTCCTAGGCACTGTGGTTTAACCCACAGCGCCATATGCAATTTGCTGGTGTGCATTCTAGTGGGTTTAAATTGGGGCTACACAGAAGTCCAACCATGATGATTTTTGTTTTGTTTTGCCAAAGATAATGCTTTTGGGGAAGGGGAATAAATATTTCATAGGGGAATAACTGTATGTGCAAATATGTATTTGATTTAGCCTAGCATATTACTCATCTGTTCACTTGAACTTTCTCTGAGTGTGATCCAGCGAAGGTGATGTATTAAGGTGATCTACTGTTTTGCTTTATGAATGTAATTTTATTTTAGGTTGTTCACTGCTATAATATTTTTTAAATGTTGAAAGTAACTTTTTCTTCTTTTTGAAAAATAAATAAATCTGTTGGAGGTCTTGTACAGCATTGCTTTGGTATGGAAAATAAATCAGTGCTGTTGCAAACCTCCCCCCTTTTTGGGCACCATTCAATTTGTACTGAATTTCTTTGCCAAAAAACACCCAGTTTCAAACTTTGAGAAAATGTGATGGATCTAGTATAAACAGCCAGTAATGTTCCAGTTAAAGATCCCAAACATTTTCTCTTAGCTGAGCCACAGGACTGAGCTACCCATTTCTAGTTTGTAGCTTAACTCCAACAACAAAATTCAACTCTGTAGGGAAATTCAACAGCTATGTTTTTCTTGACAATGGTTCATTTTGCAACTTGGATTTTCTTATTCTTCTTTCCCTCCCAACTCCCCTCAAATCCGCTTTGCAAAGTTGCTAAATTCTTTCTTAATCTTTCATCTGATGGGATCATAACTGTCCTGATTGTATTCTGTTGATTGACAGACTTGGGATGGATTAAGAGGGGATTACAGACCGGAATGATGAATATGCATTTACTTGGTCAATAACTCTGCAATAAGAATACAGAGTACCATTTTACTCTAACCATGTAATCTAATTACCATGGCTGTTTATATATTGGATATTGCTTTAAGAACTTTTTAATAAAAGGGGTCTTAAGAATAGTGATGCCTTAAATATTACAAACGTAAGATGCCTTTTGGAATCTCCTTTACTATTAATAGCCAAGTAATAAAGCTTTCAGAGAGAGAGAGACAGTGCCCACATATACCCTGTACATGATTCTCTCAATTCTTAAAGAATTTGCAGGCAGCCTTCTGCTTATTTTGTTCCCCCCCAAGTTCAATGTTAGGAAGCGTAAGTTTGCTGTTGATTAAATCATGCTAAATAATGTTGATTTGCATTGCACACAGTTTATTCTGCTCCCAAGATTTGTGCTATCAAATAGGCTGGAGGTTATGTATTTCTTAACAAGGACTGGGAAGGTGGGGAACAAGGGGAGGGGAAAAGGCAGAGAGAAACTGATATGGGCTTCTTTAGATGGCTGGCTGCCATGCTCACAGGTGGGCACTTTCAGGCCTGAGAGTTGCAGCATGTTAACCTGCTATCAATGGCTGCCAAGAAAGACCTTTGGCTGCATGTGTTGGCCCCACTCACCTCTGGAACTGGATTATTCACCTGAGCTCTACATCCCATACAGCACTCTGAACTCAGGACTGAGTTGTGGTCAGAAGACTGGAGGGAATCAGTAGCTGATAGCTGGTAGAGAAAAGCAATTGGGGTTGGAAGGGAGATCGGAAGCTTGGACCAGTCAAAATCAAAGAACAATCAAGGTTAGCGGGCACACATAGAGTCTGACACTCTAACCACTGTAGAATGCTGCCTATTGCTGGCCAGGAAATGCCTCATCAGCCACCATGAGGATGGAGTGGAATCATGATCTTCATCAAACAGAAACAATAACAGTGGAAGGGACTTATAGCAAAACCTCCAACATTTCTCTGCTGAAAATAGGGGTGTCCTATTCCATACCCTCTGGCATTTATTTGAGGAAAATAGGGACATCCTACCATACCCTCTGGGGATGCGGGTGGCACTGTGGGTTAAACCACAGAGCCTAGGACTTGCCAATCAGAAGGTTGGCAGTTCGAATCCCCGTGACGGGGTGAGCTCCCTTTGCTCTGTCCCTGCTCCTGCCAACCTAGCAGTTCGAAAGCACATCAAAGTGCAAGGAGATAAATAGGTACCGCTCTGGCGGGAAGGTAAACGGCATTTCCGTGCGCTGCTCTGGTTCGCCAGAAGCGGCTTAGGCATGCTGGCCACATGACCCAGAAGCTGTACGCCGGCTCCCTCGGCCAATAAAGCGAGATGAGCGCCACAATCCCAGAGTCGGCCACGACTGGACCTAATGGTCAGGGGTCCCTTTACCTTTACCATACCCTCCAACATTTCCCCAATGAAAATAGAGACTTCCCCTTCAACATTTCTCCAATGAAAATAAGGGATGTCCTATTCCATACCCTCTGACATTTCTCCGAGGGAAATAGGGACAGCCTAAGGAACAGAGGGACATCCTAGGATCAAATCAGAAACCAGGATGGCTTCTGTAAATCTGGGACTGTCCCTGGAAAATAGGGACACTTGGGGAGTCTCATAGGCTACGCTGGATGTCACTGTTTTTGAAAGAATTGGTGGCATCTTTAAAATGTGGCAGAAATCCTGCAGCATCTCTGCATCTTGAGTAGTGCTGGACAAGCATGGTTTTATTTCCCAAACGTACAGGGATTTAGCAAAAAAATGCCAAGCACTCAAATCATTTTAAATCCTGATGCATTGCACCTCCTCGCAGTCCAAACAGGGTTCACATTCAAGCGCTTGTAAAAACTTGAATGCCCTCCAATATCATTTAAATCACTCAGTGAATGTTCGGGTGATTTAAAACTTTTGGAACACTTTCGCCTTTGGCGTGTGAGGGCTCCAAGTTGGCAGGAAGTCAAGGCATGTTCTAGCGTGGCAGCCCAGCACATATTGAATCAATTTCGGCATGTAAAAATAATTAACAATGATAAAAACACATTAATAACGTTATAATTATAAAAGCCGAGCCAAGGTTGTATGTGTTCAAAAATATATGTGCAGGAGAAATGGCTGCAGAAATCCCAAAATGGTTTGTGAACAGCTTGAATGAAGGGAGGTTTCAGTGGCAAGGGAAGAATATAGAAACCCAAAAGCAAGGAGCAGAGACAGCAGCTATTTATCAGAAGCTTAAATAGTGCAGCAGTTCTTTAGCTTCCAGGGTATGTTGACGCTCCAGAGTAAAAGATTGCAGCTGTTTTAAAGTCCATTCCCTTTCAAAACATCAGGGCCAGAAGAAAACGGCATGTATCATTGAAGAACAGAGTTCACGTATTAAGTTATCTGGTAGTTGAAATGTGACAACCACATTCAATGCCTCTGTGGAAAGAGCATTGTCATCTGTAAAGTGTCATAAGGGTGGAAGTAGGGGTGAAACTCAAGGCTGACAAATGACTCCAATGCAGACAATTAAACTCAGCAATTAGGCACCCCAGAGCTTCTCTGTGGACACTCCTTGGCTTGGTGGCTTTCTTGATTAGTCATTGTGGATGTTTACAAAAAGCAAGGGCAAAGGCTGAATTGGAATGCGGCCATCTTGAAGTGCACTAAATGTTGATGGGTGAGGCCAAAAGCAGACGTGGACATGGCAGAAGTGGGCAGGCTGTGTCCACCTGTCCATCACCTGATGTCATAGGGCACTGGTTGTCAACCAATGTGCCGTGGTAACCTGGGAAGACTTGAGGAACGTCCAGGAGAACCTCGGATTGTCTTTCATTAATTTTCTTAATTTTCTTCATATCTTCCTGTATTATATCTCTCTCTTTCTCTACAAGGAACATTCAGGGGGAGCCAGCAGTTTCAACTTTCAGCCTATTAAATCATCTCGCAGCCCCAAATCATCTTGTAGACTGAATGAGGAGGCTGGTCAGGCCTGATTAGCCCCATGGGCCAGAGGTTTCATCCCCTGACCCAATTCATTACAAGGAACTGGAGCAGGAGGGTTCAGTCCCACTTCACCCTTTGGGGAACATGCTTGGAAATCAGATTGCCTGCGCTAAGCAAGATTTCACCCTGGGTGAGTTGTACCTGCTGCTGCAAATGCTACAGCTATGCCTGAGTAGCTGGGAATGCCAAGGGTGGAAAGTGCTATTGCACACAGGGGCTGCATCTAGGGTGGAATCTACACACATATGAAAAACACTGTGAAAATGCTTTTTTTAAAAAAAAAAAAAACGTTTTGAAAAATATATTGGATTTGCCATAGCTCATGATCGCCATCCAGTGTCACATTTGTATATTGCACTTAAAACATTTTATTTGCAGCTGTATAGCTGAGTCCTAGGTTTCCAGTGTCACATTTGTATATTGCACTTAAAACATTTTATTTGCAGCTGTATAGCTGAGTCCTAGGTTTCCCATAGACACTAGCCACTGTGAAAACAGAATGAGGAACGATATGGGCTTTTGACCTAATCCAGCAAGGCTCTCCTTCCAGACCCTCCAAGTGTCCCTATTTTCCAGGGAAGTCCCTGATTGAGAAAAGCTGTCCCAGTTTCTAATTTGATCCTGGAATGTCCTACATTTCCTTAGGATGTCCCTATTTTCACTGGAGAAATGTTGGAAGATATGGAGCTATCTGACGACAATCCTGTATGTGGAAGTTTTTTAAAAAATGCTTAATGTTTTATTATGTTTTTATATATGTTGGAAGCTGCCCAGAGTGGCTGGGGTGACCCAGTAAGGTGTGTGGGGTATAAATAGTAAAATTATCATTATGGACTGGGACGTCCCTATTTTCATTGGAGAAATGTTGGAGGGTATGTCCTTATGTTATCATGCATACCATTGCTCCTGCCTGCATCAGGCAACTCGCTCTGCCTAACTGTGGTGCCAGCCCTGCTTTTGACTAATTGATTTCAATGGGAGATGGCCCTTCTTAGTTAGAATCCCAGAACTGTAGAGTTGGAAGGGACCCTGTGGGTCATCTAGTCCAACCCCCTGCAATGCAGGAATCATTTGCCCAAAGTAGGGCTCAAACCCACGACTCTGAGATAGAGAGTCTCAAGCTCTACCAACTGAGCTATCTACTGAAATCCACAGAGCCTACAGCTCGGTACACTCAATTTGTACTCTGGCAGGCACAAGAGACAGGGCCCTTTCTGTGGTGGCTTTCAGGCTGCAGAACTCTCTCCCTTCTCACACATGACCTCTATGCTATGGATTTCAAAACGGGTCATAGAAAGCCATCTTTTTTCAATCTGCCTTTTCCTAAAGAAGGGCTTTATGCAGATGGCAAGCCAGCCAAAGTTTTCGCCAGGCTTTTGCTCATTCACTATTGGCTCACAACTTGCCTTCTTTACATGTATGACACCCGCTTTATTGTCTGTGCCGTAGATTTTATGTCCTGCTTATTATATATATCTGTTTTGTTACTACTGCCCGCATTTTTATCCTCTTACGTTTCTTTATTGAAATGCTTTCATGTTAGTGTTTTTGTTAACAATTCTTGGTGAACAGTTAGAAACATTAAGTCAAATGTGGTTCTGTCTAGACAGTTGGATCCTAGCGTCTCAGCGTGAAATTGATATTGTTGTGGCAATACTGGAGCAGGGAGTCTAGAAATCTGTGCTCTGGTCCATCAAGGGATACAGACATGGTTCTTCCAGTGTTTCCCAACCTTCGGTCTCCAGCTGTTTTTGGACTACAACCCCCATCATCCCTAGCTAGCAAGACCAGTGGTCAGGGATGATGGGAATTGTAGTTTGAAAACAGTTGGAGAGCCATGGCTAGCTGACTGTTCTTCTGCCATGAGGTGGTTAGTGGAAGCCTCTTTATACAGGGCTTAGGAACTAAGCTTTATTTACCCACTTCCCTTTTTAGAGTGTAGGGGTGAGGAACCTGCAGCCTCCTGAGGTTGTTGGACCGCAGTTCCCATCATCCCTAACCACTGGCCTTGCTGGCTAGGGCTGATGGGAATTGTAGTCCAGTAACTTCTGGAGGGCCACAGGTTCTCCACCTCCGTTTGAGTGCCTTCAGAGAGATTCTTGACTACATCCAGTGGTGGGTTTTATTATTTTAGCCTTTTGTACCCCAAGAAAGACTGATACAGATGTGATTATATTTTTCCAGCTTTCTCCAGCTTAGCAACTCCTCGGGGAACTATTTGCATGAGTGGTTTGCTGGAGTTTTATTTTTACAATAAATGTTACACTCTTTATTTCTGTATGTTAATTAAATACTTTTTTAAAAAATAATAATATTACAACACCAACACTGTAGCTGGGGCCAAAGTAAATACACAAACAAGAAGACAATCCAAGCATATCACAGCAGAGAAGTATAGCGCAGGAAAATGGTTTCAAGGCAGAGCCCATGCTGACACAGCCTGGGTCCCTATGTTAAGAACCCAGCAATGCAACTACAGTGTCTAGGAAATTATTTCTTTATCACTCTATGTCTAGAAAATGTGCAGGGTATATTTTAATATATTGAAAGCTCTGGTGCACTGTATTTAGTTCTCACCTTATTTATGAGCTTGGATTATCTTTCACCGTTTACCATATTGTTATAGATTTTGTAAGGACCCTTCTAAACCTTAGAAATCAGATACATGAACCCAGGTCTCCCCAGCCAAATTCCAACACGCTAACCCTTGACCGCTCATTTGTATCTACCAGCTCACTGTTCTATCACTATCAGCCAATCCTATCAAATTGTATATTATGCTACTCTGGGGTGTGTGTTTTGTATGCATTGAGAACCACTGTGCTTACTTAAAAGGAAGAAAAATGTGCTCTGCGGTAGCTCAGAAGCATTTCTCTCTCAGTGGTAGCTTGTGCCCAATGGGACCGGTAGAGCCGGAGGCAAGGAGCTCAACTGTAGGCGGAGCCAGAGCCAATGACAGCTAGAACCATGACCAACGACAGAAGAGGCCAAATAATTCTAGGGCTGGATCTTGACACATGGGGGGGGGGAGTTTCAGGAAAACACGTTATAAAGCTCATAATGCTAAATCACGTTGCTGAAGATCAAACTCTATAGCACTATCTGGTGTCACAGATTTATAACGCATTTAAAATGCTGTATTTTGATGAATGTAGCTGAGTCCTAGTTTTCTGCCCATCTTTCTCCCCAGCTGGTTCTCCAAGGATAGCCTTGGAACTAAGGAGAAAAATGTTGACAAAAATGTGGATGTAAGTAGGCAGGCAGGTAGGGGGTAGCCGAGAGCAAACTGAATTTGTTAGGGGCAGTGCTGTTTCCCAAATGGACCAGTCCCATCTGTTTTATTATATGCATCAACACACACCAGCATTGAGCTATGGCACTAAGATAGGTTCCCAAATTGCACTGGCAAGTTATGGGACTATGTTTTGGTAAGCTCTGGGTCAAGTTTGGCATCTTCAGCCTAGTTTTATGTTGGACTGCGTTGCCTTTAAACCCGATTTTGCGCGTCTGTGTGTGTTTAATGGTGCTTTGAATTGTATGTCACATTGAATAATTTAATTGATGGGAAAGTTTTATAAATAAGCAATGCCATAAAATGAAAGCCTGTCTTGCATTAGCAAAATCTGGGGGCAGAGCCAAAAGGCTTGCAAGTTCTGTTCCGCTAACAGAAGCTGATAGAAATGATAGACGGCGATTTCACTGTCTCTGATTTGAATCGCTCGTTCCCTGGGATCAATGTTGCAGCAGCTTCTTATTCCAAGTTTCAGCTAAAAATGCCAGCTGACTAAATCGAAATGAGGGACCTCAGGCGTTGCATTGTTGTTTCGCATCTATGAAGCTAGTTGTCTCTCAACATTAGGAGACCCTGCGGTGTGCTTGGTTTGACAAAGATGCTTGCAAAATGTTATTTTATTGCCCACAATATCCGCACTTGGGGCAAAACCAAAGGTCAGCCTGTGAGTTAAAAGGAGTTTTGGTGGTGTTCCATGGAGGAAAGATATTTTTTATGGTTCCAATCTCTCTCCCCCCTCTCTCTCTCTCTCTCTGAAGGGGAAAAAACCAACCCTACACACCACAGCTGTATCTAGTTTGTCTGATTGCAGAGTTTGGGATTCATTTATATTTACAGCCTTTCTGATCCTCGGGTTCATGTCAGGTAGCATTGCAGCACATCTGTGAGGTAGGTCACTCCCATTTCCACTTTACAGGTTGGGAAACCAATGTTGAAAGGGAGTGATTTATTTCCATGGTCGCAGTGGTTTTGCACAACATTTTCTAAGGTCCAGCAGTCTGTGCAGCGTGGGATATTAAAACAGGGAAAGAAAGAGGAAGTAGCTTGGGCTGCATTTTGCAGGGAGAACTATATGGGGAGTGTTCACACTCTGGGGCGTGTCCAGAGGAGGGCAACCAGGATGGTAAGGGTCTGGTAATAGCGGAAGGGCTATAGCTCAGTGGTACAACATCTGTTTTGCAAGCAGGAAGTGCCAAATTCAATACCCAGTATCTCCAACTAGGGTTAGGAAAGACCCCTGCCTGAACCCTTGGAGAGCCCCTGCCAGTCTGTGCTGACAATATTGAGCTAGATGGATCAATGGTCAGACTTAGTACAAGGCAGCTTCCTATGAAAACAAGGTCTGATGTGAAATAGTTGAAAAAGCTGGATATGTTTAGCCTAGAGAAAAGAAGATCAACGGAAGACACAATAGCTGTTTTCAAATAGCTGGAAGGCTGTTGTCACAAAGAAGACAAAACCGACTTGTTCTCTGTTGCTGCAGATGGCAGGATTGGTGGAAATTGCAAGGAAGGAGACTTTTAGGAGATTCCTGAAAGTAAGAGCTGGCCAACAGTGGAACAGATTTCCTCAGGAGGTGGTGGCTGGACTCTTCTTTGTAGAAGAAAGGAAGCAGTGGCTGGATGGCTGTCAGGGATGTTTGCTGTCATTGCAAGATACCAGTACCAGATGCCATTGGAAGACACCTGATTTCCAAGATCCCAGCCAATTTTCAAATTCTGTGTTCCATATTCCAATGACTTGGTAGCAGGACTTCAGAGCTAGCTGCTCGAATCTCCTGTTGACATGCATCTGGGACAAACGTCTCATTTGTCTAATAGATGATACCAGAGGCACCAGCTTATGAGGACGACTGGAGGACCCAACGGTGCATGTGTGATGTTGATTTCCCAATGTCACATGTGTGTGGTGTCCAGACATTGGGCAGAGCCAAATGCAGCAGCCATGTGGCTTCAATGGCCAGGGGCTCCTACTCTGCCTCCTTTTGACGCTGCCACTGGTGGGAGGCGACTTCGACCCTCCTTCCCCTCCACAGCAGGAGGAGAAGAAGAAGCCAACCCCAGAAATATAGGGGCCCTCCAAAAGTGCTTGGCCCCCTAGAGCTGAAACCCCTGGATAACACTACCCTTAATCCAACACTGTAGCATTTCAGAGCCACTCAGAATGAAGACACAATTGGTTTTACCCATAGTGGGTTGGTCTACTCATCATCAAGGCGTTTATCATAAAGGCTTTAAAAGCAGTTAGATACTGCACAACCATCTGCTGGTTCAATTGCCCTTAAGAATAACAAAAAGCTCAGCTGTTTCATTGGCAGGCAGAAAGGTCAGGTTATTGACCTCTGTTTCAGGGATATCAGTTACTACCCAAAGTCAACATTCCCTACAGGCCACTGCAGTCTCCTTGTCTTCTAAATATAGCAAATTGTGGAGCAAGGAGTCTTCCTTTTACACGCAGGGATACTGTACATCACCTTAAATAAACAGGAGAACCAGCACAATAACAAAGTACCAGCAGGATCTAACAGCATGACAGTGACGACCTCATGTCTGCAGTATGCTGAGTTAGGGTTAGTTTGGTATGAAAATAATATTCAAAACTGTAGCCATTTATTACCTAGTCTAATGTGGTTAGTAGTTCTGCACTTTGTAAACCCTTTTTATATATTTTTTGGGAAACCCGCGAATTTAAATTATTCAAAAATATTTTTATCTTTTCCCTGTATATTACAAGCAAGTTGTTCTGGAAAAAAGGAAATAGGGGGTAACATGCACACCCACCAATCCTAGGATTGCAATATCTGCATTGTTTACAGTGCAGAACTACAATCACAACATCTTATTTTGCTTTATATTAATTTTATTTTCAAATGAAAGCAAAGAACTGGAGCAAAGAAAAAGCGAAAACCCTAAACACCCTGTGGGATAGTGGCCGCATATGAAAACCAACAATCCTTAACTAACATGTTAATGTTCCCCTTTCATAATGGAGCACAAAGCTTTTTAATTCTATTTTTCTTTATTGTTGTGAATGGTCTTTTCTCTGTGCATTCATTATACCATTACAGAATCATAGAGTTGGAAGGGACCCTGAGGATCATCTAGTCCAGCCTCCTGCAATGCAGAAATATGCGACTGTCCCATACAAGGATCGAACTTACAACCTTGGCGTTATCAGCACCATACTCTAACCAACTGACCTATCCATGCAAGTTTGGGAACCTCTGCTCAAGGGTATTGCTTTCATTATGTCCTGATGTCCTCTCCTGTCCGGATGCTGTCTTATGTTGCTGTCCAGGTCCGACTCTGAATCTGTGAGAGTCAGGGGAACACCCTGTGAGTTTTACACAACAGCATTAGCTAGCATGGTGATAATGTTAGCCAGTGCTTTTTTTCTTAAAAAAAAATGTTTAGGGGTACTCTCATTTTCCTACCCATATTGAAACAGTGCCCCTCAATGAGGCCAAACTTAGATTCACAAAATGTTTAGGGGTATGCGTACCCTTGCATCCCCACAGAAAAAAAGCACTGGTGTTAGTGAATCTCTCTGTACAGATTTATATTTGCTTCAAAGACCAGGAGAACTCAATATATATTAGTTTTTAGCTTTGTCTTGTGTCTAGAGACAATAAATGCTTTGCTAATTTGAACTGTATGGGAGAGTAGTTTTCCCCTTAACCAAGGACTCTGGAAGAAGCAGGAAATCTCTGAAGACTCTGCGGGGGCTCCGCACACTCTGTTGATATGTCACACTAGCTGAGGTGTGGTGAACTATCAAGTGACTTCCACAAGTCACCAACACAGACTACCCTGATGGGGCTGGGATGGAGCAGGGCAGTGGAGAAATCAAGTGCTGGATTAGTTCAACTGGTGTTCCACACAACTGTGACCAATTCTAGGATCCTGCCCCACCCCAAGAACATCCAGAAACTCACTGGGTAACCTTGAGCTAATCACTACCTCTCATCTTAATGTATCCACATAGGGTTATTGTGAGGATAAAATGAGAAAATCCCATGTCTGCTGAGCATCCTAGAGGAAGGACAGGATACAAATGTGCTAAATAAATATGTACTTAAGTATTTTTCTGGAACAAGGTATGGTGTCTGGTGCTTTGCCAGGCTGGCTCAAGCACAAGACGACAGGCGAGAGAGATATGATGACATAGTCTGCACATTCACCGAGGAAAGAAGGAGTGCCATTATCTCTCACAGCACCTAGTGCAATTCTTAGCTTTTAATCCTCATCTGGGGCTGCCCTTCGGCATTTTGCCAGTAGAAACTATTTATGAAAGTAGCCTGCTTGAGGAACGGAGGACAAGCAGCAACTGGTTCAGTTCCTTATCCTGACTGGGAACGAGGTTAGGAGAAATTTTTTTTGGTAGTTCTTTTTGTTTTGCTTTGGAAGTGTAGATAGAAATCTGAAAACAATGTACAAGGCTGAAGTGAGAACGTTTGGCTTCCACGAGACATTTTTTACATTCCCACGTGTCTCAAATGTCCACAGCTTCAGCATAAACAAAATCAGTGGAGATTAAAAGATCCCAGACCCCATAGTCTTCTTGTCTTTGTTCAAAACAAAGGAGCAAGAAACCACCAGTAGAAATCCGGTTTTGTGCTCCCTCTCTCTTCATGAGGTCACCTTCTCTTGGACTCTGGCCAGACCACTTAGGGCACAAGGGGACTTCTCTTCATAGCTGCAACATTGGCAATACTGAGAAAAGCCAATATTGGGGGGGGGGTGTAGTTTTTAACTAGTTCAGCCTCCTGATTGCACAAACTATTGTGAGATGGGCCCAACACAATCTCTTGGCTTCTTTGTAGTAGTGGAAGGCCAAAATCCACATTCCTGAGTCCAATCTAAATCACATATTAACATTTGGGCCATATTCATATCACACATTTAAAGCACTCTTATACCACTTTAACAGTCATGGCTTCCCTCAAAGAAAGCCGGTGACTATAATTTGTTAAAGGTCCTGGGAACTGGGACCTCCTGATAACTTGTTGCACTTCTTCTCTGTGGCCATTAGCCGGGGGGAGGGGGGATTCCCCAAAGTTTTCAACTGTTGGATCCGGCTATAGTAGCTGGGAAGTACCCAAGCAAAGCGGTGTGCTTTTCATACACATCAGAAGCACACTACAATTGAAGTCTCCTGTCTCAGGGTTGAGGGTTTGAGCCCCATGTTGGGTGAAAGATTCCTGCATTGCAGGGGGTTGGACTAGATGACCCTTGTCATCCCTCCCAACTCTACAATTCTATGATTCTGTAAAGCGGGGAGTGTACGCCAAAGTACTGTCACTAGATGACACAACCAACAAGTTCTCCTCCACAGATTATCCACACATACCATAATGATCAGATGGGTCTATAAAGAGGCAGGTTGTCCTTCAGATAAGCTTGTCCTAAGTTGTTGGGGCTTTATAAGTTAATAAGAAGACCTTGAACATGGCTGTTTCAGCACAGGTGTAATATGTGCACAGCCAAGCACTCGCACTCAGCACCAGCACATTCTGTACCAGCTGCGGCTTCCAGACCAGTCTTCAAGGCAGCCCCATGCAGAGTGCATTGCAGTAGTCTAGTTTTGCAGTTACCCATGCATGAATCACAGTATCCCTGTCAAAAAAGGGTGTAACCAACATGCTAACCAAAGTTGGCCTGCTTCTTGGGAGAAAAGCAATGACAAACCTAGACAGCATCTTAAATAGTAGAGACATCACCTTGCCAACAAAGGTCCGTATAATAAAAGCTATGGTTTTCCCAGTAGTGATGTATGGAAGTGAGAGCTGGACCATAAAGAAGGCTAATCGCTGAAGAATTGATGCTTTTGAATTATGGTGCGGGAGGAGACTCTTGAGAGTCCCATGGGCTGCAAGAAGATCAAACGTATCCATTCTTAAGGAAATCAGCCCTGAGTGCTCACTGGAAGGACAGATCGTGAAGCTGAGGCTCCAATACTTTGGCCACCTCATGAGAAGAGAAGACTCCCTGGAAAAGACCCTGATGTTGGGAAAGATGGAGGGCACAAGGAGAAGAGGACGACAGAGGACAAGATGGTTGGACAGTGTTCTCGAAGCTACCAACATGAGTTTGACCAAACTGCGGGAGGCAATGAAAGACAGGAGTGCCTGGCGTGCTCTGGTCCATGGGGTCACGAAGAGTCGGACACGACTAAACGACTAAACAACAACAAACCAAAGTTGGCAGTAGGCGCTCGTTGCCACCTGAGCTTCTAATGACATCAGATCTAGGAGCACCCCAAGACTTCATCGCTGCTGTTTTAGGGGGAGTGCAACCCCATCCAGAGCAGGCAAGCTCCCCAATTCCTGGAGCCAGGAAACACTCACCCACAGAGTCACCATTTTAGCAGGATTTGGTCCCAGTTTATTGGTCCTCACCTAGCTCATCACAACATCCAGGCACTGGTACTGGTACTGCAGTGCCTCTCCTGCAGATATGTATCTGGTCATTTTGAGGGCTTATATTAAATTATATGTTTAAATTAAAATGCATGTATTGTATCTTAATGTGAGCTGATGGTATGTGCTTTCTCCTTTTTCCCCTCTGTCTTTTCTCCTCCTTTCTTTTTTGCTTTTATCCTTTTCTCCATTAAATTGTTATAAAAATAAACAAAAGGTATCCGTGTGATTCATGAATTAATTTAACAACAACAATAATAGTTTCTTTTTAAAATATGGGTTTTTTAAATTCTGATGCTTGATTTAGTGTTGGTACATTTTTAGGTAAGCAAAAATGTTGTTCAGTCTCCCTTTCTGTACACAGTATAGCCCAGTGGCGTAGCGTGGGGGGTGCAGGGGGGGCCGGCCGCACCGGGCGCAACATCTGGGGTTAGGGCAAATCCACGGGTTAGGGGGCGCAAATCCACAGGTTAGGGGGCGCATATCCACGGGTTAGGGGGCGCAAATTACTTGCCTTGCCCCGGGTGCTGACAACCCACGCTACACCGCTGGTATAGCCTATACTGAGAGTATAGCCTAGCAAACCCAGTGGGGCTTTCTTTTGAGTAGACATATAGGATTGCACGGTCAGTCATTCCATCTGACAGATTAACTGAGTAAACATTGCAGGCTTTTAAAAATTATTTTAAATCAGTTAATTAATAAGTAGATCCCCAGATGCGTTTGCTTCCTAATGCAGTTTTGCAGGCGGCATTGTGAATAAACGAAGACATCACAGCTTAATTGTTTGCTTTCTGTTCAGCTTCACAATAAATAAATCGCACACCCAAAGGGAGAGGTGTCACTCCAACTCACACACACAAAAGAAAACATGGACCCAAAGGGGGTGGAATCTTATCCACTAAAAAGTCAGCAGTGATGCCCTTTTCCTCTAACTCTTAAACATTTGGAGTTTTGTGGGTTAATAATGTCTTTTAGGCTTCAAGAGGTTTGCAGCTGTAATCGGATCCTTTGTATGTGCTTTCTGCTATAGGAATCAACTTAGCATTGACATCCTCATAAAAATTTCCATTAGATTGAGGACAGAATGCCCACTAAGGCACTGTGTGGCTTTGCAATTGATTCACTGGATGAAATCTTATCTAAAATCTTTTTATTTTATGCTGTTATGGACTGGGGTGGGAGGGGAGTACAGTGAAGGTTTTTGTTTTTTTAAGTGGGGAAAACACTTCGCTGTTTTCTTAATGCACACTGCTTGTTGGAAATGGCCTTCAGGTTACCTAAAGAGATTGCCTTTTCTATTTCCACTATTTTGTTTCATGTTACCACTAATTGAAAAAGGTTTCGTTTGTTATGAAGTTACATATTGACACCTCAAATTGAATTCAGAATCTTTCTATTTAATCTCCATTGATTTGCTAGCTTCCTTGTATGAGTTATGCCAAGGAGAAATGTGGAAAATGTGGGGTGCTATTTGGGGGCATCCTTTGAATTTACACGGGAAATAACTCTGCAGAACAGCACATGAGGGGAAAATCTTGAGTTAGGGGACTTGAGCCAAAATACATTAAGATAGAGGAAATTGCTTGCAAAACATCTGTGTGTTTTGTATGCAAAGCTGCATACAAAAATGTGTGTATTGGGGGGAAATGCACTAAAATGTTGATGAGTTTACAAGAAGGAATTTTTCTTTTCTTTTTTAAAAAAAGGTCAAAATAATGTGGAAAACTGAATTTAAGACTGGAAGAATGAGAGACCGAGTGAAACAAAAATTGCCAGATTCATTCTTAAATAGCAACACTCTAGTGGTCCCGGACCCTAAGGAAGTTAGATTAGCTTCAACCAGGGCCTTCTTAACACTGGCTCTGGCCTGGTGGAACGCTCTGCCTCATGAGACCAGGGCCCTGCAGGATATGATTTCTTTCCGCAGGGCCTGTAAGACAGAGTTGTTCCACCTGGCCTTTGGCTTGGAGCCAATTTGATTCCCTCCCCCTCTTTCTTTTTTCTTTTTCCTTTCTCCTCCTGTGATGAGGCTGCATTTTAATATTTTAATGTTTCAATATTTTAATGTTATATTTTAATCTTGTTTTTAAGTTGTATTCATTCAACTTGTTTTTATTATTGCTTGTTAGCTGCCCTGAGCCCGGCCTTGGCTGGGGAGGGCGGGGTATAAATAAAAATTATTATGATTATGATTTATCCCTAGTAGCAGAGCACCAGTTTTGCATGCAGAAAGTCCCAGGTTCAGTTGCCGGATTCTCCAGGTAGGACTGTGAAAGGTCATTGTCTGAAACCCTGGAAAGCTGGCCAAGGGTGTACCTAGCCTTTAGACAGGTTGTCCCCAGCAGGGCAGAAAAATCACACCACTGCTTGGCGCCCCCTGGCGAGAGAGCCAAGCAGGTGGTTGTGTGGCGCTTCCCTGCTGACCGGAAGCCAGCTTGGCGTGTTCCTGAACACGGGGAATACCAGGCCTCAGGAGGCAGAAGGAGGCGGAGACAGAATCAAAGCTGCTTCCAGGCTGATGGAGCACATAGGCAGAGCTGCCTTGTAAAGGTACAAAACGGGGAGCCATGTGGAAGTGTGGTTGCATGGAAGCACAGGAATCCTTTAGAAAAGGGTGCTTTGGAGAGGGTCAAAGTGATGGATTCCCAATCTCCTAAAAGAGGAGGAGGAGATGGGAAGGTGTGGAGATGAGGGAATCTGTTGTTTTGTTTTGTTTGTTTTTAAATAATATTTATTAAGGTTTTCAGAATACAGAAAGTAAAGATGAAAGTACATTCAAAGCCTTATTTTCAAACATCCACTTTCTGGAACTCCCCCCTTCCCCCACCCCTACCATATTCCCCTTTCATATTGTTGTCTCCACAAGCTCTCACTTCTAATTTAAAACTTAATTTGTTTACCCCATTATTCAAATTTAATTTTATGCAATCCTTATCAGTACCCTTGATAGAAAGACAAAAGATCTCTCCCCAAGGCCCACCCCATTTTCATTCCACAATTTCCTTTTTTTCTTTTTTTTTATAATATAAACACACAGAATAGAAATGTAAAGAATAAAAAGTATAGTAGAAAAAAGAAAACCAATTCAGAAGATAGTTGCAAGCCTTTGGATTCTAATTCTCCCCCCCCCCTTCCCCGGTTTAATTTCCCCCTGTCCACCAATCTATGTTTTCTGCCTGGAAATCTTAAATCCATCAATCCCATTTTTTCCCCCAACTCCTTGCAGGTTTTTCCCTTTTTTAGAATTATTTTTAAAATTAATTCCTTAAATCTTTAATCTTTAAAACTGTCAAATTATAGAGCTCCCCCCATTGTTCTTTCAAGGTTGTAGTCCAGATTCCTCTTGTTCCGCTGCTAAGACGTTCTTATAGAGGGAATCTGTTGTTTTGGAACGGGATTGATCCTTACTGTTGAGGTTTGGAAAAGACAAGAAAGACCTTGCCCAAAGTGGTTTGTATCTTCATGACTGGAAAGTTTATGTTGAGCAGTAGAGTTGTGGAAGCAAGAGTCTCTCTCTCTCTCTCTCTCTCTCTCTCTCTCTCCCTCTCCCTCTCCCTCTCCCTCTCCCTCCCCCCCCCCCCCCCCCCCGTGTGTAAATATCTGCAACAAATGTGGTGAGATTGCTATGCAGTTCCTTGCCAAGGGTGCAAGGAAGCCTAGGTCCGCCTCTGGAGCCAGCATACATCAGCATAGACAGCCCTGGGCTAGGTGGACCCATGGCCTGACTTGGTGTAAGTCAGCGTCCTATGCTTCTCCCTAACCAGAGTCCAAACCACATGTTCATCATCATCATCATCATCATCAGTATTTATTAAATTTGTATACCATCCTATACCCATTGGTCTCATGGCAGCAACAATATAAAAAGACAAAATACACAATAAAAAGAAAAAGAAACCAATAACACACACACCCTCATTCATCAGGTTCTTGTGTATGGTGTTTCACAACAATCAGATTTAAGAACTTCTATATTCAGAGCCTGCACTTTATAATTGAATTATTTTCCCTCCCCAAATCAAATGTTTGCTGTTATTGTTAACAAGTAAACTATCGTTTATTCTTCCTTCATGAGACGTGTGTCAGTTCCCAAATGGCCTTACACCTGGCAGTGACAAGACTCAGACCTGCTTAGCTATAACAAAGTTGCTGCATCATGTACCAAATTTTTCTAGAGTTTCCCCCACCATCGCTGCGGTCCATATCTGCAGTGCCACAAATCCTTATGGCTGCTTAAGAATTCCTCAAGCTCTTATTTCTGTTTATAAATGGAAAGATGGGGTGAAGATTTGGACACACGAGTCATTGCCACTTCCTGCCACATCACAGCTCTACCCTTTGATGAGGCCTGTTGAAAGAAGCTTGGAGCTTTATGTATATTTTGGGCCCTGTCCAGCCAATGGGAAGCACTCGTGAGTCCCACTGATTTCAGCGGGGGGAGTTAAGCACTTGCTTAGATATCTCCCATTGAAGTCAACCAGTTTCAAGGGCTTACTGTACATCTTGGTTGGACCATGTCATTTGTATTACTAGTAATACTAGTATTGAGAAAACGTACATAAAAGGCTTGTGCCAGATACACACACACACACACACACACACACACACACACACACACACACACTTTGTGTATGAATGTTAAAAGACGGTACATTCCTATGAAATAGATCCTTGGAAGTTTCCACCAAAAAAAATCCAGGGCATGTTTTTTAAAACTTCAGATGTTTGTAAAATGGCTGAGCCAACTTAGTCTTTAGGTTTCCGTCTATATATTTAGCATATAAGAACTTGCCAAAGACCATATGTTATGATGGTGTCTGCTCTACCGGGGGGAACGGGGAATACAGTTATATAGTTACAGTGCTCAAAACAATGAGTTGTGGGTGGTCTCTGGGTTACTGGATGGTTTTCTCCTGAGCGTATAATAGCTGCTAACTTTTACAGACTCTGCTTGTGAGAATTAGGAAGTGTTCATGAGCTCACAACTGCAAAGCAGGGGTGGCTAGAGAGTTGGCAACCTGGGGGCTTAATCCAGTCCCTCAGGGGTTCCCATCTGGTTCCAAGCACAGCTCTGAAACATAAAGGTCACTTACATAAAGGTCAATAGCAAGAGAGCCTTCTGGAGAACTTCCCCTTCTACACTTCTGACATTTTCCTGTGTCTTGGCTCACCTACCAACCCACAGAAACAGCAGCAAACACACAGAGAGCTGTTGCTGAGAACATCAACCTTGTTTCAACCTCCCCACTTTCCCTGCCAGGGATTATTAGGAAGGAACCTGAAAATAAAACTGCCAGTATCAAAGTGGTACAAATCTATGGTTCAGTCTCATTTGGAATACTGTGTAAAGTTCAGGCCACCTCAACTCACAAAGGATATTGTGGGTCCAGAAAAGGTTCAGGAAAGGCAACCAAAATGATTAATTCCCCTATGAGGAAAGAATAGAGCACTTGGGATCTTTTAGGTTAGAGAAAATGTGAGTAAAGTAAGAAGTGACATGACAGAATTATGCATGGTATGGTGAAAGTGGCTATACAAAGAAGTTTTTCTCCCTCATAGTACTAGTGTCAGGCTTTTGGAAATCCACTCCCCCTCCCTCACAGCTGGCAGCCAGAAATGGGGAAACAAGAAGTTCTTACCATGGTATTTTATTCAATAATTCACAGAGAGAGAGACGGATGGTGCCAACTCTCAGATAATGGCTTCGCTCCGAGTAAAACCCCACCTCTCCATCTCTCCTGTTCTACATCATCCCTGCACTGGCTGATCTGTGCTTTCTGCCTCTGAGCTTTCTGTTCCACTACCTTCAATGCACGCCGGGTCATGGGAGAAAGGGGGGGTCAGGAATGCTTTCCAAAGACACTGAGTCTGTCAGCTGTCTCTCCCCTGGTGCTTCTTCTTCCTCCTGCTCCTCTCCCAATATTTCCCAGCTTCTCCCCTCTGCAGCCTCTGAACTGTGACCCTCTGCAAACCACTGTTCTAAATCTATACTGTTCTCCTCTTCTCGGGAAGGTGCAGGAAGAGGGAGGGGTGATCCTCCTAAGTCCATTCCTCCTAAGTCCAGTCCCTGACAACTAGTACTTGTGGACAGCCAGTGAAACTGAATGTTGGAAGATTCAGGACAGATAAAAGAAAGAATTTCTTCTCCCAGCTCATAGCTAAACTCTGGAACTTGCTCCGGCAGGAGGCAGTGGCGGCCACCAATTTGGATGACTTTAAAAAGACAAATCCATGGAAGATAAGACTATCAGTGGCTACTAGCCAGGGTGACTATGCTCTGCCTTCACAATAGGAGGCAGTATGCCTCTGAATGTCAGCTACTGGGAATCACAAGTGGTGAGAGAAGCTTTGCACTCAGGTCCTCCTTTTGGGCTTCCAATGGATTATTTATCCCTCGCAGTTAAGAATATATTTACGTGCTATTGTCTGACAAAAATGTGGTTGTGATTCCTGCATTGCAAGGAGTTGGACTGGGGTGACCCTCTGGCACACAAACTGTTAGTAGTGCAGTAGTACCTCTGGATACGAATGGGATCTGTTCCGGAGCCCCATTCACATCCAGAAGCAAACGCGATTCACCACTTCCACGCATGTGCATGACGTCATTTTGACCGTCTGCACATGCGCGAGTGGCAAAACCCAGAAGTAACGCATTCCGTTACTTCTGGGTCGCCGTGGAGCGCAACCCGAAAACGCTCAACCTGAAGCAACTTCAACCCGAAGTATGACTGTAGAAGAGTTTGGATTTGATATTCCACTTTATCACTACCCGAAGGAGTCTTAAAGCGGTGAACATTCTCCTTTCCCTTCCTCTCTCACAACAAACACTTTGTGAGGTGAGTGGGGCTGAGAGACTTCAAAGAAGTGTGACTGGCCCAAGGTCACCCAGCAGCTGCATGTGGAGGAGCGGAGACGCGAACCCGGTTCACCAGATTACCGCTCTTAACCACTACACCACACTGGCTCTCTGTTTATTTTAGCTGTTATTTATTTATTTATTCATTCATCCATCCATCCATCCATCCATCCATCCATCCATTCTCTTAATTGCTTCTCAAGTTCCCAAAGCAACTTGCAATATAATTTTTTTTTTACAAACAGTTAAAACAGTATTGTCTGTATACACACACACTCCCATACGCATATGTACATACATGTATAAAACAACAGCACATGCATAAAATCAATTCAAATACACTTCAGATGCCCGTTGGGATAAAGGTCTCCATTTAGAAGGCTTGTTGAAAGAGGGATGTATTTAGCAAGCAGCAAGTCTGTTCTGGTGAGTAATGGGAGGGTCCTGGGCAAATGGCCCATGACAAGTTTACCCTGGGTGTCCCCCCCACACACACACACTTGGCGCACAATTGCCTGGAGTACCCACCCCTAAATATGGTCACAAGA
This sequence comes from Podarcis muralis, assembly GCF_964188315.1. Classification (NCBI taxonomy): domain Eukaryota; kingdom Metazoa; phylum Chordata; class Lepidosauria; order Squamata; family Lacertidae; genus Podarcis; species Podarcis muralis. Next base: position 80,347,056 of record NC_135659.1, read on the forward strand.
GAAATGCTTAGTGTGATGGTGTCAGGATGCATGAAGCAAGACCAACTACATATAACTGTGGAGTAACAGGAAACTCAGTATAGCCCTATTGAAATACAGCTGCTTGACTGGGGGCAATAAAGTGAACAGTTGCTCTTTGCCCTGCTATATATATATATTTTCTCAGGGCAGAAATATACATTGCACAGAGTTCCGTGATTCTTTTTACATAGTTTTACCAAATGCAGCTGCCGGTATATTTTCCTTTGCAGGGGTAAAAGCAGGGAGGGGGTTGCCGTGTTCTGCAGGAAAAGACACAGAAAGGAAAAGGATTAAAAAGCTCCTTCCCACTGGATCTGCCTCCCCATTCAAACTTTTTGCTTGAGCAGCTGCATTTCTCTAAAACAAAAAAATACCTCTGTAAAAGTAATTATGGAACTAAGCATAACGTGTAGTTCTGTTCTCAGTATGAAAACACAATTTCTTACCAAAATCATTTATAGCTGCGTGACCTCATCATAGGGATGACTGAATCTGTCAATTTCAGTTCCTCTCAGTTTCTCATTTTTCCAATCTTCAGTTCTCCCTGTTTCGATATCAGTTTGCAAATTCCTTTTCTTTAAAAAGTTCTCATCGGCACTGTAGTGCATATTTCTTCCAATACACATACTTTTCTATGCAATTTTGCCTAAAACACATAGATTTGCAAGCAACGTTCCTTAATAAAATCAATTACTGTAGGCTATCCTCACTGATACATGCAGTTTTATGTACGCCTTTTATGCATGCAGGTATTTTGGCATCTATCACTTGGTTGGAGAACCGCATTTCAAAATTCAGAGAAGTGCAAATTTCAGAGGACAACTGTACAGTCATACCTCGTGTTGCATTCTGCTCTTGCTACTGATTTTCAGCTTACGAACGCAGCAAACCCAGAAGTGTTTACTTCCCGGTTTGCCTCCCGCGCATGCACAAAAGCGATCTGCGCACTTCACACACGCGCAGAAGCGCTTGATTGTGCCGCACACATGCGCAGAAGAAGCACTCTAGTTGTGGACTAGAGAATGGCACCCCGAAACAGATTAAGTCTACAACTAGAGGTACCACTGTATTTCAGTTCACATATTGTTTCATTATTGAGATTTTGGGGTGAGTCCTGTGAGGTGATGCATTTGGAAGTATCAAAAGCTGGTAAACTTTGCATGAAAAGTCTTCATTTCAATTCCCAGCGTCTCCAAGTAGTCTCCTGTCTGAAACTCTTGAGAATGGCTCCCAGTCAGCTAGATGAACCAGTGAATCAGTATAAGGCAGCTTCCTATGTTCCTATTTAACCCGCAAAGAAACTTTTTAAAATTTAAACAACTCTACCCATGAAAAAGAGGACATGTCCTGGAAAAAGAGGACATATGGCAACCCAATGGGGGTTTTCTCAGTAAATAAGTTCAGAGTTGCATATGGCATCTTTCTTACACAGCTTTCGGCAAATGCCGAAGACACATATCTTTACCCTGGCTTTTCACACTTGCACATATATTTTTAAGACCCACCTTATCTCTGTGATTGCAATTTGTTTAAATTAATTGTTGTAACCTGCCCTGGGACCTTAGGGCAGGCAAATAGTCGTAGTCGTAGTAGTAACAATAATAATAATAATTTCCTTTCAGTAGTAGGAGCACCAAATACATTGCTGTGTTCAGTTGATATGGTGCAAACAGAGGATCTGGGTCTTACTCAGGTCAGGACAAAAATGTAACACAAAACTAGGAAGCCCTAGTTTTCCCAGCCCTGGGCATAGACAATGCAAGAGCCAGTTACACAAACACTTTTGAGTTTAAATTGTTTGGTTGCTGCTTCCAGGCCTTTTAAATGTGCACACTGCATTCACAACTGAAGGAGTCAAAGCCAGTCTTTTTTATAGGTCTATTTATAATTTTCATTTATAACAAACAAGCATTTCAACAAAGAATTTTTTTTAATTCCCACATATTGAACTTCAACTTCCCTCCCCCTCTTTCAGCGGTTCCATGAATTTACCCTCTTTCCCCCCCTTCTGCATATCCCAATTAACTTTATTTATTCTTTTCCTCATCTAGTTCATATATGTTTTAGAAACTGCAAGTTTTTACAGTAATCCTGCTAATGTCTTAATTTGTTTACGGTTTGTTTGGAAATATTCAATAAACAATTTCCATTCCTTGATATATATAAAAAGTCTGCTGTCTTGATTTCTTATTCTTCTGGTAATTTTTGCCATTTCTGCATACTTTCTGTAAGCATTTTCCTTTTGTTGGGACTACTTCTTTCCATTTTTTGGCGAATATCATTCTGGTGGCAGTGGTTGCATACATAAATAAATTTCTATATTATTTAGGTAACTCTGATCCCATAATTCTGAAGAGAAAAGTTTATGGGTTAACTTCCCCCTGCCCTGGTGCTACACTGATCATTCTCCACTCCACCCCCCAACACACACAACCACACTTTAGTCAAAAAGAAAAAGGCCGAATGGCAACCCACAGATCTCTGAAGTAACCTGTACTTCGACTCCCAGACTCCTGAGAAAACACATATAGCTTCAAAGTCTAGATGATATGAGTTTATCCTGCTTAGCAAATAAAATGAACACACCCAGATTTATTAAATGTATAAGGGTTTTCGAACATGGAATCCAACATCTCAGTAATATATATATATAAATTTCTTAAATTCAAACCAAGTGTGAACCATACCCTATTGTCTTTTCAGGTTTGTGCATAACTTGGACAACTGTGTTTGTGAATTATCCCCTGTCCCTGTTAATGCCACAAAAACAGTGATACTTTTGCTATAGATTTCATCACTGATCCTTGTATCACACATAGAATCAGGAAAGGGGGGGGAATTTCTGGGAGGAAAGCCAACAGGAAGAATTATGGTGTTTCTGAAGAAATGCAGAGGCATATGTGTAAGATGAAGACAGACAAAAGTGTGAAAAGGAGAAGACGGAAGCAGAAATTTAGGGAATAAACATTACCTGGCACTGAAGCTGAGAGAATCTTTGACCACTGAGCAAAAATAAACAATTAAGAAATGGCCGCCACAGGAAGAGGAATCTTATGCACCCCATAGGCTTTCAGTTGAAGCAGAATGCATTGATTTGGGCAGCTGGTCCTTCAGTAGCCAGCCAATGGCCAGAATATTGATCTCAGACTGTGGAAGCCTGTATTAAAATCTCACTTTAGTCTGGAAGCTCACAGTCGTATCTCAGCCTAAGCTTTGTCATGGTGCCATTAGGGTAGGGCTAGTGATGGTGGGGGGAGGGGGAGGGAAAGGGAATTCAATTCAGTTCACATTTAAAGGTGAAGCTATCAAGTTCACACGTTCTGTAACAACGTGAGAACCAAAACACAGCCACCCTTGATACATCCACTTATCCAAATTTTGTGATGCAGTTCTCCAACAAAACAAGGTTTGCGAAATGTAAAAATGTGCACAAAAATTAATTGTATTAGTAAAAACTGTTTGCAGAAAGTGTGCCCATTCATTAACACTGTATACAAACACATGTTTATTAGGAGAAAGTCACATTAAGATGCTGAAGAAAATTTATGTGCTCTTTTATTTTAGAAAAACACAAATTGCTGTGGAAATGTGGACTACTGAATTTAAGGTTGGAACAATGAGAAACCAAAACTCACAGATCCTTCCATCTGGGTGCACTGAATTTAATTTCTTGTCCGTGTCCGTCCCTACTCCCAGGTAAACGTGTATAGGATTACATCCTCATGGCTGTCTGAGCTTTGAGGTGGCAACTCCAAATGGCACCTCTATAATTGGCCCCTCTGTCTTGCATGTTACTGCAGTCAGGGCCAGTCTCACCATTTGGCAAAGTGAGCTAGGCATCCCAGGCAGCAGATCCTGGGGGACGAGGAGTGTGGTGATATGATGTTGGAGGACAGAGCTGTGTCTGAACCCCCAGAGGGGCACTGCAAAAACATCACACACTTTTAAGCACATCTTACCCACTTCAAGAATCATGGGAACTTTAGTTTACCCCCAAAGAACTACATTTTCCAGCACTCTTAAAACTTCATTTCCTAGAAGTGGTGGCTGGTGCTCTTTGGGACTGGTGGGATAGATGCAGGGAGCCCAACAGTAGATGGATCTAGAGCCAAGGACAGAAAGAGCCAAAACAAAATTTAAAAATTCCATCCAGTAGCACCTTAGAGACCAACTAAGTTTGTTACTGGTATAAGCTTTCCTGTGCATGCACACTTATTCAGATACCTTTGAAGTGGTTGTGGGTAAGGACAAAATGGCAGAGTTTGGTAGCATAGTCCGCTGTGATTTTATCGGAAATGGTGTTCCTTATGGCTTGTAAACCATCGTTGTGTGGGATGCTGGTATACAGAGATTCCACATCCATAGTGGCTAGTACAGTGGTACCTGGGGTTACAGACGCTTCAGGTTACAGACGCTCCAGGTTACAGACTCCCCTAACCCAGAAATAGTGCCTTGGGTTAAGAATTTTACTTCAGGATGAGAACAGAAATCACACGGTGGCAGTGGGAGGCCCCATTAGCTAAAGTGGTATCTCAGGTTAAGAACAGTTTCAGGTTAAGAACGGACCTCCAGAACGAATTAAGTTCTTAACCCGAGGTACCACTGCTTAGTATTGTTAGGAGGATTATTCAAAGATTGTATTTTTCCTCAGAAAATCTGTGGTGTCACGTACGTAGCTGGGAGCACTGTTGGCATATGGTTTCAGAACAGATTCCATATAGCCAGAAACACCCACTGTAATAGTGCCAATACCTGAGGTGATGGGGCGTCCTGGATTTCCTGGTTTGTGTATTTTAGGTAGAAGATAGAAAGTGGGCATGCACACGAAAGCTCATACCAATAACAAACTGATTTGGTCTCTAAGGTGCTACTGGAAGGAATTTTTTATTTTGTTTCGACTGCGGCAGACCAACATGGCTACCGGTAACTAGAAAGAGCCACGTAATTTTAATCCTTCTCCCTGCTGAGTTCTACAAAGGAACACTCAGGCTGTGGAGGAGGAAGCTGACAAACAGTGCTGTAAGAAGTCAGGGAGGTGGGAACAGACAGAGGTTGGCAGGGCACTGCCCCATTTGCCCTAACAGAGCAGCCTTCCCTGGTTCCTAGGATTATTGGGGGCATTGCTTTAAATTGGGGGCATTGCTTTAAATATGAAGCCCCAGCCTCTTGCCCTCAGGTGGGGTGGAGGGTGCTGCCCCATCGTCTGTGTCGAAGTAAGATTACCCGCCAGTCTGGCTGGCTTTTGTCTGTGGCAGGGAAAGAGCCGCCATCTTTCCCACCACCTCAAGCAGCAAAAAGTCTTGGGCTGGCCCTGTGCTCAATAAAATATTTTTGCAGCATAGCAGCACACACAGCCGCCTGACATTGGGCAAGATTCTGGGTGTTATGTATTCATTCAGTGTTCTGTGTTTGCCTGAGCTTGAGTCTGGACTAAGGATTCTGAGCTCCTGTGTTCTGATTCGATGCATGATGTCCAATCACAGAACATTTCAGGATTTGGGCCTCTGCCATTGGCCCTTGAACTCTGAGTTGTGATTCGCAGCTTGGAAGTTTAGATAGCCAATCACATTGGAAGTGGGTGTGGCCTGGGCTTTCAGGAATGTATGTAGGCAGTTGCTTTGCCCCTGTTTCCCAGTTATGTAGTTCAATAAAGGTTCTTGCTGTTATTGCTGTGTCTTGCCTCGTGGGAACCAACCTACACTTCACTGGCCTAGGCTGGAGATCCATGTTGACACTATTTGTGTAGTTTGGCCCCAAGTGCCTTCAGAGCCCCAAACAAATGTGGAAAGGTGCTTCAGAAGTTGTTGGTTCTCATTCAGTGATGACACAAGCAATGTCATCATTAGCATGCCGCTTTAATTGCATTGGAAATATTGCATTAAGCTATTTTATATATTTAGATTTCCTGAGGAAGATTCTTTTATCTCGAAGTCTCCCGTCAACTTATTGTGGCTCAGATGCTTGGGCCAAATCCAATTAGACATTCCAAACTTCATTTCCACTGAAACACAATCAATTGTAACTTATTTTCAAATCACGCAGCTTTCTCTAATTGTTAGCACCAGCCTCTCCTGAATAGATGGTTAAGCAAATTAGACCATCTCACATATGAAAATTGCCCTATTTATGTTGGCAGCTTTCTGCGTTCCTGATGAGGTTTCTCGAGCTAATGGAATAATGAAAACGCAAAACAGATTTACCTTTCTTAATAAGGGGGAAAGATAATGAACCAGAATTAAAAATGAAACTCTCCTTATGCGACAGAGTAATAGAGTTCCTTTAAAAAAAAATTAACTGTGATGCAAAAGTTTAGCTTTTTTATTATTAAATCCATGCCTGGCACAATAAAATGCTGCTTTGTGTTCATGTCTTTCAGAGTTGCAGCTGAAGGAATGGCCAAGTTTGCACTGGATTGTGCTAACTGGTTATTGTACAGAAACCACATACACTCCAGCCACATCTGCCTTCTGCATCCAATTGCCAACCTTAGGGTGCAATTCTATATGCACTTACTTGGGCGTAAGTCCCATTGAACTTTGTGGTGCCTGCTTCCGACTCTGTGTCGAAATGCACAGACTTGCACTGTAATGGCTACCATTCTATCATGATAGTGAAATCTCTTGCCTCCATAAACATATTTGCAAAAAAAGCTGCCCTCAAATTGCTTTTTCTCAAACCATTCAGGAGCACCGGTATATTGGGGCATCGCTATACCATTTATTTATCTCAACCAAACACCCTGTGAAACAAAAGGTACAATTGTGCAAGGCGGATGTTGCCAAATCACTAGGAAGTAACTGATGGATCATGATGTCTACTCAGGGATATTTTTCTGGAGTCATCAGAAGATCCTGGTGCCAGCAATGAGTCAAGCTTGGCTCAAGTAAGAATCAAGTAAGACAACGGATTTCATCTGGGAGTTCAAAACTGTTGGCTGATTCTCCTGTTAATCTTTTATGTGATGAAGTCATCACAAGGTGTCGTTTCCATGCCATGTTTATGTGCTGTTATCTTTCTTCTGAATATGCCTTGATGTGACAGAACCCAATATCAAGGATAACATTATTCGTCTGTGTGGCTCTCTAACTCTCTGACCTGGAAACATGAAGTCTCATAATGATCATATTTACTATTTCTGTGAAAACAGTGGCTCCTTGCTGTCTGCAGATGGTGCTGTACCAATTTATACTGTGCGTACATGTACAGTGGTGCCTCACAATCCGTTCCGCGAGTCTCTTCGTCTTGCGGTTTTTTCGTCTTGTGAAGCACGGCTATTAGCGGCTTAGTGGCTATTAGCGGCTTAGCAGCTAGTAATGGCTTAGCGGCTTAGCGGCTATTAATGGCTTAGCGGCTTAGCGGCTTAAAGAAAATGAAACAAACTCGCAAGAACTCGCAAGACGTTTCGTCTTGTGAAGCAAGCCCATAGGGAAATTTGTCTTGCGGAACGACTCAAAAAATGGAAAACCCTTTCGTCTAGCGAGTTTTTCATCTTGCGAGGCATTCGTCTTGTGGGGCACCACTGTACACTCAAGGTCATAGCTTTGGATAGCACAGGGAATAAATTATATTAGATCGGGTTTTGTGATCCTTAAGGTGCAGCTTCTTAGGCACCTTTAGACTTGGGTAATGTTGAAAAGAGAATACTAGACTGGGTGGGCCTTTGGTGTGATCCAGTTGAACAATTCCTATGGTTTTATTAAATCCAGGGTCACACCTTGGACTCAGTATTGAACTAGATAGACCCATGTTATGACTCAGCATAAAGGCAGCAGTTTCATAGGTTCATAGGATTATTGCAAGGATAATACAGTGCTCTGGCCTTCTTGGAAGAAGGATGGAATGTGTCAAGTGACATAGGTAGGAAGAAGTCCAACAGGACTTTATTCCTAGGAAACCACCCGTGCTACACATTTAAAGCTCTCCACTAACAGTCATGTCCCCCTCCCCAAAGAATCCCAGGAGCTATAGTTTATTAAGGGTGCTGAGAATTCTTAGGAGGTCCCTCGCAAAGCCACACTTCTCAGCACCCTTAATAAACTGTGGTTTCCAGGATCCTTTGGCGGAAGCCCTGAAGGTCAAAAAAGTATGACTGCTTTAAATGTATGCTGTGGATGGGACCCAGCCCTCAGTTCTGGACACATCTAACAGAAGTTGCTTCCCCCTTTCTTAAATAACTACATCCACACATGAATATTATCTTTCTCTTCCCCTCAGTTCTGATGGTTTTCTGCAACATCCTGTTTTCCTCTTTTGAAGAACCAGCCTCTCTGGGTAATTGGGGATTTGAAAGGCTCTCCTTTTACCTTCCTGCTTTTAAGCCACAGGGTCTCTTTTGAGATCCCCAGCTACTATGGTTTTCTTAGCCAAACACAGAAACACTTGTATATTCCTATCAAGCAACACTGACCACTTTGGGGAGGAAGCAGGTCCATAAATATTTGTGCAAGACATCAATACACCAAGTCTCGAATGCTCAGCAGTCCTATCTGGGGCTCCTGGTTGCGACTTCCTGAGCTTACTTACTTCTGTTGATAGAGGCTAATGGCACAGGTCAAGGTTACCCCCTAAAAGGTGCTAACACCAAAGACTGAAGGAGCAAGGCTTTTCAGAGAGGTATGCCCCATTGGATGTTGCACCAGATAGGCAGGAGATAAGGTAGCTTTGGGTATAAAAGCATTCCTGATTGGTGCACTCATATACGAGTAACACCCCACACAATCATAAATTCCTTATCCCTAGCCAAGCTGAGGTAGGCATGGGCTTGCTTTGAAACTGGTTGAACAGACTTCATTGATATCTTCAAGGTAGACAGAAAAGGTCTCTGGAGTTATGCCAGATGCTCCCACGTCCATTGTTGACTCTATCCCTTAGGGTGTAATTTATTAACTGTATACAATGGCGGCCATTTTGGATGCAACGGAAGCATTTTCCCAGCGAGGAGCTCAGCTAGGAAAAGAGCGATGCACTTGAAAAGCAGGTTCGGTGTGCACATTTACTAAGAAATAAGTCCACACTACACTCCAATGTTCTCCAACCTAGAGCCATCCAGATGTTTTAAACCACAACTCCCATCAGCCTCAGCATAGCCAATGGTCAGGATGGGAGCTGTAGTTCAAACCAGTTTGGAGAAGGCTGCTATATTCAACAGTGCTTATTATCAGGTGATAAATAGATAGATAGATAGATGATAGATAGATAGATAGATAGATAGATAGATAGATAGATAGAAAGATGATAGATAGATAGATAGATAGATGATAGATAGATAGATGATGATAGATAGATAGATAGATAGATAGATGATAGATAGATGATAGATAGATAGATAGATAGATAGATAGATGATAGATAGATAGATAGATAGATAGATAGATAGATAGATGATAGATAGATAGATGATAGATAGATGATAGATAGATAGATGATAGATAGATAGATAGATGATAGATAGATAGATAGACAGACAGATAGATAGATGATAGATAGATAGATAGATAGATAGATAGATAGATAGATGATAGATAGATAGATAGATAGATAGATGATAGACAGATAGATAGATAGATAGATAGATGATAGATGATAGATAGATAGATAGATGATGATAGATGATAGATAGATAGATAGATAGATAGATAGATAGATGATAGGTTGATAGATAGATGATAGATAGATAGATTGATTGATGATAGATGATAGATGATAGATGATAGATGATAGATAGAGCAAGCCACAGACCAGTTAAAGAACTGTGTGTAGGATTGCAGTCTTTGTTTTGTTTTCAAATTCTGCATTATTCAGCACAGATAACAGAAGCAGAGTAGTGGTACTCACCTGACCTCCATTTATCTATGCTGCTGCTGAATACCAGGATGGATAGTGGGGAAAGTCAGCACTGCATATGTGCATTAGTGGGAGCACCAGACTGGTTCTGCTGGTGCATTTGCACCACACCCAACTCTCGGCTGTCTTGCCTCTCCCCCTCTCCACCCTGTTATCACAGCAGAGATCAGGTGCATGCTGCTGTCCTACCCCATCACCAGCTACTTATATATACTACCTGGAGTGAATATGGAGCCCCAGAAGCAGTAGCAAGCAACATAACATGCATGAATTATGCAGGTAGACTATCATATTGTTGCACATCACCCCAATCTCTGAACAGTGTGAGATTCCAGGGGGTCCAGGCACTTACCCAGGGTTCACGTTTCCTTTTGGAATGAGGAACAGTGGGGACTGTGGTGTCTTTATGATGGAGAAGTTCACAGCATCAACACCCCAAAAGGGTCTTGTTTCTCTCATAGCTACAGCCTTGTATTTAAGCAGAAATCAAACATTGCTTTCAAAAATGATCTGACTCTCTCTCTCTCTCCAGCTTGCTGCTTAATTTCTAGGTCAAATAGCTGCAACTCAACTCTAAATTCAGGCTTTGCTCTTCTAACAATCTCTGAATTGAGGAGGGGCCCCACTCACTTGCCATCTTGCACAGAGCCCCTTTCCTTTCTTTCACTTAATGGCCCATTACCCAAGCTATCACCTCAACACAAGAAGCTAGCCTGGCTTATATGTGCTGGATCCAGGGGTTAGAAGGCTTTGCATACAGCCTGCTTCCTGCCCACCAAACTCATAACACTATGTAGATGCATGTGACTAGTTTGCTATAAATGACTAGTTTGCACAGCACGGGTGGCACTGTGGTCTGAACCACTGAGCCTCTTCGGCTTGCCAATCAGAAGGTTGGTGGTTTGAATCCGCGCGATGGGGTGAGCACCCATTGCTCTGTCCCAGCTTCTGCCAACATAGCAGTTCAAAAGCATACCAGTGCACCTAAATAAACAGGTTCCACAGCAGCGGGAAGGTAAACAGCATTGCTGTGTGCTCTGGCACTCATCACGGTCCTCCGTGTGCCAGTAGCGGTTTAGTCATGGACCTGGAAAGTTGTTTGTGGACAAACGCTGGCTCCCTCGGCCTGAAAAACGAGGTGAGCACCGCGCCCCATAGTTGCCTTTGACTGGACCTAACCATCCAGGGGTCCTTTACCTTTACCTTACCTTACAAGTGAAGGGTAATCTTTGTTAGTACAGAATATAGTTCTCAGTCCTTTAAATAATAATAAAAAACCTTTTAGACTTTGGGTGTGATTCATCTAATGCTCCCTGTCAGCAGAAACCATACACAAGGATTTTTGTTTGTATAATGGGGCTTTTCCTCCTCCCCTCCCCCTGTGCACCCCCTAATTGGCTTGAGAGAACCCCCAGAATCATATGCAGAGGAAGGTAACTGTTTCACCTGGCAACTCAACATTGCTTTCCACCCTGTTTCATAAAAGTGAGCAGAAAGATGGTTACTACAGCTTGCATGCGGTTGTAACCTCTTCTACAGCACTGCAACCTGTTTCATTATCCTTAGAGGGATAGGATCTTGCCAATGTTTTAACTAACATGCACCAATAAACCTGGGACTGCATTGGCAGGGAATCTAGGCAGAGCTCCTACAGAAGTTCGGTTTTGCTGAAGCTGTTGGAGACAAGCAAGGCCTTCAGCTGTATGAGACTATAGTGTTCAGGAGCAAGAAAATGAGACAAAACATGGCTCGGTGCCTTAATTACACAGATGAAGGCATGTGTACAGGGGAACTTCCCTTCCCCCACTACAGTCTTTCTCCTCTCCCCCCACCCCCCACCCCCATTCCCAGGTCACTGTCTAGACAAAGATCTCTTGGGGCAAACTAAGAAGGGAATATGCAAGAAAAATAGAAAAATTATGAAACTCAAGCTAGGAATGGTCAGATTTGTGATAATGCTAAATACTATAATGACGATCCAGGCTATTCAGGAAACCGTTTTATACTGCCTGATCTTGGCAGATGTCTGAGGAGGTGGGAAGCGAACTACATTTTTATTAAGCTATGAACGTTTCCAGGTCTACTGGAGCAATTATTTTCTCCCCTGTTATCCCACGCATTTTGCTTTGATTGTTAAAGCAAGCAGCTTTTGTTCCTTACCTAGCAGCTGCCCTCCCCCTCAAATCAGCCTTATAATTACATAGAACAAAGGGGCATTAAAGGCCCAGCATCATAACAGCGTCCTTTGAATGGGTTGCTAAGCTAAAAGGTGCTTGCAGATATTATGTCACCAAGGAGCAACAAAAGCCTCACTCGGTGGCAATGATGTCATATGTTTATTGATGGCAGATGTTCAAAGGGTTCTCTTAGGGCTGATTTGCACTTTACACAACAAGTGTGCTTGCCATATGTTCACTGGGGTTTGCATTGCTAAATCTTCAGAGATGCCATTGCACCCGTCTTGCTGCCCTCACTAAGCCTCCCAAGAAATGGCTATCTGCTGACCAACTCGAAAATATGGCTGCATATTCCAGACTTAAAAGAAAACAATCCACACTTTGAATTATTTCAACAACCACATGTAAGAACATAAACAGTGCCTGCTGGGTCAGGAGAATGGCCCATCTAGTTCAGCATCCTGTTCTAACATTGGCCAAGCAGGTGTATGTCAGAAATCCACAAGCAGGACTCTCACTGCCATTGTCATGGTCACCAGCAACCGGAATTCAGAAGTATTGCTATCTCTGATTGTGGAGACAGAGCATAGCCATTATAGCTAATAGCCATTGATAGCTTTATCCTCCATGAATTTCTGAATGTAAAAATGTAGTGTAATGAGTACTATAATGGAATGTAATAAGAAATACACAATAAATCATGTAATAAGTAAAGGTAAAGGTACCCCTGACCGTTAGGTCCAGTCATGGACAACTCTGGGGTTATCTCGCTTTATTGGCCAAGGGAGCCAGCAGCTTTCAGGTCATGTGGCCAGCATGACTAAGCCACTTCTGGCGAACCAGAGCAGCACACGGAAACACTGTTTACCTTCCCACCGGAGCTGTACCTATTTATCTACTTGCACTTTGACATGCTTTTGAACTGCTAGGTTGGCAGGAGCAGGGACCAAGCAATGGGAGCTCACCCCATTGCGGGGATTCGAACTGCCGACCTTCTGATTGGCAAGCCCTAGGCTCTGTGGTTTAACCCACAGCGCCACCCTTGTCCCTGTAATAAGTAAGGTAGTGTAATAAATGTATTACCTTTCAGGCCCATGTTGCACTCTAATAACACAGTTTACATTAGGGGATGTCCTTGGTGCTAGCGGTGGTTGAGTGCTCCTCAACTCAATTCACAACTGGGTTCAACAGAATGAGCTCTTTCCCCCACCTGCAGTGGTCCCCATACAATAAGAATGTTATGGATCCTATCGCTCTCCCAATGTCAGTCGGATCACAATGGCGTCTGAATGTTTACCCCTTACTTTGCAATCACAACACTTCCTGTAATAAAGCCTGCCACCCACTTCCAACCTCTCAAGTTTATGTTGCATCAGTGGAGAGGAAGTCTCAGGGGAAGTCTCTGTCCAGGGCCTCCTGCAGGGACATTCTCCTAGGTGCCAGGGAGTCTGGGAAACATAGTTTCCCAGGGTTACCGGTTTACACTACTGACAGTAAGCACAATGGAAGCTGCGTGCTGCAGGGGCCTCTTGCCCAGCTACTCCAAATCAGATAATTATAGAAATTAGCAAAATTGCTATATATATTTTTGCCCTATCCTAACACACCTGACTAGAATTAGAGGTTCTTCTAAGTAAGAGGAATATTTTCCATGCAAAACGTGAGTTTCAGTATTATTTAATTTTACAAACCGGGAGCTGTTTGGGGTTTTTTGAAAGATGCCACAGTATAAGCAAAACTACAAATTGCCCTAGAAATCCCATGAAAAGTGATGAGTTTTCACTCTGTTTACACTACTGCTACTCTAGAGATCAAATACATGAATGTATAATGTCTGAATTGCCTATATAAATGTTTAGCTTACCACAGACAGGAAAACCATGGAATGGGAGCTGCTTTTTGTTCACATACTACAACTAACTCCAGATTTTGGCAGCTGAAATCTAATAGACCAAGGAGCAGCATATAAAATTTATGCTGCTCATGCAGTTGGCCTCTGCATGGAGACATGGGGAGGCCCAAATTCTATCATCTTTACCAGTAGCGAAACCAGGAAAGCATGCCAACTGATTCCAAGTAGTAGCTGAAAACTTGTTATATGACAGCCAGGGTTAAACTATTGATTTGGTGTGTCCTTTGACCAAGAAACGCTTTCCCATACAAATGAAACACTGGAACGCTTCAGCAATGCTCTAAGAAATTAGTGGTGACGCAGACATTTTCCGAATTTGCCTTTTTGGGTTCATAGCAAAGGAGCCAATTTCGCTGAGTATTCCCTGCATTAAAAATGACAGGCTGCAAGGTTAGCAGTTTCCCCGAGCAGTGCCGAATGACATTGCAGACACCGTCATGAGCTAATCGCAATGAATTAAAATCACCCCCTTTTCTCGTAATGCGAAACACTCTATGTGGTCTCTGAGCAGCAGCTCCACAAGCCAGCACAAAGGCAGGACGTGTGCATCCTACTGCAGGAAGGCAGAAGGGGAACATGCATTCTATGGGCTCTGCCAGATCAACATTGCAGTAGGAGGTGAACATTGCAAACGATGCACAGATGCTCTGCTAGCCAAGAGCTTCTCTACAGCTGATGCCAGCGTAGCTTACCTTTCGGGTGCAGAGAAACATAAGAAGCTGTGTTACAACAGGGATCGGCCCATCTCTTTTTATATATATAAATTGTTATTAGTTTTTTTAACATATCATTTTCAACAGTAATTAAACATACTTTTACATCTTATTCAAATTTCTGACTTCCATCAATCAATTTCTTATCTTCCCTATTACATTTCAAACTCATAACCAATCTTTTTCTACTTTGTAACACTTTGTATATTTCTCCTTACAAAACTTCTTGTAGTCCTACTAGCGTAATTTGTTGATTATAGTTGCTCTTCAAATAATTCACATACTTCTTCCAATCTTCTGTAAATCTCTGGTCCTGCAGGTTTCGAATCCTTCCTGTCATTTTGTCCAATTCTGCATAGTCCATTAATTTCGTTTGACATTCTTCTTTCATCAGAATTTCTTCTTGTTTCCATTTCTGGGCTAACAGTACTCTTGCCGCAGTTGTTGCATATAAAAACAATTTAACATCTTGCCTATTAATGTCCTGACCTATAATACCAAGTAAAAATGCTTCTGGTTTTTTTTAAAAAATGTATATTTCAACATCTTTTCCATCTCATTATATATCATTTCCCAGACGTTCTTCTTCTGAGATCGGTCCATCTCACTGATTATTGTCCACAATGACTGGCAGTGACTCTCCAGGATTTCAGGCAATGGATCTCTCCCAGCCCTACCTGGAGATTTTGAGAATTGAACCTGGGATCTTTTGCACTGAGTGCTCTACTACTAAGCCATCCACTCATTCTGCAACTCCTTGTTATCCCAACCCACTGCTTAATTTCCTCTTCTGGGTTCCAGTGCTGGTGTTAACCTTGTTTTGAATTATCATTAATTCATGTTATTTAATACATCGTAATTATCAGCATTATACGTAAATATAATCTTTACCTTCACAATGTCGTGGTTAGACTACTTTTATTGCCTACTCTCCTACATTTGTCTGGTGTCTAATGAAATCATTGGCCTTAGCACCTGCTGTGTCCTGCTGGCCACTTCCTTTGTCCTGTGCAGTTTGGGGTAGCTCCAGCTCATCTTTTGTCTCTGTTGCTGATGTCACAAACACCCTCTGCTGATCTTGGTTGTGGCTGCACAGGGACAGTCATAAGAAGCATATTTTGTTACTTAGAAGTAGAATATGCTCCCAGTCCCAAGAGACTTTCTGGATCCAGCCTTCTTTTCTGGAACGCTCTGGTCGATATGATTGGATTAACCTGCAGAGCAGATACCCCCGTTCTGGGAAAGATGTTCTCCCTTTTGCAGTTATTTTTGCTTGCAAGTTCATATCTGTTCTTTCCTCCTTGACACTTGCTGGATACCAGCCATATACTTTCTTCATCTTCCAAGACGCAGTCCTATCTGAAACCATGTGCTTAAGTCCAGATGGTGTGTAGCCTCTGCCTTTGTCTCCTCTTTCCACCTTCCCAGAATGTAATTATAGCTGAACCTTTGGAGCAGCCACATAAATTTGGCTTCAATGGAAATGAATGAAGGGAGGTGTGGGTGAAACAAAGGAAAGCAAAGCAAAACAAAACAAAACAAACACCCCCTTTCCCCCCTTTCAGTACTGATTTTCAGACACACAAGCACTAGTATCTTAATAGATATTGCCCCATAATTATCTATTACTATACTGTATATTATTATTATTATTATTATTATTATTATTATTACCCCACCCATCTGGCTAGGTTTCCCCAACCACTCTGGGTGGCTTCCAACAAAATATTAAAATACAATAGGCTATTAAACATTAAAAGCTTCCCTAAACAGAGCTGCCTTCAGATGTCTTCTCAAAGTCTGGTAGTTGTTCTTCTCTTTGACATCTGGTGGGAGGGCGTTCCACAGGACAGGTGCCACTACCAAGAAGGCCCTTTGCCTGGTTCCTTGTAACCTCACTTCTTGCCAGAAGGCCCTTGGAGCTGGACCTCAGTGTCCGGGCTGAACGATGGGGGTGGAGACGCTCCTTCAGATATACTGGACCAAAGCCATTTAGGGCTTTAAAGGTCAGCACCAACACTTTGAATTGTGCTCAGAAACATACTGGGAGCCAATATGATTCCATCAGCATTTACCTGTGGGTATAGGGCAGTATACAAATTTAATAAATAATAATAATAATAATAATAATAATAATAATAATAATAATAGTAATAATAATAATGTGGGGGTTTTTTACCTCCCGTTTTTAAGTAAATGCACTCTCTAACTTGACTGCTGTTGTTGAGAAGCATAAGATTGGGTTTGTTAGAATGTAGTTAAGATGGTAGGACAAGAACCAGGAAGAAAAGAGTAGAGTAGGAACTTATTTCATTTATCATTTCTGTATCCCCCAACTTCCCTCCATATATCGAGTCATCCCCTTACAACTCTGTAAGGCACGTAAGGTTGACTGAGAGATAGTTACTTGTCCAAGGCCGTTCAATGAATTTCATGAGTGGGAATTAAAACCTTGGACTCTCTGGTCTAAATCCAATACTCTATATACAGTGGTACCTTGGGTTAAGTTCTTAATTCATTCCGGAGGTCCGTTCTTAATCTGAAACTGTTCTTAACCTGAAGCACCACTTTAGCTAATGGAGCCTCCTGTTGCCGCTGCACCGCCGGAGCACGATTTCTGTTCTCATCCTGAAGCAAAGTTCTTAACCCGAGGTACTATCTCTGGGTCAGCGGAGTCTGTAACCTGAAGCGTATGTAACCTGAAGCGTATGTAACCCGATGTACCACTATACTTCTGCACACTTAGGGTTGCCATATGTTCACTTTTTCCAGGACATGTCCTCTTTTTCCTGGGTAGAGTCATCATAACAATCCATAGTTAAAAGTCAGCAAATGTGTCGACCCTACGACCCTTTGTACTAGGTACTAGCCTGCCTTCAGAAATGTATCTGAGCTTTATCAGCATTTACTCTTAGCAAGGGTCCAGATTTGGAGCAGGGATTTTGACAGACCAGAGGTTTGTGTGTTTGATAAGGTGGGGGAGAGCTTTTAGATCTAACGTCAGAACTTTTTGGACAGAGACAGAATCCTATATTTACATGTTCTGGTTCTTAAAAAAAAAACTTGGCAGGAACATGCAGCAAAGGCACTCTGGGATCTGGTCCCTCCCCTCCCAGAATGCAAATAACATTCTTGGTTATCTAAATGTTATGAGTGGCCCCCAAAGTCTTTAAAATAAGAGGAATCATAAATGGTCCTAAACACCCTTCCAATATTTTTTAGTCCCGAATGTTTATTGCAGGGCATTTAATAAATGCCATCTGAATTACGTTTGAGCATATGATCCTCAGTGGATTAATTTTCTATCGAGGGAAGCAAGGAATTTTTTTCACAGAAATGAGGCTAAGTGCAAAAGTATTTAATCTTGCCTGAATATCACTGAAGCAACTAGGAGCGAGCCCAAAGGAAACACTGATAAAAATGGGAAATTATAGTCCCCAATGAGGATTTTAAGGACTGAAATTCAGCCAGCATGGAAACTCAAAACGTACAGCGGCTCTGTTTCAGTCCAGACAATACAATAAAATTTTCTAAGAATGTAGCTCCTAAGAATAGCTATTGGAAGTGTTATCCTGAAGGACTGTAGATAGCTATAGATAGCCTGCAACTGCACATTTTGGGGAGTTAAGTTTTATAATGAGTCAGGATGAAGATTGGTGGCCAAGCTTAGCTGACTGGAATCTGTTCCATTCTCAGAAATGGTTAAAGGAGAAGGGCTGGGGAAAGTACTAGAACAGGGACCACTTCGATGGATAGCAGAGCACCTAAATTCATAAATATTTGGCTATACATCCCCATTTCTACACACACACACACACACACACACACACACACATTTCCTGTCACTTTTCATGGGCTCCTTGTTTTTCAGGATTGTTTCTTTCACAGTTGTTCACCACACGGCAAGTAGTTGTGAATAAGAACTGTCAGTCCTCACAGAGAAACAATCAAGGTGTTGGTGGTTCTGTCTCACTGCCTCCCCTTGCCTGTCAGGATGCAGCCATCAGCTAACACCCGCTGTGTGGACTAACAGTAGTTTTGTCCCAGTCCACTTCTCGGAGCTGGGCCAGGACATTTCGCTAACTGAGGCAAAGGACAAAGATGGTACTCTTATCTACTGTATTCCATATACTGAAGGCAACTGGGCCTGCAGCTGACTCTTACTTCAACTGTGGTGTTGGGACTGCATCCTCCACAACACCTCAGGGCAGCAAGCTAGCACCACAGCACCCCCCAGCATCTGCTATCTAAGGCGATTGCCTCAAGGTCATGGTGCCCATTGGTAGGACCGGCACCAGCTGTTCTAAGAACAGGTAAAGGTAAAGGGACCCCTGACCATTAGGTCCAGTCGTGACTGACTCTGGGGTTGCGGCACTCATCTCGCTTTATTGGCCAAGGGAGCCGGCGTACAGCTTCTGGGCCATGTGGCCAGCATGACTAAACCGCTTCTGGCGAACCAGAGCAGCGCACAGAAACACCATTTACCTTCCCACTGGAGCGGTACCTATTTATCTACTTGCACTTTGATGTACTTTCGAACTGCTAAGAACAGGGCAAGGTCAATAATACATGCCAGTAATTCACTGTTAATCTTATCCATGATTTCAGCTTTTAAATTTCGCCTCATTCACCACGGAATCTCGTTAAAATCCAAGGCTGCCTGGTTCTGCTACTTTCAATCCACACCTCTTCTTTTCTCTATTAGAGTGAGCTGTTTTATTTTATTTTTTAGAGTGAGGTATTCCCCCCCCCCCCACTGATGTTACTTGGCTTTCAGAGCACTAAGTCTTTGTGTAATTGATGAGGGACCCTGTACCTAGGGGTCAGTGAGGACCTATTTTGTGTTTCCTTTTATTCAGAAGGGGCTGAAGCAGCAGTCCTGACTTAAAGGCAGACTTTGATTGGAAAATAAACAACTATAAAGTACAATAAATCCCATTGAAGAGCCCCAGTCAAAACATCCCAATGAACAGCTAATGCCTGCTAATCAGGTCCAGATGTTAACGACATGTCTGGCACTAATTGGTTGACTTGCCAAATAGGGAACAGCTTTGCCCAAAGGGGAGACCTGCTGCATTCTGCAGAAAGGGCTCTGAGAGATGCAAAGTGTGTGTCACTCTAAAGCGCAAAAATGGCTTTTTCTGTCCCTTCCTCACAAAAAGATGCAAATTGAGTACTCTGTTAAAACACACCCACCCAAAAAGACCCAAGCACGTCAGCATTCAAGAACGAGGGCTCATTTTTGGCAGTGGCATATATCCATATGGCACCTATTACTACTACTGCTACTACTACTACTGGGACGCGGGTGGCGCTGTGGGTAAAAGCCTCAGTGCCTAGGACTTGCCGATCGCATGGTCGGCGGTTCAAATCCCCGCGGCGGTGTGCGCTCCCGTCGCTCGGTCCCAGCGCCTGCCAACCTAGCAGTTCGAAAGCACCCCCAGGTGCAAGTAGATAAATAGGGACCGCTTACCGGCGGGAAGGTAAACGGCGTTCCGTGTGCTGCGCTGGCTCGCCAGATGCAGCTTGTCACGCTGGCCACGTGACCCGGAAGTGTCTGCGGACAGCGCTGGCTCCCGGCCTATAGAGTGAGATGAGCGCACAACCCTAGAGTCTGGCAAGACTGGCCCGTACGGGCAGGGGTACCTTTACCTTTACTACTACTACTACTAATAATAATAATAAATGCTATTTATACCTCGCCCTCCCCAGCCAAGGCGGATCTCAGGGCGGCTAACACCAGGTATAAAACAATTGATTAAAATACAACTTAAAAACAAGATTAAAATACAGCATTAAAATGCAGCCTCATTTCAGTAGAAACTCAAACCAAAAACTTTTTGGGGATGAAAAAATCCCCAAATCTTCACCAAGGCCAACTATCCAGACTGGTCCTACGTGGGCTAGAAAAAAGCCAAGGAAGTCCCCAAATAGGAGTTCTATCACAGAAGGAAAAAGGGAAAAGGAAAGAGGAAAGAGGGGAAGGGGATCAAGGACTAGCATGTCCTGATTGCCAAATTAGCTTTGACATTTGCCATATCTAACAGTTGCTTGGTATGTGTGACTAGAGAGAGAAAATAGGACCCAAAAGCATGGCAAATGGGTGGAACTGTGCAAATAGGAACATGCCAAATGGCTCCCACTCAGCTCTGTTTGACCAAATAAATCAACAAAATTGGCTCTTTCCAAGAACCTGGGTTGCGAAGAGACAGGAGACAGATCATGTACTAATAGTTTATCTTGTGTGTGTTGTTAACCACTTCAGGCTTCTCACCAAAGGTGAAAGCAAAGTATAAGTAAAACATAGAATTGTAGAGTTGTAAAGAACCACAAGAGTCATCTAGTCTAACCCTGTGCAATTCAGGAATATTTTTGTCCAATGTGGGGCTCAAACCCACAACCCTAGGATCAAGAGTCTCATGCTCTACCAACTGAATCGTGCTTCTGGTCCATGGGGGACTTCTAACAGTGCTCCCCCAGATTATCTCAGTGATCAAATTGGGATGTACAGTATTAGGCAGCCCTTAAGGTATCCTGGGTCTAAGTCCTCCAGAGATTTGTATGCTACTACAAGAACCCTGAGGGACATGGGTGGTGCTATGGTCTAAACCACCAAGCCTCTTGGGCCTGCCGATGGGATGAGCTCCCGTTGCTCTGTCCCAGCTTCTGCCAACCTAGCAGTTCGAAAGCACACCAGTGCAAGTAGGTAAATAGGTACTGCTATGGCAGGCAGGTAGACGGCGTTTCCGTGCGCTCTGGTTTCCATCACGGTGTTCCGTTGCACCAGAAGCTCTTTAGTCATGCTGGCCACGTGACCTGGAAAGCTGTCTGTGGACAAATGCTGGCTCCCTCAGCCTGAAAGCAAGATGAGCACCACAACCCCATAGTAGCCTTTGACCGGATTTAACCATCCAGGGGTCCTTTACCTTTTACAATAACCTTGAACCTGCCCCAAGTAGTGGATGGCAAACCACAA